>NC_092806.1:95062442-95393692 GCF_040954645.1 Diabrotica undecimpunctata | reverse complement strand
TGCATGATACAGTACACTACTATCAAGCATTCGACTGGTATTAGCTAAACTAAAAAATTCCAGGACTGGCTTTGGAAAAATTAATTTAGGGATTCGTATTAAATATTACACCCTGTATATATATTTTTTTAAATGCAATAAGTGATTATCAAACTACATAAATAGCCAATGAAAACGAAATATGCGACAATGTTGTCGCACTTTTATTAAATTTTTAGTGAACGATCAAATCTTACCAAAAATAGAACAACCATAATGAAGTATCAAATTATAAGGTAATTAATTTAAACAAATGTTATAAATTTCAAACATTTTAATTGAAATGATAAACTGAGTCACTGCACAACAAAAAACAGTAACTACTAACAATAACGAAGAACAATTAAAAAAAAAACTAAAAATATGTACATAGTTATGATAAACCCATAAATTAGAACTGGAAAAGATACAATAATGGTAACAAAATAAAAATAATTCAAAATAGATTTTCGAAATGGAACCCTGCAGCCTGTACACATTTTTGTTGCCGAATTGTTAATTGACTTATTGAATTACGGATACTCTGGGGATCGTTTCTAATAGTATTACAACAATGTATAATTCTATCAATTAATTGTTGTCGGTTATTAATATTCACTGCATAAACTAGTTGCTTCAATCGTCCCCAAATATGGTAATCAACGGGATTGAAATCAGGGGATCTTGAAGGCCACGAAATAGGACCTGCACGTCCTATCCACCTGTTGGCATAAACATTATTGAGATGTTGTCTCACTGCCAGTAAAAAGTGTGGGGGTGCCCCATCATGCTGAAAATACATCCCTCGGATAGCAACGTTCGCGTTGGCAAGCAAATTCGGCAAAATATTTTGTAGAAAGTTCAAATAGACCTGCCCTGTTAAAGGACCATCAAAAAAGTGAGGACCTACTAATTGGTTATTTATGACACCAATCCACACGCTAACCGAAAACCTAAACTGAGAACGACGTTCTCGAATAGCATGGGGATTTTCTTCTGCCCACACATGTGAATTTCGTGAATTATTTATCCCGTCTGTGGTAAATTGGGCTTTATCTGTAAATAGTGTCCTGTATAGCGTTGGTCGATTATTGTTAATCCATCTACAAAATTCCAACCTATCGATCTCATCTCCAGCATGTAGTCGCTGAACCATTTGAATGTGATATGGGTATAGATTATTTTTTTGTAAGACTCTACTTACTTTTGATTGAGTAACATTGAGTTCTCGACTTACTTGTCTAGTGCTTATTGTAGGGTTCATAGTAACGGCGTCCATAATGTCATCTTCCTGCGCTTCATCTACATGTCGCTCTGTTGTTCCACTAGGAAAAGTGCCATTTTCTCGCAAATAATTAAAAACTGACCCAAATGTTGGATGACTGGGAGTTCGACGATTAGGAAATCTCCTGCGATATTCTCTACTAGCAGCCCTACCATTCCCATTACAGAATCCATAAACAAATATTATGTCTGCATATTCTGTGGTCGAAAACTGATGTGGCATTTTGAACGAAAGTAACAAAAGCTCTACCAAAACTAACACAATGTACTTAACTTAGATATGACAGAAGAAATATGTATTCTTGTATACATAAATACCAATTGATAATGACAATAATGACAATGGGTATAAAATATCAAGAAACGTCAAACGGTCAACGCCAACCTTCATTTTAAACTTTTTTAGATTTATTTTTATTTAGTACAGTTGATGCAATGTATTATTATTTGACATAAAATTTAAATCATTTACAATCAACAAAAACTAACACATACAAGAGGTTTGACTTTTTAATCAATTTAATTTATTATTTATCGAAAATAATGCCCCAATACGGTCTATGAGTAAAAATTTAAAATTGAAAAACAATTGATTCTATCGTAGAGATAATACAAAGTGACAGTAAAGATGTTAATTTTCTACGTATTAGATTATGTTGTAGGAACTCATTTTAATTAAAATGTTTGAAATTTATAACATTTGTTTAAATTAATACCTTATAATTTGATACTTCATTATGGTTGTTCTATTTTTGGTAAGATTTGATCGTTCACTAAAAATTTAATAAAAGTGCGACAACATTGTCGCATATGTCGTTTTCATTGGCTATTTATGTAGTTTGAAAATCACTTATTGCATTTAAAAAAAAAATTATACAGGGTGTAATATTTAATACGAATCCCTAAATTAATTTTTCCAAAGCCAGTCCTGGAATTTTTTAGTTTAGCTAATACCAGTCGAATGCTTGATAGCAGTGTACTGTATCATGCAAAAATTAAAAAAATCAAATGAGCCGTATAAACACTACAGTAAAATGAAATAAATGGTCAATTACACAAATCACCCTGTTAATTAATAAAGAAGAGGAGTTGACATTTTTTAGTGGCCACATGATATGCTCCCTGAGGGACTCTACATATGGTAGAAGTATGTAAAGTTCCTCATGACTCACCCTGTATACATATAGTTCACAATTTTACACTAATGATATTACTTAAATTCTCAATTATGAAGTAGATAGTTTCTTATTTTAGGCCATTTTATAGAATTGCTTGCATATTGTCTGTTCTTTTGACGATTGGCTCAATCTTTCGTTCCAATATTATATTTCCACTTTTTTTATATATCTGCTTCCCATTTTGCTTCTTTTTGATGTTTTGTACCATCACTTTATGCTTATTTTGCATTATTTTTATATTATTTATCCCAAATGAGAGTTTTCATTGCTATTCTAATGACGCACTCACTTATTGAAAGACGTAGAATAGTAATGTTTCAAAATTGAGACTTTATTACTCTAATAATATACTAGTAACAGCACTCTATGTACTATGAACTCAATAATTTTTGTCATATTATAGTCATCTCTTGTCAGGAACGTAATTTTTTTGTTGTTAAAATAACAGTTAAAAACAAATTACTTATAAGCAATATAGAAAATCAACCAATACAAACGTATTAAACAAAAATCTTAGTGTTTCCAATAAATATATTACTTATTGTTGTCTTATAAGAATTTAAAAATTACCGATTCAAACGAGAAGTGCTCTTTAGTATGCATTAAACCTAAGGAGTGCTCAGAACCTTAGAGTTAGCTTTATCGTTATAAAAGTTAAACAGGGATAATCCTAATACCACGAAAACGAACTTAAGAAAAACAGATTTATTAGACTTTTAATACTAGCATAAATTGATTGGTAATGGAAGAATTTGTTTATCCAAAATAAACATAAAATAGGGCTAGTTAACTGGAAGGAATTATATCATACGCATAAGGAGCTCAGAATTGATTACTTTACCTGATAAACTAAAATTTTTTGATTTAATATAGAAAAAAAGTAAAAGAAGGAAATCCCGGTCATTGGCTGTATACCATAGTTTAAAAAAACTTATAAATAAAAAGAAGTATAAATCTTAAATATCTTTAAAAATATAGAAGTAAGAACTTGTGTATAATGGTATATTTTTTATTAAAATATAATTTATAAATTTATGCAAAAGGATTACAAATCTTTAAAACGTTTTCGGTCCGGTCGAACCATCATCAGCGAAAAAACCTGAATGTCGTACGGTCGGAGCATCCTTCGAGGTATTCGATGCTTCTGGATGCATCTCGAATGCCGCTCGGGAGGTGGAGCGAAGGTGGTTCTTCCGCTTCATCCTCTTCCTCGTGAAATTTGCACGCTCTTGTTCCACACTAGGCGAGAAGCTCAGCGGAGACTCTGTAGTCACCAAGGGACCACCGGCAATGCAGAATACCTCATGCAGTTCGAATTTTCTTACGTGAATAATAATTTTATTTTACGTGTATAATATGTTTGGTATTCTGATCACGGTGTATGCCTTGGATCTCACAGCGATGCTGGCCTTTCACGCTTCAACGTGTGGTCAAGTATACACTCCACGAGGTGTATAGAAACACCGGCGGAGTGTTGACTGTTAGTTGGCCTTTCACTCCGTACCGCCACCTCTCGTGGAAACAACCTTAAGTCTCGTAAAGACTTTGATTATTTCCGTCGAAATATTTTAACGACGAAGTGCTACCTCAGCTTGACCACCGAGTGGGGAGTAATTCTAAGCCCACCCAGGTCTTTTATTTACTCGTAACAGTCGGTGGTACAGTGAAACGCTGTGTCAGTTCGGCACGATCCAAAATAGTTATAAGAGTCTTTCTCTATTTCGAGGATCAATGCCTATCCGGACAGGGAGCGTTCTCTTCGAGCTGTTAGTGGCTGTCGTGAGATGATTATAAGTTCGATTACGTTACTGTTATTTACGACAAAAAATGGACCAATAGTTTATAACACTGGTTCCTATACCTTTTGTTGGTTGAAATAATTAGTAGCTGACAAGGCTTCGTATTTATTCACAGACTAAAAAGGTATTCGGACTCTTTTTCAAGCTAAGTTTTCTTGGATGAAAATGTGTTCACACTTGGGTAATAATAAACGCGGAAATAGTTGAAAAGGCTCTCGGCCAACAAGGTCTAGCTGGGGTCAAGATGTAGACCGACTTGATTCTGATCGGAAGATGCGCTGCCTTTTTATGCATTTCTTGTTAGCAACGTCGCAGCGATCTTTCGTCAAAATGCCAATAACAACGTAGTTAATAAAACAGTTTGTATTGGCTGGCCAGAGTGACAATTTTTGCTATGGTTGGCCACTCTGGCCATATTAAAGTATATTTCCACTTAAAAATGACAAAAAAACATAAGGTACAATTTTGACTATTAAATTACAAAATATGTGGAAAATACATCTGTACCTCAGAATAAAAGTGTATTAAGTCCAATTTTAAGCAAAACGGGATTATCAATGAAATTGACTTAGAATTAAGTCCTCTTTCATATGGTACTAAGATCTAAGCCCAATCTCGAATAATAACAGAGATAGTTAATTTTAAACGATATTAAGTCCTTGTGTCTTCTGGGAGAAAAGAATATCAAATTAAATAGTACAGTCTTTAGTTTGGTATTTTTAGTAATGACAATATTAAGTCCAAGTTTATTTTTAAGTTGAAATTAAGTCCATACTTTCCCCTCGCATTTATACGCAACACTGTGTTAAGTCCCTAGGTTCCAACAAGCGGCCAAGGAAAAAACGGTTAGAACGACGGTAGTTTTTAACGTAATTTCAGAATATTTTCATTTTAAGAATGAGTAGCAGATCACAGAGAATTATTTCGTTAGTGAATAAAAATGAATATAAAAACATTCTCGAAGAAAATAACACAAATCATACAGGTAAGAAAATTTTAACCTAAAACATTCTTTATACATAATACCTATACTATGATACGCTTAGATTAGCTCCGAAACACAAATTGACCTATATAAGAGGTACTTAGCTGTATCTTTGCCTCACATGTTAGATTTAAATTAGTTGATTTAAAATACATCGTAATATTTTTCTTAACGAGGATATTATGTCCACAATATTAAGCATCCAAGCGTCCAAGTTTGGACTTAATACAGTATTTTTTAAAAGAGTACTGAACATCAGGATTCTGGAGTCATTAATTTATTAATAGAAACCTTGTTATTGTCCTGTTTTGGAAATATTAGAATGTTCATTTTAATGTTGTAGCTGGTAACAATAAAAAGATAAGGCTTTTATGTTTTACTTTTTTAGAATCCTTACCGACAGAAAATAATGTTTATCTTTTAGATAAAGGAATAGAAGAAATAAACTCAATAATTAATAGCAATATGGAAAAAGCTGAAATTGTAACGGAACTACTATTCGCTCCTAGCACCAGCTATGTTGATGCAGCCAACAATATGAAATTTGGCATAGCACCTAAAGGATATGAGGAAGAGGATTTTAATAAACATAATGCAGAAAAGGAGAATATACCAGCAATCGATTTCGAAGGTAAAAATGGAAGTTAAAAAATTTATAATAGGTATAACTTAATTAATTCTGAAATATTTGTAGGTCAATGATACTTGCGATCAATGTGACTCATTTTTAGTGAAGCTACGTGAGGAACAGAATGATGTTGAAATGGAATCTCTACAAGCCAAATATAATGAACATATGGAAGAAGCAAAAAGAATATACTCTTTAAAGAAAGAAGATAAGATATACACAAAACAACAAAATTCTACAACAATTATGATATGCGTCGATTTACAAAAATACCACCCAACACCAGTGTTAACTAACTTGCAAAGCTTTAACTCTTTAAAACTTTGGACGTATAATTACACAATTTATGATGCCAGTAATAATGCTACTACTTGTTTGATGTGCGACGAGTCCAAATCAGGACGCGGTGCAAATGAAATGGCATCAGGATTGCTAAAGTGGGATTATCACATGTTAAACCTCACCAAAAAGAAATTATTATATGGTCTGGTAACTGTCCATCTCAAAATCAAAATATTGTTATGGTTATGGCTTATTTTTATATATTAAAAAAATTCCAACGTTGAAAACCATTACTCATAAATTTTTATTGCGTAGTCATACTCACTTAGAAGTTGATGCTTGCCATTCATTAATAGAACGCGAAAAAAAGAAGAGTGCTGGTTTTCAAATCATGTCTCCCTGGGACTGGCAACAATTATCTAGAATGTGTAGCATTTAATCCGTTCGAGGTGATTAATACGGAGAAAAGCGATTTCAAAGATATTAAGCAATCAAAAAGAAACATTACGTCTTCATTTTTGTCTAGAAAAAAATGTGGATGGTACGGATGTCAAAAAAGTATGGAACACTGTACTATAAAACTAATTTTCAAGAAAAGAAATTTCAGGCAGTCATTTTAATTCGAACTGGAAGGAGAGTGGTATTTCCTGAGGAAATACAAACTGTAAGGGATGATGATAATCCAATATCCAAAAAAAATGCAAGCATCTTCAGATATTATGGAAATGAGTTCCAAAGCAGTTCCATGATTTTTATGTCAACCTAAAGCATAGCAACATACATAAAGATGATGATAACCACACCCAATAATTTGTGTTCATTTTATAACTTACATTGAATGACTACAATATTAGTTTCATATTTTTTATTAAAGCTTTTTTATCAATAAAAATTGTTATTTTATTTTGTGCTGTGTTCAAATAATAACCATAACTTGTTTGGACTTAACTTTGGAATTGTAACATAACATTTATGCTTATAATGTAAGTCCTTAAAATTGACTTGGTATTAATACAAAATTGTATTATGTCCAAAACCAAAAAAATTATGAATTTTTTACAAATCCCTATTTGAATTTCGTGCTTTGATTGCTTGAAATTCAGTAGTTGATAGATCATAGATTGCCAAAAAAAAAAAATTGGTGTCACATAGGAAGAAAAATACTGGGCCTTAACTTAAAAACTTCACATTGATAAATTTCAAACCGCTCTCCTGAAAAATCGATATTTTGGACTTAGTACACTTTTATTCTGGGGTACAGACATACATTTAAACTAGTTGAAACTAACTACGCAAATATATGTAGAAACCCTTATAATACATGAAAATTATGGTTAGTTTGAATATTTTAATGACACTAGGTCGATATTAAAAATTTTAACATGAAGGGAACATATATCTTCTCTTTTCGAAGGAGGGAAAACTTTGTGCAACTAACAGAAATAGCCAACTGATTAGGCCAGGATCAGACATTGAATCTATTTATGAAATTAACTTGTTTTTGTTGGGTAATAATTTAACTTCATAATTAAATTTATTTAATTTACCCCATCAACTTGATTTTCGTTTTTTTTTTAATTTTAAATACAGCAGTATACTGATTTAAAACAAATTTTACACACAATATCCTATACCAATATCACAATAAAACAATTAAAAAACAGAAGAGCACTTGGTCCTGATAAGATAAAGAATGAACTGCAAAAATCTGGAGGAACAACACTACGCAAATGGCTTCTAAAATTATTCGTCAATATAATAAATACCGGAGTAGTATCAGCGGAATTGAAGGAAAGTCTCCTGCTATCGATACTTAAAAAGGAAGACTCGAGAAATTCTGAAAATTATGGAGGCATTAGTCTAATGAATAGTACATTAAAATTGTTAACGTCAGTCATAAAAGATAAAATCGAAGAAAAAGAGAACATGACAGATGAACAACAAGGCTTCCGGAAGAACTGCAGTATAATAGACGCAATAGAGAAGTCTATTGAATATGGAAAACCAGCATACATGTGCTTTGTAGATTTAAAAAAGTGCTTTTGACAGGTTCGAGCGAAATAACATCTTAAATTTACTACAAGCTGAACAAATAGACAACCATCAGATAATAAGGACAAATAATAAAATTAACAAGAACAACAAGATCAGAGTTATAATGCCAACAGGGGAAACAGAATGCATAGGAATCCACCAAGGAGACTCGCTCAGCCTATTGCTATTCAATATGGTGATGAATCAAATAATTCACGAAGTAAGAAAACGATACGGATACCACATGGGAGCGCATACAATCACGATACTATGCTATGCCGATGATGCTGTACTAATTGCTGATAACGAAGATGACCTACAAAGGCAGCTCCACACCTTCAATATCACAGCAAACAAACTTAATATAAGTAGAAAATCAGTAGAAAAACCTAATGTATAGTAATCAGTAAAGAGCCGCGTAGATGCAAACTAGAAATAGACGGCAAAATTGTAGAACAAGTAATAAAATTCAATTACCTATGAGTAGAGATCACAAGTGACAGGGATATAAGAACAGAGACCACAAGGCAAGCATCAAAAGCGGCAAGTGGTTGCCTCCGAGAAACCATATAGAGAAACAAATATCTGACCACGGAAAGCAAAATGAAAGTATACAAGACAACAGTAAGACCAATCTTAACATATACAGCGGAGACAAGGACCGATACAAAAAAGACGAAACAACAAAATCAACAATATCGAAATGAAAGTATTAAGATCAATAGCGGGCATATCATTAAGAGACAGACAAACCAATGGAAGTATACGCGAACAATGCAAAATTCAAAATATTAACAGGTGGATAAAAACAAGAAATAAAAACGGGAACGAACATGTAAACCTAATGGGACCACATAAATTAGCAAACATCTGTAAACACAACATGCTGTATAGCAGAAGATCCTTTGGAAGGCCGCCAAAAAGGTGGAAAGATAATGTACAGTTAACAACGACTGAAACAAAATAAGAGGCACACAAACAGGAGTAATCCTAGTCGCACGAAAAAGAAGAAGAAGAAGAATATCCTTATTGACTTATTATTTAAGTGGTCGCCAAAAATCCACTCTCAGCTGTCTTAAAGACCTGTCACTTTTAACAAAATTTTGACTTCCTCCCCGGTCTAATCATTTGGCGGTTTCTATAAGTTAAACAAATTTGTCCCCCATTTAGAGCAGGGAAACATTAAAAAAGTCATATATTTAAATTACAATATCTAAAGATATGTGGTTTGGCCGTATGACCAACACAAGGGTCCGAGCAAAAAAAAATATCTTGTACATTTAACAGATTGATGATTTTACAACTACATAAAAGTTACACAACTTATCACATAAAATAAAGCATGAGTCAAATTATCTATTCAATAATCAACAATTTTTATTAACCCTTTAAAGTTGTACCGCCGACAAATAAAATTCACCAGTAAAAATATTAATTAAATTTTTTTTTTAAATATTGGTAATTATTAAAAGCAATATATTTTTAATTACTCAAGACTGATAGTAAATTTAATGAAGTAATTTATTAGGTAAACTAACCAAATGGTCAGAAGAGGATAAAGGAAGAACACATAATATTATATACGTTAGAGAGCTATTGTAGTTGGTTATACTCGTATACGAAGACCATTGTGATTGGTATAATGGCGAATACAGCAATTATTAGTGGCATCCTAACAGGTATGTATATATTAACTGTTTTGATCATTTAGATACATTTAGATACATTTTGTATAATTTTTACGCCTTCCTTTTTTTCTATGTGCTACCAGTCTGCTTAATTAAATTTTTTTAATATTTGTGTATTGACTCCTTTTTCGATCGTCTTTAGGAAATACCATATATTGTAGTGCTTTCTTCCACTAGAACGTTAACAACTAATTGTATATTATTCAATTAATTTACTGTTGTTCGAAATAGTGATCCATATTATTAACCTATGTCTGAATGTTTTTTCCTACCTTGATCCGTTTTAGTTAAATTTTGTCTTTAATGTCCGGAGAAATAAGTTTTAGAGAAATTTCGGAGTCGTATTTTAATTATTAACTATTTGGTGTGATTTTCTATCAATTTCGCGAGCAAAGCACACATTTTTATTTGTCTCCAAATAGCATAACATTTTTGTGGTTTCTACTAGTTATTGCATTATTGCATTTAAATACAATTGAAGTATGTACTTTCCCAATTTTGTCGAATAAAAAGTTAAGTACTTTTTATAAAAATTTACCATTCTCTCTATAATTGTATTTTGAAAATAGCCAAATAAGTTTACTAATTTAAGTAATGCCATATGTTAAAAAAATAATTAGGTAAGAAATACTTCATAACCAAAAATAAAAATAATACAGATAATTAACTAATATCCATTGCATCCGATCTTGAGCACCCTGAATCCATTTATGCTGGATTCGCTTGACGTCATCCGACCATCTTTTTGGAGGCCGTCTTCGATTACAATAAGCATCGTGTCTAGGTCTCCATTCTAATATTTTCTTGGTTTATCTTCCATGTCTGACTCTGGCAACATGTCCTGCCAGTTCCATTTTGACGTTTTAATTCTTTTAACTGCGCCCGTAACATCAGTTTTTATCCTAACTATTTGATTTAAAACTCTGTCTTTGAGGGATATATTGAACATTGACCTCCCCATTGCTATCTGTGCCACGTGTATCTTATTGATTACTTTTTTGGTAAGGGGTTAATGTTTCTTCTCCATACGTTAGAACTAAAAGTACACGTTGATCGAACACCTTTTTTTTCAAGCCCATGAGAATATCTTAAATAAAGACTTCCCTCGGTTTTCCATAAGCTGCCCAAGTTAGTCCTATTCTTCTGCTTAACTCTGTTGTTTGATGTATGTTCCCAATCTCATGGCCCAGATACTTATAGGTAATAAACCTGTTTAATTTGCGTGCCATTAGTTGAAATGTTTTTGGGCATTATCGCTAAGAGTTGGAAAAAATGGATGAAATCCTACTACGTCTAAAACAAATAAGAAGGAGGAGATACCAGTATTGAAGACAAAATAAATAAAGTATCAAAATTAATCTAATTGATCTACAACTAGAAAATAAACAAATTAAAAGAGAATTGCACAATTAAAGAAGTGAACACGACAAACGATTTAAAAAATTAGAAAAAAAAAATAGGGAAAAAATATTATCATGCATGGAATAGAAGAGAACAAGAACGAAGGTATCAAACTTCTACAACACAAAATAGCGGAAATAACTAATACATAAACCTGAAGAAAAGGAATAAGGATATTATAGACATATACAGAATTAGAAACCAGCCAAACTCGAGGAACAGACCTGTTAGGGTGAAGCTCAAAAACGAAACAATTAAGACAAGCAACAAATTAAACGACACAAACATATTTATAAATGAAGACTTTTCGAAAGAGGTAGTAGATTAAAAAAAAATTATCACAATACGAGAATGATATTAAGCGAGAGACAAGGAACAAACCGCCTATATAAGTAACATCAGATTAAAAATTGAGCAATGAAATACCTCAGAAATATTAGGATACAATAACAAATTATACAAAATCAGAAATGAATAACAGCTAGCGAAAGATCTCCAGAATCGTAACATGATATGATAAGCTATCAAAAATAACTGAAAAAACTTATTTAAAGGATACAGATCCAAAAACCAACCAATGCAAGGACCAACTGAAAGCAAAACTATTAATAAAACGACCGAGCAAACAGAAAATAGATGATGAAACAGGCAAATATTTAAATAACAATATCATAGCATACTGGATCGTCACATCATTAAATAGTAAAGAAATAAAAGTAGTTGATAAAATGGCAAACTGTAGAATTATTATCAGAGGATTAAACGAAACTAAAAAAAGGGATAAATGGAAAAGAGAAAGTAGGAATAATAGTAACCGGGACTTTCAAAAAGAAAATTTTAAACTATGAAGCAATATAAAAAAGAATAATTATATTAAGCTTAGAAATAAAGGAAGAAGTATACATATAGATATACACTCCAGTTCAGAAATCAACTGATACCAAAATGGCCAAGTTCTATACTCAATTACAAATCACTGAATACAATTAAGTATAGCAAAAATCAAAATTTAATAATAACAGGAGACTTGAACGATAAGATCAGAAATATTATAAACTAAGGACAGGGTTGCATGAAAGACTAAGGAGAAATAAAAACGTAGATAGAATGATCCAATAGTCAATAATATGAAAATTAGAAACAGCATAAGGACACCAAATACATTAAAAATATCCCTTCATAGCTGAGTAAAGAGGAGCAAGAAATATCATATATTACATAACATATTTACAAGAGCTAGAAATGACGATAACATAAAAAAACAACATATACTAGTAATAGAGGAAATAATAATAACAGTAGATATCGAATTAGAGAATGTACATTATAGCAAGATAGACATAAGGAAACTAAATAAAAACAAAATAAGCGACATCTACCAAAATAAAATAAATTAATCGTGCTGGCCATTCCATCGATCCTTGCTGTCATATTGACCTATTTGGATATATTATATCATTAAGGTACTATCGGATATTGATTTGATAATGGGACAGTGTTTAATCTTGCTTAAACATCGTATTAGCTGGAATTTGTGGGTTTGTTGGATTACGATATGAATTTGTCACGGATGAAAGGAC
The DNA here is from genome assembly GCF_040954645.1 of Diabrotica undecimpunctata. Classification (NCBI taxonomy): domain Eukaryota; kingdom Metazoa; phylum Arthropoda; class Insecta; order Coleoptera; family Chrysomelidae; genus Diabrotica; species Diabrotica undecimpunctata. The sequence goes on along the minus strand of NC_092806.1, from coordinate 95,380,815 downwards.
CTTATTTTGGAACAATGTTAAATAATCATTAAAATCAATTAAAAAGGGTATATAATAGGATCTCTAACAATTCCAACTAAAAACATTGATCTTTTCAGGATATTGCGTAATTTCATCTGTTGTCAACCGAGGATTTTCTTAATACCAATACCGGCAATTTTGACGGTTAGCATGACCGTTATGCGCAAAGGTCTACTAAGCAGAAAACAAAATATCTCAGTAGTAGCCAACGTCCAAATTGTTTTTCATTTTTAATAATTATCTCTTGGAATATGTTCGGCAAATTTTTCATAAAATAAGCGCACAACTTTCAATAGATTCGTGTGATCTCCGTAAAAAATCATCTGTAAAATTGTTAATTTTACATTCCTTGGGATTAAACAACGCGTTTGCATGCTCAGTGAGAAAAAGTCTCAGATGAAGAAGGCTGTACCCTCATTCAAGTATCAGAGCCTTAGACAAGAAAAGAAAGGGGACGCGTAATCGTATGGAATTGACTGAAGCCTAAACCGGCACCAGAGAGGATGCCGGGTCATATTTTCTTTCCTTAGTAGAGTGAGAATAATAAATATATATATCAATAAATGGATTTTTGTCAAAATTTATAATTAAACACTTACATAATGATTACTTTTTAAACATGATTTTATCATTACACACTTTTTAGTAAATCGATATAGTGTTTCATTAAATCAGTTAATTGAAGTTGAAATCAGAAGATCTACTGAAAAATCAGTAGACCTGGTGACCCTGCGAGAGGTAGTAATGGGCAAAGTACAGGCTTCAAAATATGGTGGTCACATCGAAACTAGCACTGGAGGTCCCTTAAGCTAGCGGGGACACATGAGCGGAATCCAATTTAACCTACGTAATATTTTTTCACCAATTTTTCACTAATTTATTACCACCCTAATAATTTTTCACCACCAAACCAACCTTAAGGGGAGCGATTCTGCTGGCTTAAGGTTCAAGCTAGCAGAATTCAAAAAAAAAACTTTATGTTGATGGCATATTTTTTCACCAATTTTTCACTAATTTATTACCACCCTAATAATTTTTCACCACCAAACCACCCTTAATGGGAGCGATTCTGCTGGCTTAAGGTTTAAGCTAGCAGAATTCAGAAAAAAAACTTTTTGTTGATGGCATATTTTTTCACTAATTTTTCACTAATTTATTACCACCCTAATAATTTTTCACCAACAAACCACCCTTAATGGGAGCGATTCTGCTGGCTTAAGGTTTAGGCTAGCAGAATTCAAAAAAATAACTTTTTGTTGATGACATATTTTTTCACCAATTTTTCACTAATTTATTACCACCCTAATAATTTTTCACCACCAAACCACCCTTAATGAAAGCGATTCTGCTGGCTTAAGGTTCAAGCTAGCAGAATTCAGAAAAAAAACTTTTTGGTTGATGGCATATTTTTTCACTAATTTTTCACTAATTTATTACCACCCTAATAATTTTTCACCACCAAATCACCCTTAATGGGAGCGATGCTGCTGGCTTAAGGTTTAAGCTAGCAGAATTCAAAGAAAATATTTATGATATACCACTGTGTTCTGTTAGGTTTTTACGAATTTATTACGACTTTAGTAATTTTTCTCCCCTTATTACCCCTTTAACAAAAATTAAATAAATTTGCGAGTGTGTGTGTGTGAGAAACACTTCTGTTGTAATAACTAGTATATTTAATTAAAAATTACTACTTACCTATTACTTATTAATTACTTACTAAAAGTACTACAAATTTCACTGAAGATGGACTGATACGTCCGAAAACGTTTTGAACTTAATCCTTTAGGATTTTTAAAATTTAATTAAATATACCAATCACAACAGTGTTTTCCTTCAATGTTTGAGTTTTTTAACTATATGATATACAGCCAACTCACGGGAATGATCCCTTTTTAAGTTGTAAAATTTTGTTAAAAAATAGGCAATATACAAAACAACAATATTGCAATGTTTAGCATATAAAAAAGTTGGTGAAGTTGGTGTTTGTGTAAATTCTAGCATTTAAAGATGTAAACTACTTTCCTTATTTGAATTTCTAGTATTTATGGGAATTATCTTCCACACTGACACATACGGATTTCAAGATTGGAGGGTTATTGGAAAACAGATCCACTATTCAACTTAAAATCTTTTTTGCAGAACTTCGGAAGAGATCTTTTTCTTATAATTTTAAGGTGCTTAATGTTCATCCATCATAATCCAATGGTACCGAATGTTATTCCTGAAGATCGGTTTTATAGAATAAGAACAGTTATAGACTTTTTAATAATAAAATGACTGCTCTGCGTTATCCAGTAAAAGAATTATCGCTAGATGAATCGATGGTACCGTGTAAAGTTAGACTTAGTTTTAAACAATATACTAAACAAAAGACATAAAAGACGATATCAAGGTTAGAATTAATTCGTAAATTAATTTATAAAAAAGCAAAGAAAGACGGAATATCGCACGTGAACATTTACCTATAAATAATTGCTAATAAATCAGACAAACGCGAAACGAAAACGAAAAGATGCAGAGTATGTTCTATCCTAAAAATAAGAAAAAACCCAATTTATGAGTGTGTGGATTGTGCCGAGAAACCAGATCTCTCCGTGGGCGATTCTTTCAAACATTTCCATAAACAAAATAATTAAGTTAATATTTTTTTGTAATAACCTTTAATTTTTACCTATACTCAACTAACAATGAATGAAAAATCGACGAAGAATTAAAATACAAATATCTTTAAATTTTTAAAATGCTGCTGATAATAATTTATTTTACCACGCAAATAATCTATATCAGCTGTTCTGACCAACCGGTAATTTCGGTCTCATTTGAATATACCTACTTAAAATATTTATATCCTAAAATGTTTTCCAATATAAATTCTTTATGTTATACACTTAATCTTAAAATTATGTTTTGACCAATCGTTAATACTCTTCTTATTTAAATAATATTAAAATATTAAATACCTAAATTATTTTTCAAATTTTCATCTACCTAATGAATACAAATCTTTTAACAATAGGTGCGTACGGTCCCGACGACCCTCCTTTACAATCAGATAAATAATGTAATAGACGTAATAAAATTATTTCAATTTGAATATTTCTTACCTGGTAATTTATTCTGTGAAATATAAAAATTCCATTGTATTTACTAAAACTCAACTTGATTTCAGTTATTTTATATTCATAAAAGGGACTAACGATTCGATTTCGCTTAGCCATGTAATACGACTCGAATCAGAGTCAATTTTTTAAAACAGGTAAAATTTATAGTTTTTGGAATGTGTAAGTGTTTTCATATTTTTAATATTTAAACATTGAAAAAATAAATATTAGTTAGTATAGAATAACATTTGAAAATGTTTTTCAATTAGGGTAGTTCAGAAAAACATGACTAGGCTGGTAAAAATATAGTAAAATTCTAGCAGAGCACTCTTGTGTTTTCAAAAAGATATTTTATTCACCTAGCGTCAATGTGTATCTTGTTGAATGTTTCCCATTAACTGAGGCTTAGGGGGTCAAAAATTATAAGGGTGGATCAAATTTAGTAAAAACCAGGCAAGCAATTTATATTTTCAGTTACAAGTAGAATACAGTAAAATTATAAAAATAGATTTTGTATCACCTTAAATTTTAACGTAGTAGAATTATTGACTCCTCATAGAGGGTAGTTGAAGGGTGAAAAATTACTAGGATGGTAATATATTAGTACAAATCTAGCATAATACTGTAGTATCTCATATTTCCGAAAAGATTTGCTTTGCATTCAACCAGCGTAAATGTGTAGATGGTGGAATTGGTGAAGTTGGTTAACATTTAGTAAAAACTAACCAGAGAGTTTCACCGCAAGCCAGCAGAATGGCTCCCCTTAAGGATGGTATAATGGTGAAACAATATTAGGGTGGTAATAAATTAGTGAAAAATGGGTGAAAAAATGTGCCATCAACAAAAAGTTTTTTTTTAATTCTGCCATCTTGAACCTTCAGCCAGAAGAACCGCTCCCATTAAGGGTGGTTTGGTGGTGAAAAATTATTAGGGTGGTAATAAATTAGTGAAAAATGGGTGAAAAAATATGTCATCAACAAAAAGTTTTTTTTTTTTGAATTCTGCTAGCTTGAACCTTAAGCCAGCAGAATCGCTCCCATTAAGGGGGGTTTGGTGGTGAAAAATTATTAGGGTGGTAATAAATTAGTGAAAAATTGGTGAAAAAATATGCCATCAACAAAAAGTTTTTTTTTTGAATTCTGCTAGCTTGAACCTTAAGCCAGCAGAATCGCTCCCATTAAGGGTGGTTTGGTGGTGAAAAATTATTAGGGTGGTAATAAATTAGTGAAAAATGGGTGAAAAAATATGCCATCAACAAAAAGTTTCTTTTTTGAATTCTGCTAGCTTGAATCTTAAGCCAGCAGAATCGCTCCCCTTAAGGTTGGTTTGGTGGTGAAAAATTATTAGGGTGGTAATAAATTAGTGAAAAATTGGTGAAAAAATATGCCATCAACAAAAAAATTTTTTATTTTATTATTCTGCTAGCTTGAACCTTAAGCCAGCAGAATCGCTCCCATTAAGGGTGGTTTGGTGGTGAAAAATTATTAGGGTGGTAATAAATTAGTGAAAAATGGGTGAAAAAATATGCCATCAACAAAAAGTTTCTTTTTTGAATTCTGCTAGCTTGAATCTTAAGCCAGCAGAATCGCTCCCCTTAAGGTTGGTTTGGTGGTGAAAAATTATTAGGGTGGTAATAAATTAGTGAAAAATGGGTGAAAAAATATTACGTAGGTTAAATTGGATTCCGCTCATGTGTCCCCGCTAGCTTAAGGGTCCTTAGCACTGGAACAACTGACACTTTTCAAAGATTTATTAAGCGAGTGTTACGTGTCCTCATTCTTTCTTTGTCTAAGTTTAGAGCATACTAATTGCCTAAAAGATTCTGCAACGTTGCCATCTCCTTTGATGAACAATGCTAAACGAATTCCTTGAATATCAACTAGTGTTTGAAAAGATATGGTCAGAGGAGCTAACTCCATATATTTTCTCATTAATACTGTATAATACACAGGTTTATTACTGAATATAAAATATTAAAAAACGTTGAAACATTCATAAAACATATTTATTTTAGAATGGTGATCTTTTTCGATATGTCAAATTTCACCCAATTTTTTAGCCATTACCTTTTTTGAACTTGTTGCCCCTAAATTTAGTTTTAAACCATATGTGAATAAAATATTTGCAAAACTAGTATTAACTTATTTCTGATTTCATTTTAAATGCTTGTCTTTCCATTACCATTATTGTTCTTATCATGCCTATTCGTTATGCATGTTGTTATGAATGGACACTAACATAGCTATTTTGACTTCCGAAAAAATTCGGTAGTGGTTAAGTCAAACCATTTTCGTAGGTTATAAAACCAGGATATTCTTCTTCTCCCTCGATCCCTTTTTCCATGAACCTTAATATGTATATTAATACCTTGTTGGTTACTTTATCTATCTAGGAAATCTTTAACATCATTTGAAGCGCCACAGTCCTAATGTCTCTTAGTCTCTTTAGTGATGCTTTACTTGGGGTCTATGACTCCACTCTATATAGAAGAATCGAGAATAAGTAGCATTGTAGTAAACAAACTTTTAGTTCTAGTATTATATCGTGATTGTTAGGATTTTTTTTTATTTTGATGAAAATTGATCTTGCCTTCTTGATCCTTATCTTAATTTTGATTGAAAATTTTCACAGTTTGTTCAAATCCGTACCTAAATAGCAAAAGTTGGTGACTTGTAGTATCGCTTGTTAGTTAGCTAATTATTGGCACGGTGTTATTCTATTTTTGCTTATAACCGTTTATTTTATTTTTTTAGATGTTAAAATTAAGCCCAAACCTGCTACTTGCTTCTGCTATCTTTGAGACAAGTATCTACAGAGTTTCCGGACTGTCTCAAAAAAATGGCAGTGCCATCTCTATACAAATTGAATAATAATGGGACATTATAGATACTTGTGTCACACCTCTTTTTATATTCATCACAATAAACGTCTTTACATGGTTAAAAGAGAATTTTTATTGCAAAAACTGCCTTTTAGGTACATATTGCATCCCTGACCCCGAATTGTTTGTTTGTCATGTATTCTTCACACTTTTTATATTTTCAGGAGATGACTCATAACGCTTATTATTCGATAGTCTTCACAGTTTTTCACATTTTCATGAAAGTATATCTATTCCACTGATTAGATTTTTCCAATTTGTATATGTGTATAAAGATCAAGGCCTGTGTCTTTGTCCATAACTTTAAAGAATTCTATGTAGATGTTGTTTAGCCCTGCCGCTTTTCCTCTTTAATTGTGTTTATAACAGCTTCCACTTCCGCTTTGAGAATATATGATCCCATATCGTCATTTTTATTCTGTGTTATAGTGATACTACTATTACTACAAATGTAGTCACATAGTTTATACATGTTGTTTTTATTTATTTATTATCAACTATTGGATTTCCTTGATTGTCTTTTAAGTATCGCGGCTTTTTTAATTTATAGAGGTCTAGTGCTTCTTTGATCTTTTTGTAAAGTATAAACGATTTAAGGTTCTAGTATTTCGACTTTTCATATTTTCTTCCAGAATTTTCTTTTTACCTTCTCTGATGTTTTTCCTATCTCTTGTAATCTTTTCGTTAAGATTTTTTCTTGTGTCACGTACTGTCGGATATCCAAGTTTTTGTCGTGTCTGCTATTATTTTGGTTGCAGGTATTGGTTTAATATTTCCCATCCAACATCTTCTAAGTATTTTGTATTGTTCTTCTAAGTATTGTTTCAACATCATTAACTGTTTCTGACATAGATATGTTTTCTTTAGATATTTCCATATTTTTTATTTGGTTCATTATCTCTCAGTTATTCATTGTAGAATTATATCTTATCGTAATTACTATCTTAATGGGAATAAGACACAATTAAAGGTTAAAGTAAGTTTATTGACATTTAAATTTCCAATTCGAAAATCGTTAAAATACATAGTTCAAAACAACATATCTTATCAGCTTAGGTTTGTGAAGTTTTTTTAAGTTTAAAACGAAAATTATCATCGAGTGGGTTATGGCCTTACTTAATAGCTTCAGGGTAGATTTCTACCGATGTTATTAAAATATTGTCAATCTGATTTTTTTACTGGGGTTTCTGGCGTGTCACTGGGTAATCATTATATGCACAACCTTTTAAACTCCATGAACTGTAAACCTTATGAGACTAATACATCACCACAACGGCCCTTACCGATTTTGGCGTTAAAGTCTCCCGCAACTATTTCTACTTCGTGAGTTTTTAACTTAAGTTGTTGCATTTTTAACTTAAATTATTCCTATGCCACGCTTATGTTGATCTTCTGTATTTCCGCAAATATAAATATGATGTTCATTTATTTAACATTTATTGGCATCCGGCCATCACATTTCACTAATGCCCATTACATCGATATTTAGTCTCTAAATGTTATGGATAGCATATGGATTTTGCCCGCTTTCTACATGGTCTTGACGTTTCAAGTGCATTTTAAAATTTTTTTTTTTTTTGATTTTTTTGGGCGAGTCCTTCATTTTTTACTTAGGGGTATCGCTTACCAACGACCTAGAAAGCTCCATAATTTGGTTGTGGTATTCCTAGCTTGCCGGAACTACAAAATATATCCATATGTATTTATATCCAGTTGTTTCTCCTTGCATTCTACATACATTCCTATGCCGTTGAATATTTGCTTTGTCTGCCTTCGGAGCCAATTTCTTAATCCCAAGACAAAAGAGTGCCCCGCAGTTTTCCTCCACCCGAAGCGGTTGACCGATATAGCCTGTTCTGTGGTTGTGTGGATGGGTGTGTGATAAACTTCCACGGAAACAAAATTAAAATAATAATATTAATATTATTATTAACAAAGGGAAAGTATTTTTGTACGTATCGCGGACCGATGCAAATTGTGGCTGTTGATTACTAAATTAAACTAAAAACACTCTTTGTTTTTAAAAGCCAGACGATAAACATTTATCAAACTGGTCTCTTGTGATGTCATTGCTTACAATATTATATTTCGTTTCCCATACATGAAGTATGCAACGTCAACACTAAGTTAAAGTTAATGTTTGGGCAGCAACTTTAGTTAACAAATTAATAGGTTATCATATTCTACCTGGAAATTTAAATATGAAATCTGTTATTTAATTTTTGAATAGAAAAGTTATAATTATTCGTAATTAGCTTGTGAGTACAAGCCTAAGATCCCACTGCAGGATCACCACGTATATAACGAATGTACATAGGTACATTTAAAATTAGGAGTCTACATTGATAATAGGTTGCCAGTCAAAAATTGGCCCTAAATATTTTTAATTTAATTAATAGTAACTAATTTTTGACAAAAATTTTATTTTGTTCATTTATTTATTTAATAAAATACGCTGCTCATAACAAATATGCATGTTTTTTATACCACATTAAATGAGTCATATCTTTCATATATTTAAAAGAGGTAATTACAAAAAAGAATGATGATACTTCTATAAAGTCTTATAATTTTTCAATATTCTGCTGAAAAACTTATTGTACAATTAAACTAACATAGGCATATATACATTCATGGGTATATACTAATATATCAATGATATACAGTACGTTAAGTTTTGGATTACATATTGCGCAATACATAAAGCGCTAAAATCTGCAACATTACTCTATTATTAGAGTACATAAACTCGATAAAAATGTAGTGGCCTTTATAAAGCGGTGCATTTATATCGGTTTTTAATAATGGGAACAATTTTTTGTAGTTGAATTAAAAATAAAAGGGGATTTCCTTAAAAAATAAAACAAAAAATATACTCTTATTGAAAATAAAACATAATTCAAATATTTAAATATTTGACCTTATATGGCTGAACAGTATCCCAATCTGTCATATAAACTTCTGCGGACAAATGAAAGAGTTACTGCTGTGACAGAATTGAAAACTTTTTTTTTTTCGATTTTTCAATGTATCCAAATTTTGGGCTCTAGCCTCAGGATGATCGTAGATGATGCTTTTTTAATGTTCCCAAAAACTAAAGTTCATGTGTATAATATCTGGATATCGTAGAGGCTACTTAATATCGCTTGTTCCACTGATAACTCGACTCGGGAAAGTATTGTTCGAGTCTAATTATTTGAGCGTTGTGAACTACGCCACTTGATGAAACCAAACATTCTCCATAATTACATCAGGAATATTGAGAATAGCAGAAAGAACATGATTCTGTAACAAATCGAGGTATACACTACTATTCAAGTTACCCTCAATAAAAAATGAACCTATTACGTGGTCTCCTAAAATGCCAGTCCAGACGTTAACTTTTTGAAAACGTTGAGTTCAATAAATACCTTGTAATGGAACGATTGTGTCTCCCTACTAACGAAACAGAAGATTCGTCAGTGAATAAAACGTTTTTAATAAAATTTGGTTCATCATTAGCCTTAGTTATTAGAGTTTCACAAGACCGTTCTTGTTACCGTGTTTTTTGCATACTTTTAATACAGTAACATTGCTAACATCTAACTCTCTAGCAACGCTTCTACTTGAGGGTGTTGAATCTACCTCGATTATTGCACAAATTGGTGTATCCCGGTATTCTCTTTTCTCAACTTTTGCTGATGACATTTCTTTAGCGTGACATTTTCTAAAATTTTTGTGGCAATGTTACATTTTTAACAATATTTTCAACAATATTATGAATTGACTATTCGCAAGGGATTGGTTTCCCCTCAAAAAACACAGAAAATAAATGTACACACTGTTGTCCAGATTTACCATCATAAAACATTTTTATTGTTTGAACTTTTTCTGCGGGCGTATAAACCATCGAGCAAAAAGACAAAAGAGGGAATGTAATCGTTATGAAAAAGAGACCAAAATTCATGAAAATAGCCTCTTAATATGGCGGACATATCTGGAAATGCAAAGGCGCCAAATTCAAATTTTACGACACTTCATAATAATCATACAGTGTTGTAGGGGTTCTAATTTAGTTAATAGTATTAGTATAAAGTTTGAAAATTTTAATATAATGATTGTTTTAATTAGAAAAATATTGCATGTTTTTTATAAGGTCATAAAATAGTAGCTATAAAATCTTTTTGAGAATGTGTCTTAAACCAGAATTATTGTTAATTTTAGCAAAAAATGATCTTAATAAAAAATTGCGATTGTTATAAAACACCTTAAAATCAAATGAAATTTAAATTTTTCAAACTCTGCTTCTTTTTCGTGATATATAAACCTACCCATTAGAGTATTAACGTTAATATCTAATAACAGATCCCTAAACAATTTGGAATTAGTGAAAAAATTGTCAAAAATAGACCAACAAATATAAAATAATGGAGAAAACTTGTACAAAGATTATCTGCAGCATAATTAAGACAGAAGATGCACCGACCTAGCCAGTCAGCCAAATTACATCACTAGCCTAGAAACGCAATAACACATAATACTCTGATAGGAGGAATGGTCATATCATCGTCCAGCCTTCATTTATCACGTCCACTGCTGGACATAAGCCTCAATTAAACTCCCCCATTCTTTGCGAATTTGGGCTCTTTGTTGCCAATTTTTGGTGATACGTCTGATGTCGTCAGACAAACGTATAGATAGATGGACTTACTCTACTACGTTTGTTTGCTCTTGGCCTCCAATATGTAAGTTTCCTCGTTCATCGTGAGTCATGCATTCTCGTTACATGGCCTGTCCAATTCCATTTTAGTTCCGCTATGCGTTCTACAACATCAGCAATACTCGTCCTTCTTCGCAGATCTTGAGGAATGGTATTAGAGAGAAAAAAATAAGAGATTAAATGTGTTATAAATAAAACAAAGTTTACTAAAAAAACGATTTATTTTAGAATATAAATATGCTTTATTGTCACTGAAGATTGTACAATTTTATGAACAAAGCTTACAAAAAGTAAAAAAAATAATAACAATTAAAATTGAGTTAAATTACATGATCGTCAATATCACAAAATAAAAGATAATAAAATATACAATCCATTGCAAAATTTAACTAAATTGCAAATTGCATAATAAAACCTTACGAACTAGTTTACAAATAAGTTTAAGTTGCTGCATGTGATACCCAAATATATTTATAAAAATCCACATATATTCATCTCCGTTTTTCCAACAAATTTAAGCCACATTTTTGTAGGAGTTTCGTTCTTCGGAAATCAAAAAATTTAAATGCTTTATATAGTAGGTTCAAGGTATATATATTATAAATTTTAGATTTCCTACCTTCTGTTTAAACACTATCAGTTACATTAATTTACAATACTTTGTTTGTCACAGTTAATTAAAGAGTATTACATTAGTCAAAGTAAACAAAAATTGAAATTTTCTAGTTCTACTTTCACACCTAAGATACAGATAATAAAAAAAATTTTCGCTACGCCACCGGTTTGAAGTATTGTGACCTTGGTCAACTAGCAAAAAATTTTTGTTTATAAATTTTAATAATTAATTTCAACAAATATTTACCGGTGAACAGAAGTTCTCTCCTTTCTTGTTTTGTGGAAAAGGCCACAAGCAATACAGTTTACCATGGTGATAAGTTTTTATAAGTAATATTTTAAAGATATTACAAATACTATGTTCCAATATTATTACAAGCACTATGTTCCAAACACTTAAAATACTTTTTTTAACACTAGAGCACAATAAAATTTTAATTAAATAATAACGATAATAGTCTAATGTGACAGACACAATTATTGTTAAAAAACTTCAATACAAATAAGCTTTTATGTAACAGTTGGGACAAACATTAACATAACCCAACTAAATGTAATTTCTTAAATAAGGAAAGATACTCTCTTTCCCTGTTTAATGTGGTCTCTCAAAATAGCACTTCCCGTCTAACAATATTTTTGCCCCCCACTACCTTTACATTCCCTCTTCTGTCTTTTTGCTCGATGGTATAAACAGACATGTTGTTTACAAAAATAAATTAAATATCTTCACTGTTAACGCTTTAAACAACCACTGTGACAAATTATTGGCGAAGGGTCAACGAAGCAGGTTCGTGGAAAGTCGACGGCGCGCAGTGTTGCCAATTATAGGGTGTATATCTAATTTAAAACTCAACGTACTGGATGATAAATTATATGGATATACATATATATATACATATATACATATATATATATATATATATATATATATATATATATATATATATATATATATATATATAATACATATAATTTATTATATGATTATTTAATTCAAAACGAAGGTGTAGGGGAAGTGTGCCTATGTTGGACCCCTGCCTATGATGGACCCCCTGCTGTAATTTCAAATATGGCGCTGTTACATGCACATCGCCGGTTGCAACTTGCACACGAAGTTTGTAGTTTAGTATTTGCAAAGTTTTAGACCCTTGGCGGTTATAACAGTAAATTTGTGAAATAAAATTAAAATTTGGCGTTGCTGATGTAATAAAATTTTTTGGTAAGTAATACTTTACTGGTAACATACGTTAAGCTAAGTATTGCTTTTGTTTTGTATAAAATGACTACACTTTCTTTGTCAAATACCATACTTTGTTTTAGGTTAGAATGGTCAAAACAAAAGTAACATAATTATATTTACTGTCTTGTCTATTTGCCTATGATGGACCCCTCTGTCGTTACCTATGACGGACTAGGGGTCCATCATAGGAAAAAGGAAATAAGTTGCTACTTACCGATTAACATAATACATTTTACAGGGATGGGCAACAGTGGAATGAGAGTAACATGCAGAAAGCTGTAAAAAGCATACAAGAAAAAGCTATGGGCTTTAAGCTGGCAGCGAAAACATTTAACGTTCCAAAAACGTCTTTGAAAAGGCGCTTTAATAAGCAACAAGGAAGTACCAAAGGTGATTTGGGAGAACGAAGACCAGTATTTTCCACTGCTATTGAAAAGGAAATTGCTGACCATATTATCACCATGGAAGCTCGTTTTTTTGGCCTGACCAGTAAAGATTAAACGAAAACTTGTATACGAAGTAGCTGAAAGAAACAATATTAGCCACAGTTTTAATAAGGAAACCAAGATGGCAAGCTGGAAATGGGTCAGAGTCTTTTTAAAGCGAAATCTTGGAATATCATTACGAACTCCAGAAAATACTTTGTTGGCAAAGGCTCAAGCTTTTAATAAACCAAATATATGTGCCTATTTTACAGTATTAGCACATATATTAGACGAGTTTCAGTTTCCACCGGAAAACATTTATAACATGGAATAGTCCGGTTTGATGACTGTGCAAAAGAGATCGCAGAAGATTTATGCTAGTAAAGGTCGCAAACAAGTTGGTGCTTTAAGTAGTGCAGAGCGCGGTCTACATGTTACGGTCGTATGTGCAATGAATGCAATTGGAACATATGTTCCTCCTGCTTTTATTTTTCCTTGACAGAGAAAGATAGACGAACTTATGATCGATGCACCTACTGGAAGTGTAGCCTTCGCTCAAGAAAAAGGATGGATGACTTCCGACATTTTCTGTCTCTGGCTGCAACATTTTTTAAGGTATTCAAAGGCTTCTAAAACCAACCAAGTTTTGTTGTTACCCGATGGTCATAGTAGTCATAAAAGTTTTGAAGCTCTCCAGTTTGCAAAAGAAAACGGTATTATTATGTTTTGTTTTCCTGCTCACTGCTCTCATCACGTTCAACCCTTGGACGTAGGATTTTTTGCACCACTTCAAACTTACTACGGCCAAGAAATTCAATTATGGCTGTGACAGAATCCAGGTAAAACAGTTACCCAATTTAAAGTAGCCAGTATCTTTAATAGAGCATATTTAAGAAGTGCTCTTCCATCAAATGCAATAAATGCATTTAAAAAGTCAGGAATAGAACCGTTCAATTCAGATGTATTCGAGGACTGGCAATTTTTTCGTCTATAAGAACAGATAGAGAAAATTATAAAACAAACCCACTACCAGGATGTTCTGACGAGAACTCACTACCGGAACATCGGAACCAACATGTTTCTTCGATTGAAGGTTTATCAAAATTCACTGATCAGAAATCAACATCATCGTTAGACCTAAACCTCTCGGTCGAAGATATTTGTCCTCCTCCTTTAGCTGGAGTATCTAAAGTAACTCAGAAAAGGGGTAGAAAACGGGGTAAAACAAGATATTTAAATTCAACGCCAGAAATTGATGATATAAAACAAAAAATTGCAGGAAAAGAAGCAAAAAAAGAAAACAAGACGCAAGAAAAGTGAAAAGGCAAGTTCGTGTTTCAACTACAAACAGTTCTGAAGACGATTGTGAATCTTCTTTTGAAGAAGACGACTCGAACGATGCAGCTTGCATTTACTGTAACGAACTATTTTCGCATTCACAATCCAAAGAAAAAAGGATTAGTTGTCAAGTGTGTAAGAATTGGTGTCACAATAAATGTGCAGATGTAAATCCTGGACGTAAACAATTTGTGTGTGAATTGTGCATGTAACTTTTTTCTTAAAAATACCTATTTGTAATATTATTTATCGTTTAGAATATCTTTTGGTTTAATAAAATAATTTGGTATTTACTTATTTTACACAAAATGCAACGGGTCCATCATGGGCGTATCAAAGGGTCCATCATGAGCGCATATATGCCCATGATGGACCCTTAACAGGATTTTAGTAAACTATGAATAACTTTTGTCATCTTAATTTTTATCAAAATTTGAAACATTTGCATATTATACAAATAACAAGACGTTATGTGGTCATATTTAAAGCCTGCTAAATAAATAATTAAAATTATTATGGAGCTTTTTCCTTAAGGGGTCCATCATAGGCACATTTCCCCTACATTGTTCAACATAATTACCTAATGCAGGCCAAATTATTAATAAGTATGTCAGTAATGTTTGTCTTTTCTTGCGATTTTCATTTTACTATTATCTTACCTTTGGACATGGGTCCATATTTATATTATGGAAATCAGGAAAAAATACAGAATGTGGAAATTAAAAAAAATACATATTATATCACCACAATTTCTTGCACTTTTAAAATTATTGTTATGTTTTTTTTCCTTTTACAGGATGTCTCCTTATGGCACTGACAGTAATTTCCCAAATGTCCATTTTATTTGAAATTCGCTCCCATAGAGGAGACGAACCTATTCCAATGTCTATGATAAATTGGTTGTTCGTAACAGTGGGAATTGGAAGTATTTGTGGATCAGTTGTTTTTTCTTTCTTGGCAGAAAAAGTAGGAAGAAAATATACTCTGACTGCATTGGGTATACAATTTTTGTTGTCATTTTTTATGTGTGAATTAAGGATACACTTTGCAGTCTTATTTATTGCCAAATTTATTGCTGGTTTATCAAGTGGTGGAACTTATGTTGTTGTACCGATATACATTGGAGAAGTGGCAGAAAAAACATCACGAGGCAGACTAATCGCACTTATGAATCCGTCCTTGGCAATAGCTAATTTCTTTATTAATGGCGTTTTGGACCCATTAGGTGGATATGGCTCATCATCTATAATTAATTATATATCTGCTTCGCTAGCAATTATTGCGACAATTTTATCGGTAACCCTAGTAGAAGAAAGTCCATTTTACTATTTAACGATGGGACGTGAGCTTGCGGCCAAATCAAGTTTAGTGAAATTAAGAAGTAACCACTCAAATCATCAAATGGAGTTTAACGAAATTCAAAACAAAGTTCAACCTAATATTCCCAATATTGAAGTAGGAGTGCAAGTTAGTACTTCTGTAAAATATAGTTGGCTTAAACCTTTACTACTGATGACTGGAATCCTTGGTTTAAAATCGTTGTCTGGAATAAGTTCCCTTAATTTTTTTATGGCGTATGTTGCCCAATCTGCTGACTGGGACTGGAGTCTAATAACAATCTTGTATAGTAAGTATTTTTTAAATTCTTCCTAATATTTTTATATCATTACACAAATCTCAACTTTTTAGTAATTTAAGGTTAAAATACTTCAAAATTATGTTTGTTAATGAGAATAAAGAGGATCCTATATTTTGTGATAAATATAAATTCTGAGATTGTTTCTTCATCTCGCACAACTAGTTTCAGGTATCTTTTTCTCGAAAAATTAGAAATATATATATATACATATTAGCCACTACCTTGTACAGAGAAGAAATGGCAAGCAACCGTTTCTTAAATTACCATTCGACACACCCAATCAGATATAAACTTAACCTGGTACAAGCTCTTAGCCTTAGAGTACACATGTTGACACACCCGCGTTACAAAGAAGAATCTCTCAATCTACTGAAGTCTATTCCTATAGATAATTCCTATCCGGCATCCATCACCAATAAATTTCTATATTCCAAAAGCTATGGGCAGTCCATTACTGAAGCACCCAACGGGCTACCATTAGCATCCATATCTAATAAAATACAGATGAATAAATCCCCTCTCACTCCTGAACAAACCACAAAATATGCTTCGTTCCCGTACTTCCCACAAATCACTAACAAGCTTAACAAAAAATTAGTTAAAATCCTTTGTAAAAGGTATATATTTAAAAACCCAAACGGGCTGTGTTAGACAGAACGTTTTCGGAATACATCATTCCATCATCGGTGTCTAGGAGTACATAAATGTAGCCACCAAATATATGGGTAAAAACCCGTAAACAAATAATTAGTTACATTTGTTCGACATTATATCTTATAAATACTTAAGATGTTAAAGTTACAGGAACGTAGATTCCTTGTGGAAGCTTAACAAACTTACTTAGAACCTTAGGAAAGTTATTTTCTAAGACAAAAACTCTATTGGCCCCTCTAGAACAAACTAATGTCGTCTATCAGGTACCCTGTGCAGAGTGCAACTCCTGCTACATTGGCCAGACCAGCCGCTCTCTTCAAGGTCGACTAACATCCCACAAAAGCGACATAGGATTTCCAAACCATCTTGGGCCCTTGCACAGCATGCCATTTCAACCAAACACAGTATCGACTTCACGAATACCAAAATACTGTGCAAACAAAAAAATTATTATAAGCGATCCATCCTTGAAATGTGTCAAATTCTAAAACATCCATCGTCCCTAAATAAGAGAACCGACATCGACGACTTGAGCCAGATATTTTACTCTCCTCGTCACACAAAACAAATAAATTAATAAAAAAAACCACTTACAAGACAGTAACTTCATTCCCCTTTTCTTTCCATTTTTTTTATTTGTTTTTTAAACAAAAAGAAAAAATGAATCCTTTTTTAAAAAAGGTCCCCTTAAGAATCATACCTCTTCCTTGCATTCCAAAGACACAAATGTACGACAAGAAGCCACATGTGAAAATTATGACTTCCTAGAGCTGATAGAAAACAATCGAAAAGATTAGTGTAGTTTGACCCTCGAAAGCGCTTAAACCAACATTCAAATGAAGCCATCGGTTAAAATTAAATGAACGAGTGTTCTTACAGTTTTTCTTGTATTTTTTGTTTCGTTTCTCTCGTTTAGTTGTTAATCTTTAATGTTAAGTTATCGTAGAGTTTTTATAACATCTATAAAAAAAACCCTACAAATTGTTTTTGTAAGTATGAACCATGTTGGTTATTTACTTATATTCTAAAATCTTTTTTATTTGTAGTGAACTGATGATGCTTTTAAAAATAAAAGCGAAACATATTCGAATAAATCAATAAAGTAGTTGACGACTTTTATTTGCCAATTATTGACCGATAAAAACCTCTGCTATTCAACCAGTGAATATATATATATATATATATATATATATATATATGAAAGTAAAAGATTGCATTTCATTTCAATCGGAACTCCACCATTGCTCTACACGTGTTTCGAAACACTACTCATCATCAGGAGCAATTGTGGAAGTTCAACTGAAATGAAATGCAGTCTAGTATTTGGTTATTACAACCAAAATAACAGCAAGGTACGCTAGCAGCGACATCTATGCGAAGTAACAAGAAGTCCAGAGACCTCTCTCTGATAGTAAATTAGGTGAACCGCAAATTCAAAGCCTCTGACTAGAGACTTTTAACGACGCTAGAAGTATCCTTTTACTTCAACATGCATCTACGATTCACCTTTGAAAATTACTATCTTTTTCGACCTTTACGTAGAGAAAGACGTTTAAATGAAAGTAAAAGATTGCATTTCATTTCAATCGGAACTCCACCATTGCTCTACACGTGTTTCGAAACACTACTCATCATCAGGAGCACTTGTGGAAGTTCAACTGAAATGAAATGCAGTCTAGTATTTGGTTATTACAACCAAAATAACAGCAAGGTACGCTAGTAATTTACTATCAGAGAGAGGTCTCTGGACTTCTTGTTACTTCGCATAGATGTCGCTGCTAGCGTACCTTGCTGTTATTTTGGTTGTAATAACCAAATACTAGACTGCATTTCATTTCAGTTAAACTTCCACAAGTGCTCCTGATGATGAGTTGAATAACTCGAAACACGTGTAGAGCAATGGTGGAGTTCCGATTGAAATGAAATGCAATCTTTTACTTTCATTTAAACGTCTTTCTCTACGTAAAGGGCGAAAAAGATAGTAATTTTCAAAGGTGAATCGTAGATGCATGTTAAAGTAAAAGGATACTTCTAGCGTCGTTAAAAGTCTCTAGTCAGAGGCTTTGAATTTGCGGTTCACCTAATTTACTATCAGAGAGAGGTCTCTGGACTTCTTGTTACTTTGCATAGATGTCGCTGCTAGCGTACCTTGCTGTTATTTTGGTTGTAATAACCAAATACTAGACTGCATTTCATTTCAGTTGAACTTCCACAAGTGCTCCTGATGATGAGTTGAATAACTCGAAACACGTGTAGAGCAATGGTGGAGTTCCGATTGAAATGAAATACAATCTTTTACTTTCATTTAAACGTCTTTCTCTACGTAAAGGGCGAAAAAGATAGTAATTTTCAAAGGTGAATCGTAGATGCATGTTGAAGTAAAAGGATACTTCTAGGGTCGTTAAAAGTCTCTAGTCAGAGGCTTTGAATTTGCGGTTCACCTAATTTACTATCAGAGAGAGGTCTCTGGACTTCTTGTTACTTCGCATATATATATATATATATATATATATATATATATATATATATATATATATATATATATATATATATATATATATATATATATATATATATATATATATAATATATACCATGCGGTCCATATGTATGGAATAAATTCATTTTTGCCGTTATTATGTACTATTTGAAAAAAACCTAAAACAGGTTGATTTTTATTCTTAAAAACTTTATAACAAAGGGCACCTTGTTAGAAAGCAACTTTAGTCCTCTGTTCAGAAATATATTGGTGCAATCATAACTGAGAAAATTAATTTTGAAGATGTAAAATTTTGATAATGTCTCTTTCACAAAACTTTAGGTTGGATAAAGATAATAATGTCACATAATATTTAGAATGTATTTTTCAGTGTAATTTTCAATTAAATTAAATCTTCAAAATGACCACCATTCCCTTCGTGACAATAGCCGAGACGATTTTGGAATTCACGCACAACATTTTGTACGACCTCGGGGGTTATTTTGTTACTTTCTTCCGTTATCCTAACTTTTAAATCAGCAATACTGTTTGGTCTATTAAAATATGCTTTAGATTTTAAATAACCCCATAAGGAGTGATCGAGAGGAGTCAAATCGGGGATCTAGCCGGCCATTCGATCGTTCCACGTCTTCCAATACACCTATTGGGAGAAACCTCGTTTAATTAAGTTCTGACTATACGTGCAAAATGCGGAAGAGCTATCTATGTCTTGTTGGTAGTAAGTAGATCGATCTATCTTATTTGGATGATTGACATCAGGAAAAAATCTTCGTAATGAAGGCACTATAAAGTTAATCAAAAAATCTAGATAAACCTCACCATTAACTGTGTCCTCAAAAAAATAAGGACCAATAATTTTATTATTAATGATACCAGCCCGAATGTTAATTTTCGTAGGATATTGCGTGAGTCTCACACACCAAGTGAAGATTTTCTCTGAGTTTGTTAATCATTCCGTTTAAATGAAACATCGCTTCATTAGAAAAAACTATTTTACTGCAAATCTGCGTTCATTATTTCCATCATCATTTTACAGAATTCTTGCCTTCTATCGGGATAATCTTCATTTAACTCCAGAACCAACTGAACTTTGTACGGGTGATATTTTTCTTCATGCAAAACTCTCAAAATAGATGATTTACTTACATCATGACAGCGTCCAGCTTTCGAGTTTTCTTATGCGGATTTTCCTCAATCTCTAGAAATACATTTAACTCTTTTTCATCAGTAAATTTAACATTTATACCTGGTTTTTCAATATTTTTTACATGCCCAGTATATCGAAACTTGTTTTCAATTTTTGTTACTGTAGACTGCGAAACTTTTTGACCAGGGTATTTATTATTAAACATTTCACAAACCTCCTTTTGAGTTCTTGTTTTATTACCAAAACCAATCAAAATTAAAATGTCTATTCTTTGAGTCTCGGACAAATGAGCCATAATTTAATTTATTACGCGCACAAATATTATACTGACGTCTTATATTTTAATAACTAAAATACCTAAATGACAGCAGCTTACTAGATTCATATCAATTGTTTATTTGGCTTTTTGACTAATATTATTATCTTAACCTGATTATTTCTAAAGTATATTTTAATAGATCAGGCAATATTGCTGATTTAAAAGTTAGGATAACGGAAGAAACTAACAAAATAACCCCCGAGGTCATACAAAATGTTGTATGAGAATTCCAAAACCCCCTCGGTTATTGTCAAGAAGTGAATAATGGTGCTCAAGTTGAACATTTAAATTAATTGTAAAAATCAATTTTCTTAGTTATGACTGCACCAAACTTAAAAAACTTTATATTTCTGAACAGAGGACTAAAGTTGCTTTCTAACAAGGTGCCACACGGCCCCCTTTGTTATTTAAAATTTTCGCGCGGGTGCTTATAATTCAAAGGGGGTGCTGAAAGGGGATAATATTTTCATACTGTAAATTGTCAATTTAAGAATAAAAATCGACCTGTTTCAGGTATTTTTCAGATAGTACATAATAACGCTAAAAATGAATTTATTCCATACATGTGGACCGCATGGTATAGCGCGTCCGTAAAGTATGGAATAAATTCGATATTTCCTAAATGAAAAGCATTTTTAAAAAATCTAAAACACGTCGATTTTTCAATTTAATGTTCTACATTTTACAATAAAATTTCATTATACAAGGTGATACACATTACAGTGACGACGTCATCGGCTCTTTTTTTAAATGGAGCACCCTGTATTTTAGGACATTGTAGATCTACAAAAATGAGCTGATTTTAAAAAAGTATAATACTCGTGTCTAATGAATATACTTTGAAAGATATGCGCTTAGAAAATAAATTATTTATTATCAATTGTAAAAAAGTAGCCTACTTCTAGTTTTTGGTAAACTGTAATTATTTTTAGTAACGTTCAATAACAATTAAGTAGTATAATTATTGTATTAATTCGTGAATGTTCTGTATTATTGCTTAGAATTAATTTTAAGTAAAAATGAATTTGATTGCAAAGCTAAGAATTGAAATACTCATGATGATTGGTTATGGAGACAAATCGCGAACTCAGATGGAAGTGTGTAATTTATTTAATGATAAATATCCAGAAATCCATCACGCAGTCAACAGTAAGTAAGATTGAAAAGTAATTTCGAGAAACTGGAATGGTTGAAAATGCATCCAAGTCAGGTCGTCCCTCTGTAAATTATGTTATTAGATGTTCTACTTGCTTTTAAACAAGATGCGCACTTCTCTTCGTAAGGTTAGTAATATTCTCGATGTTTGCAAAATAACGGTACACAAAGTACGTAAAAGTAAGTTAAGTAACTAAAATGCACAGTTGTACAGGAATGAAACGAGGATGATTTAGATAAAAGAATACAATTTTGCGAAATAATGATGAATAACAGCCACCAAAACCCTCTCTTGGTTCAAAATATTATTTTTTCTGATGAGGCTACATTCAAATTAAATGGCAAAGTCAACTTTCAGAATTGTAGATACTGGACAAAAGAAAACTCCAACGGGCTGGCATTTTAAGAAATAAAATCATTGGACCTTACTATTTCGAAGGTAATTTAAACGGGCCAGCATACCTTCAGTTTTTAAGTGGGTCTCGTATCTACTTTAGTTAATTTATTTCCCAGTACAATTAATCTTGGAGGTTTTGTTAAAAGTTTATGGTTTCAACAGGATGGTGCGCCTCCGCATTATGCTTTAGATGTTCGAAGGTACCTAAACGAAATTTTTCCGAACAGGTGGATTGTTCCTAGACCTCAATCCTTTGAAATATTTTATGTGGGATAATTTAAAGAATGTTGTTTATAAAACGAAACCTGTAAATATTAAAGACTTAAAAAGAAGAATTCGTAAAGAAATAAACAATATTTCTCAAGAAGGCATAAACAAGGTTCTACAAGAATTTGTACAAAGTTTGGGTTATTGTCAAATACAACAAGGGCTACATTTCGAACATTTAAGATTAAGTCATGTATTAATTACTGGATTACTTTCAAGTTATTTATTATAATTTATGTTTAATTTATTAATATTTTAAATCAATAAAAATTAATTTTCTAAGCGCATATCTTTCAAATTATATCCGTTAGACGCCCAGTATTATACTTTTTTGGAATCAGCTCATTTTTACCGATATAAAAATGTCCTAAAATACACAGTGTTACATTTAAAAAAAGTGTAATGTGTATCACCTTGTATAATGAAATTTTATTGTAAAATGTAGAACATTAAATTGAAAAATCGACGTGTTTTAGATTTTTTTAAAAAGGCTTTTCATTTAGGAAATAGGAAATATCGAATGTATTCCATACTTTATGGACACACTGTATATATAAAAATATGTATATATATATAAATATATATATATATATATATATATATATATATATATATATATATATATATATATATATATATATATATATCTACATTTAGCGCTTAATGTAGGCTCCGTACTAAAACGGTTATATATATAGATTTATATATATTTATATATATATATATATATATATATATATATATATATATTATGTATATGTATATAGAAATGTAGCCATAAGCTCCCTTACTATTAAGAATCAGCAGATTCCGATATCCGACGTTATAAATAGGAAGAAATCAATATTTTTATTATTATTGTAATTATTATGTTTCAATAGTCAAGTTTAAAATCATTAAATGTAGTAGTTTGTAGAATTTCTCAAAATTGTAACTTTTATTTCGAAATAAAGATTTTTTTTGGGAAACTCAACGTTGAAGAAACATTTCTGGCGCTGCGAACCACAGGATATTTCATACAGAAAGATAGCCGTTTCCTGGTCTACATTAGTTTAATGAAATCCTGAAGAACCTGGTAAAAGAGGAAAATGTATTGGAAATCAAACACGATCATCCTTGCGTAAGTTTTTCCTTTCTTTACCATTGTTTATGAGCATTTATTATTTTAATTGAATTCTTAAACATTTACATTAAATTTATTATTTATTGTTTATTGAATTTATATTATTTATAATATTTTACTTCAACGAATTTTTTATATATATTTGCATTTATATTTTTACATGTTTGCATATATTTTATGAGTACATTGAATGATATTTTCCAAAATAGTATCGAAAATTTAAGTTTACTATTCGACAATTTAAATTTAAAAATAAAAAGAAATCTACAAACCACTAAATCTAAGCCTGCATCTAAATTACGTTCCAAAATGCCGATGACCGATAGCGATATTGCTAGCCTTTGCTCAACTCTGCCCGAATTCTCTTCTGGAGACAACCTCTCCACCTTTATCAAAGCAGTAGATAATTTAATAGTTTTCTTAGGCACCCAAGATTTAAATCCGTCCCAAGAATTTATCTTAAATTCCCATATCGTATCTCGAATTAAAGGAGAACCTAGAAATTTCTTAAACTATTCTAATAAAACCAATTGGACAGAAATTCGTCCAGCGTTATTAACTAAATACGGAGACAGACGTTCCGAAGACATATTAGTAACACAACTATCCACCACCGTCCAAAAACATAGTGAATCCTACGACAATTATCATCAGAGAATAACTACAAATCTGAACGATTTACTCCAACACATCACCCTAAACGATAATCCCGCGACAGTCACTTTTAAAACTCCATACTTCAAAAACATTGCCCTCAAAACTTTCTGTACCGGAATCAACGAGCCTTATTGCTAATACTTATCGCATTTTGAATTAAATTCCCTAGAAGAAGCCCTTCAAAAGTGTATTGCCTACGATAACCACAAAAATCAACAACAATACATGAACTTCCTTAAGAGCCAACAAAACAAAAAGGCCCCACTCAAAAATCAACCCTATCAATCTTCGAATAATCAAAGATCTACAAACTTCCAACCCACACACTCAAACTTCCAACCCATGCATTCAAATTATGTGAGACCTTCAACTCACAACACAGAACCCAATTTTAACTTCACTCCACAACAGAACTATAATTTTCCTCAGAGACAAAATTTCAGTTCTCACGAACAAAATCAATCCTTCCAACGAAACAATGTTCCGAAAAACAACCAACAAAGATTAAATAAATATAAAGCTCCTCGACCCCAACCAAATTTTGCTACTCCAATGAGCGGTGTTCAAACTACCACAACCAGAAACCATCAGTCCATGACAATTACAACTAATAGAAGCCACAATTTTCACATAGACTCAAATGATACCCAATATTTCGAAAATGATTTTGAAAATTACGAATCCGAACAAGAGCCCGATTTGCATGATGAAAATCATCAGGATTTTCAAGCCATCCCGTTAGACGATCATCCACCCCCTGTATAAACCTACATAATATCGAAAGTTCCCCTGGGTTACCCTGCTTCGTTACACTCAAAACACATCTACGCGTTTTAATCGATACCGGCGGTTCCCATTCAATTTTAAATCCGCGAGCTCTCAAACGATTTGATAAAAATCATATTTATCGAAAACCTTTTTCGCTAACGTCAATGAAAATTACTTCCAAGCACGACTTAAATATTAAGACGCCACTATTCCTAGAATATGGAATTCCACAAACATTCGACGTAAAAGTCGCCGACTTTAGTCAGCACTTTGATATCCTCCTTGGAACTTACGATCTGAAAAGACTCCACGCCACAATTAGCTACGCAACTCATATTTTAACCTTTGAGAATCCTCATGTTAGCATTCCATTTGAAACTTTATACCAAAAAATTCCAGTAAGCGTTCATATTGGTGAAGTTTTATTGCGCGAAAGACACTTTCAAGGTATCAAAATTCCCCATTCTATTCACGTTGCAAAAAACGGTTTTATACACACTATCGACTTACCTATGCCTATGAAATTTAATAAGAGAATTGAAGTTGAGAACTTCTGTAATTATAATATAGTAAAAATTCCGACGACGCATTTCAATGAAAATAAAATCCGTACTTCGCACTTAAATAACGAAGAAAAGTATAAAATTATAAATCTTTGCAAAAAATATAAAGATGTATTTTACGATGAAAACAAAAATTTAACTTTCACGTCAGCTGTTAGACACGAAATTAAAACGAAGGATGAAAATCCGATTTATGTAAAGGGATTTCGGCATCCCAAAGCAATGCAGGAAGAAATAAAAAAACAAATAAATAATTTATTAGATAATAAGATAATTCGACCGTCAATTTCACCGTACTCAGCTCCAGTTTGGATAGTACCAAAAAAAGCTGATGCCTCAGGTCAGAAAAAATTTAGATTAGTAATTGATTACAGGAAGCTCAATGATCATACTAAAAGTGATCGCTACCCACTTCCTCAGATAGATGAGATACTGGATAACTTAGGAAAAGCCAGTTATTTCACAACATTAGATTTAGCTCAAGGTTACCATCAGATTGAAGTTCATCCGGATTCTATTCGGAAAACAGCCTTTTCAGTTCCGCATGGTCACTTTGAATTTTTACGTATGCCCTTTGGTTTAAAGAATAGCCCAGCAACATTCGAAAGGTTAATGGACAATATTCTTAGGCCATTTATTCATAAGTTTTGCTTCGTCTACATGGACGATGTCATTATTTTTTCCAAGTCACTGCAAGAACACTTAGTTCATATTGCGACTATTTTGACACTTTCAGGAAAAATAATTTAAAAATTCAGTTAGACAAATCTGAGTTTCTCACGAAAGAAGTTTCTTTCTTAGGTCACGTAGTGACAACCGAAGGAATCAAACCTAACCCAGCAAAAATCGAAGCTATACAAAAATATTCTCTACCAAAAACAGTAAAAGAAATTAAATCATTTCTTGGTTTAATCGGTTACTACCGAAGATTCATACCCAACTTTGCAAAAATAACATCCCCATTTTCGAGATGTACTCGAAAAGGAGCAACTATTGAACTATATAATAAACAAAAACAAAAAAGACAACAACTTTTAGATAGACAAAACGAAAATGCCGAAGATATTCCGGAAATTGACCTTACAAAATCCCTATATGTTTCTAAGAAAAAACATAAGTCCAAATTACAAGCCCCTTTCTCTATTATTCATCCAGAAACACAAGACAAAACAAAAATTATCGGTAAAACAGATAAGCAAAATTTAACAAGCACTCACCTTAAATATGTAAAACGAATACGAAAACATGTAGACAAACCTACTCAAGACCCAAATTTTTCACAGGACAATTCTCGCCTGGTCCATCCACTGAGTATTCAGAAGATTCTGAATAACGATTCAAATCCAGACGACTCTGACTTAGACTTGTTAAAATCACACATAATCTCTTTAGAAAATAAGCAAAACGAAATCATAAAAAAATTTAATAACCAAATATCTTATGGAAACTCTTTTAACACGAGATTCGATAAACTTTTAGAAAAACTAAATTCTGATAATTCAATTCTCATATCTGCACTCAACAAATTATCAGCTGATTTTGACAGCTATATCATTCTACACAATGAGATAATAAATCTCCAAAATATAAACGAATTTCTAATGAAACTTATAAGAACCATTACTTTATCTGAACTTAATATCTCATATATAGAATTATTCACTTTAAAGGAAATAATAGACCTTAAAGAGAACCTTCTCAAAATTTATCCCAGAAATTCAATTCCCAATAGTAATGAACACCCTTATGAACTTATAGAGTCAACAAAAACTTTAGTTTGTGTAACTTCAAATACAATGCTCATAATAATTAAAATCCCTATACTCCATGAAATTCCTTACACTACCTATAAAATCTATCCCATTCCAAACAAAGATCATGTTATGATTCTGCCACCTGCAAGCTACTATACAAATAATAAATGGTTCGACACTTGTATAGGACAAGGCGATAACATAGTTTGTTCCAACTATGTACAATCCAAATGTTAAATCTACCCAATGTAGATAATTGCACAAAAACATTAATCACAGAGAACTTTTTCCAAGAAACCAGCAAAGTCATATTGCTAGGAATAGTTCACCCAATGAGAATCCAGCAGATAGAAATTAATTCAACCAGCCTCTTGACGACAGATGTACCAATAATGATTGAAGGTATCCAATTTAATAAAAAGACGTCTCAAGACATTTCCATTCCAAAAATTGTTCCAATAAAATTAATACCAAACCATGAGATGAAAATTGAAAAATTAACAATCCCAGAGACACATGGCCAAATTCAACCAATAGATACCATAGAAGTACTACCCCGATTATCAATAGGACTGAGCACCACTTCTGTTATAATATTTTTAACTATTTTAGCTTTCCTAATAATCTTCCTAATTAGGAAAAGAAAATGAATTTCCAAAATCCTATTTGGAGAAAAATTGCATCCTGCCCAGATCCAGATATTAGACGAGCTGATAGCCGAAGTAACCAAAACTTCGAGGACGAAGTCCCAACCAATGGAGGGAGGAGAAATGTAGCCATAAGCTCCCTTACTATTAAGAATCAGCAGATTCCGATATCCAACGTTATAAATAGGAAGAAATCAATATTTTTATTATTATTGTACTTATTATGTTTCAATAGTCAAGTTTAAAATCATTAAATGTAGTAGTTTGTAGAATTTCTACATGTAACTTATTAATGTAACTTTTATTTCGAAATAAAGATTTTTTTTGGGAAACTCAACGTTGAAGAAACATGTCTATATATATATATATATATATATATATATATATATATATATATATATATATATATATATATATATATATATATATATATATATATATGTTTATGTAACGGAAAAGCTCGTCCAATACTTTGAGATGTCCTGAGGAAAACTTATGTCGCCTCAACTGTTCATTGTTGTTCATTATGATGAATAAGAGAAATAATGTAAAAAGATTATGTTCTAACAATCAGTTTGACAATTTTTAACTTATATTATCGAACTTTTATTATTTATACTGAACAATGAGGCCAATATGAATATAATATGTAGTTAAATACATGTATATTAATAATAACAGTAGATTGCGTAGGCAATCAAACAAGAATGTCCATTTTTCAGTTGTGACGCCACTACATGTTCTGCATAAATTCTCTTTAACAATATACTTAAATTTGTTTTGTAGTGATAATTGACATACCTACTCAAATTCTTCCAAAATTTGTTGCAAACGCTCTACAAGTTGTGTTGATCTGTTTATAGAGTTTATTAGCTATTGTTTTACTTATTTTGTGTTCATCTTTCAGCGCTTCTTTATTTGCAGTTTATTTGCTCTTTTTCTTGTTTGTTTCGCTACGTGTTTACGAAAAACACTATTTTTCCAGTATTGGTTAAACCTTTTATTTTATTTTTAATAGTTATTTAACCAACAAGTGTATTAATAAGGGCGATTAGCAATTGAGATATTTTAACGCGTGAGCGAAGCGAGCGCGTTAATGTTCGAAATTGTTAATCGCCATTTTAATTCACGAGTTCGTTACAAAACTTTTCCGTCGACCGAACTTTTTAGAAATAAAAATACCTTAGTTTAAATTTTTATTTACTTAACGATAAATAATGACATACAATGACAGACAGTACTTACAGCGGCTATGTCATTTTAAATAATTTTTTAGTGGGAATATAAATACCTACCTATATGTTTGGTTGCCTACACCACAGGTCACTGCCAATCACAGAGCGTTAAATGTGGTTAAATTAATTTTTATGTTGTGTTGCATATAATAAAATCGTTCATTAATAGAAAATAATTCATTAATAGGGGTCATTAATCAATGATTTTGAGGGTGTTAAAATTAATCATAAATAGATGGTCGACGGAAAAATTAATCATAAATGGATGGTCGACGGAAAAATATTATTCCCCAATGATCATGTAAAATAGGTTTTGGTACTTTGTTCTACCATATTTATGTACAGAATATCACTGCCAGGTAGAAAAATAAAAAATGTGACATTGCTTGTTGTTCCTCTATACTATACCTTTTATAAATTTTCTATGGTATAAGAATAATAAAATTTGTAATTTTTTTTTTTTCAAATAAAGAAAATTTTATGTTATATTAATATACTAATTAAATTTGCGTTTTTAGGTGCTGTCCATTTATTAGCTTCCTTTGTGATACTTTTTATTATTGATAAATATGGAAGGAAATTACCGCTTTTGGTCTCTGTTATATGGATGTCTATCACATTTATATTTTTGTATATTCTTGTACTGTTGGGCAGATACAATATCCACATCTCTCCATACTTATTACTTGTAGCATCTTTAATATCATATTTAGCAATAGATATTGGAGTTGGACCAATACCATTCGTTTTATTGGGAGAGCTTTTTCCATTAAGAAACAAAATGATGTGTGCAGGCATCTCGATGGTTCTTCATTTCACTTTGTTATTTTTCTCGCC
Organism: Diabrotica undecimpunctata; assembly: GCF_040954645.1. Taxonomy (NCBI): domain Eukaryota; kingdom Metazoa; phylum Arthropoda; class Insecta; order Coleoptera; family Chrysomelidae; genus Diabrotica; species Diabrotica undecimpunctata. Next base: position 95,350,830 of record NC_092806.1, on the reverse strand, counting down.
AATGGTAATGTTATGGATCAATAATACAGGACCTGGACCATACTTTAATATTATAATTTCAATAGTTGTTGCCATTTTATTAAGTATTTTAGTAAAATATTTTTATCCTGAAACCAAAGGCAAAAGTTTGAATGAAATTCAAGTAGAGATAAATCAGAATTCACCTCCAAATAAGAACTCCCGAATCGTGATAGAGTAAAACTTTCTCTACATTTTATAGATTACCATGTTATACAAAGAAAAATATAAAAACGTGGACATGGAATTAAAAAACATAACATTTCAATAATTGTATCTTCAGAAATAAAATATTTCATTATTATAGTTGTTGGTTATTAATTAACATTTTTCGTCGACTATTCATTTACAACGTAATTTAATGTACACAAAACCATTTAATAATGATCTCTTTATTAAATAATCTAGTATTGTAGCCAAATTTGAGTATAGGTAACCAAAAATACTTTTTTTTTTATTTAGAAAAAACATATAATCCACATCAACCACGAAGGGTTATTAGTGGAGTAACGTACACAAAAGTTCATTTTATTTACATTAAATAGATGTATATAAACGTAAATCTTTTAAATAATTTATTACATGGTCAGTGTTTATGGTTAAAGTGGTTTTGATGTCATCTGAGATTCCATATTTTCTTCTTGTTTCTTCGTGGTACTGGCAGTCAGTCAGAATATGCTTCACCATCAATGGGAGAGAACAGTTTCTGCAGGTTGGAGAAGGTTCTTTGTTGATTAAGAATCTATGGGTCAGTGCAGTGTGTCCAATTCTTAGTCGGTTAATTATTACTTGATCCCTTCTATTGGATGGATTATTCAAGATGGTCTTCACAAGGGGATAAATCTCATATAGTTTGGTTCCTGAATCTTTCCAGTAGTCTTGCCATATGTTCATACAGTGGTCTTTAATTAGGTTTTTGAGATCGGAATATGGGTAATTTATTGTTTTGGTTGTGTATTGTTAGTTTATTCGACTTGTGTTTGCTAGGTTGTCCACTTTTTCATTTCCAGCTATTCCTACATGCGACGGTACCCAGATAAATGCTACTTCTTTTCGAGTTGATTGAATTACATTTATCTCATTTTTTATAGCCCGAAATATTGGATTTGTAGGGTATATTTGTTTTACACCTAATAGAGCATTTAATGAGTCAGTGATAATGACACATTTATTCTCACTACGAGTTTTGAAGAAAATTAAGGCTTCCAAAATGGCTGTGGTCTCGCCTGTGAGGATGCAGCAATTTGTAGGTATGGATATAGTGTGAGTAGTGTATTTACAGTAGTATGCAGCAGCATGTCCGTCATAAGCTTTAGAGGCGTCACTGAAAATTTGGAGATGATTAGGATAATGAGATATCACTTCGGAGTACAAGTGTTTAATGAAAATCGGATTTGTAGTTGATTTGGGGTATTTTGTGAGGGTTAAATCAATGGTAAGTGGTTGGATTATCCATGGAGGAAAATTTACACTGACTTGTAGAGATCGATTTAGCTTATCCATATCAAAGTTAGAAGATTTTATTTGTTCTATAAGGGGAATACTATTTTTAGTGGGTTTTGTAGAACCAATATTCGGATGGCAAATTTGGGAGAATACCGGATGTTGTTTCTGTGCTTGTATTTTCCCTATATAGTTTAGGGATAATTGTTGGCGTCTAATATATAGAGGTGGTTCTCTCGCTAAAAATTGTAAGCTACTAATAGGACTAGTTCTGAAGGCACCCAGTGCTAATCTCAAAGCTGTAGATTGTATGCTATTTAGTTTTTTTAAAGCAGTTTTGCTTGCAGCACCGTAAGATATGCAACCGTAATCTAATTTACTTCTAATAAGTGATTTGTAAAGGTTAATTAATGTTTTACAGTCGGCACCCCAAAATTTATTAGATAACATTTTAAGTATGTTTAACCGGTTTTGGCATGCTTGTTGTAATTTATTAATATGCACATTCCAATTTAATTTTTTATCGAAAGTAAGGCCTAAAAAACTTACTTCTGTTGACTGTTTTATAGGTAAATCATTTAATCTTAAATTAACTGTATGGTGAGTGTTATGTTTACTAAAAATTACGTATTGAGTTTTTTCTGCAGAAAAATTGAATCCGGTTTGTAATGCCCAATTTTGAAGTCGATTTAACATAAGTTGTAATATATTTGTTGCTGAAACTAGGTTATTAGATTTGGTGTAAATAACAATATCATCCGCGTAAATGCTAGCTTTAATAGGAGCTCTGATTACATTTATGATGCTATTAAAAGCCACTAAAAATAGGGTTGGACTTAAAATGGACCCTTGAGGGATTCCATTATCTAGCATTTTTGGAGAACTTATGATTCCATTTATTCTAACTTGTATAGAACGATTACTTAAGAAATTTTTTATAAAAGCAAGCATGTTACCTTGAATTCCATAATTATTAAGTGTTGCTAATATAGAGTGTTTCCATGTCCTATCAAAAGCCTGGGTTATGTCAAAAAATATTGCAATCAACTTTTGATTGTTTGCAAAGGCTTCATTGATTGAGGTTTGCAGTGAAATATGATTATCTAATGTAGACCGTCCCTTGCGAAAACCACTCTGAAATGGGGTAAGGAGATCTTTTGTTTCTAAATACCATGTTAGACGGAGATTTAGAATTTTTTCCAGTATTTTGCACATGCTGCATGTGAGAGAAATAGGACGGTACGATGAGGGTATATCTTTGGGTTTATTGTGTTTAATAATGGGAATAGTTATTGACTGAGACCAGAGTTTTGGAAATTTATGATTTAAAAAACAGGTATTGAATAAATCTAACAATATTATTTTTGCTCTGAAAGGTAGGTGTTTTATGAATATTGGTGGAATATCATCATGTCCTGGGGATGTGTTTTTGGAGTTTACAATAGAGTATTCTAGTTCTAGTAAGAGTTATGGTAGCATTTAATGGATCACCAGATTCCTTATCAACGATTTCGAATGATTCTATATTTTGCTTATGTAATAGGAATTCCGGCGTTATATTTTGGTCGCTAGAATTTTCTTGGTAAACTTCGGCTAAAGTTTCACCAATAGCTTTTTTACAGGTGATGATCTCATTATTATATGTTAGTGCATTGATATGCCTAAAGGAGTTGGTACCTTTAAGTTTCCGAATTTTAGACCAAATAACCTGTGAAGGTGTTGATGAATTTATGGACGATACGTAGTCTTTCCAAGTATCTTTTTTGCTTTTTTTCATAAGATATCTTGATTCAGCTCTGAGTTTTTTAAAATTAAGTAAGTTTTCGTCTGTATTATGTTTTTTAAGTTTATTAAAGGCATGTTTACAAGATGAGAGTGCTTTTGCAATTTCACTATTCCACCAAGGTACGGGTTGCCTTTTACAGGGTTTTGTCTTTCCTATATTTTCTAAAGCTGCTTCTATAATAATATTATTTAAAGAGGTGATATCATAGTTTATATCATTGCTTAAATGGAAGTTTTCAAGTTTATTATTGATATAGGATTGATAGGATGCCCAATTTGCATTTTTTAATTTCCGGGACTGATATATTGGGAAATCAAGGGGATGAATGTGATCTGATGTTATAGAAATTGGAAAGTGGTCACTATTATATAATGAGTTCAAAGTGTTCCATGACAATGTAGTTGAGAGTGATTGACTGCATAAGGATATATCAATGGCGGAAAATGAACCGTTATAAGAATTAAATCTAGTTGGATTCCCTGTATTAAGTAACAATAAATCAGAACAATCAATTAGGTTTTTCAGTAAGTTTTTACTGAACCCAACTGGAATTTTTGTTATCTCTTTACGTAGGTATTATTTAAAGGTTATTTTGTTATTGTTACAAAAATAATACGAAAAGAAGTGCTACTCACTTGAGATAATATTGTCAGCACTAACTAATGCACTTAAATTTGTCGTAGAGGTATAAAATATTAAATTATGATTTGTTTTTACCATTTAAAATGACTATATTTCGGGACAGCTGATAACGTTGTAGATTTGATCGCTATCAGGGCCGAACTCCCAAAAATACTTATTTGGTATATTCAAACCGTAATATATAAAAATTGGAACTCAAAATATTAAGTTGTGGATTAACAACATCTGTTAGAGTTATTTATTCATTGGTTGTTTAGTTACAATTTTAATTATTAAGATGGATATTGACGAATATTTGACTTAAACCCATTTTGAAGTGGCAGAAATTGCAAATTGCAAATTAAGTGTCACTAAGCTTTTCCCGAAAAATGCAGGCATATTAGGGAACTCAGGTCGGTCGTCCGAATTATATTCGTCAGAAATCGGAGGAATAATTTCGTTAGATTTCGCATATGTGGTATCGTCCACTAGACAAGTTTTCGCATTGTACGAAGTCAGCCGTATGTAGTGATTTATAAATAAGCGTACTATAATAATTATTAATAATATGGATCATTTTGTTTTGGAAAATAGTTATCTTGTTAGACGGCGATTAAAATTAAAAAGAAAAAAGTGTTGGGTTAATGACATGTTGAGAATTTCATCATTTATATGATGATTTGAAGAAGGACGAGAAAAAGTATTTTGATTACTATCGTATGAATCAGGATACATTTAACTATATTTTAGATGCCATAAAAGAACCAATAAAAAAATTGTCAAATTTTCGTGGGACCATTTCACCAGAAGAACGATTGAGTGTGACTCTAAGGTAAGTTATAAATACAGTAGTTGCAACATTTTCAATTTTATTATTTAAAAATACAAAGAAAAAAAATACATTGTTTTATGCATTGAAGTAAGAAATATAGTTCTCAATAGAAAACGGCTGTTGATAGGAAACATCTTCTCTTCTTTCACTTGAATATTGTGAGACCCCGAAAGATTATGTATTTTTCAAAGATGAAAAATGATGTGGTGTTGATATTAAGTCACTACAATAGAATAACGCTCTGGAGGAATCACTGTCCATGTAAGACATTGGAGAAGGCAACGGTGTTGATGTAATTCTTTCATTGGAACGATTTGCTGCTCCGGGCGCGTGTCTTGTAGATAATTGGTCTTCTTTAAGAAATACTTGTTGCAACTTACTTCTTACCAACATTTGTCGATTTTGAGGTACAGCCTTTAAAAAGTGTAGGAGAATCAGTAGGAATTGGCGTTCACTGTCACTGTCTTCTCTATTTTTATGTAGGGAAATTTTTCTAATTTGGCTCTTTCTATTTCGAAGAACTTGTCATCCATTGAATTTGTCACGGAATTCTTAGCATATTTCAGACGATGGTTTGTGTTTTTCTTACTTTGCAAAGTTGTACTACTAGGTGTACTGAATGTACTTGTAACCTTCTTATCAGATGTGGATGGCTTGTGTATATCTGTATTTCTAATTTGCTGTGATGACTTCTGAATGGTTGATTGAGAGTATGCATTGTCCACAGCTTCCAATGTCGATTTTGTCTCGGAAGAAGAGTTGTTATTGTGTTCCTTTTGCGGAGATATATTTCCGTGGAGTTTACGTCGCTCAACAGTTTTAGATAAAAACAACAGTATTTTATAATATGGCCATTTGGAAGTAACTACCGATTCTGCACCATCTCCAGATTTCTGTTTTTTCGACTTGTTGAATTCCTTTCGGAATGTGTCTCGCAGCCTCCTCCATTTATTTTTACTTCATTATCTAAAACAAAAAAAATCGTTACACTTAATTACGTTTTTTTTAGCTTTTTGGCAACAGGCTCCTCGTTCAAGACATTGGGGTATTCGTTTCGAATATCAGACGTCACGGTGGGTAGAATTGTTTATGAAACGTGGCATATTATTTGAGACAAGTTGGGTACTGTACATATGCCATTTCCGAAAAAATGAAGACATGGAGTCTATATCTAAAGAATTTTTGAATAAGTGAAATTTACAAACAGTGTTGGATGTATAGATGAGAAACACATACGCATACAGAATCAAAAGCACTCCGGAAGCATTTATCGGAACTACAAACAATGCAATTGTTTTACAAGCTGTTGCTGGACCAAACTATAAATTTATAGCAACTAATGTGGGAGCATTCGGTAAAGAAAGTGACGGTGGTGCTTTTTCGCATTCAAATCTTTGCGAAAAGCTTGAAAACGGAGGATTAGGTATTACAGAACATTGTCCACTGCCGGTAACAAATATTAAAGTACCTCATGTTCTTTTGGGAGATGAATCTTATCTACTCAAAACTTATTTAATGAGACCTTTTCCAGTATCAAAATTAAGACCTTCAGAAATAATTTTCAATGAGCGTCGTCTCGAGAAAGACAAGTTGTTGAATGTTCATTCAGAATTATGAGTAGCAAATTGAGATTATTACAAAAATCAATTGAAATAAATCCCAAATCTGCCAATAAACTTATTAAATGCATATGCCTGTTGCATAACATTATAATTGATAGAGAAGGAGAGCAGCAAGTAGCATGTACATTCGAGCCAATCTCTGAGCAAACACATTCAATAACGGGAAGATTTAGAACCTTGGATGAAAACGGAGGCACCAGTTCAGTTTATGATATCAGAGATAAATTTAAAAATTTTTTTTCATCTCAAGAATTGTATAGTGCATAATTTTAAATCAATAAAATATTCAAATACATTTCGGACCCAAATTTGATTTAACTTAGTAGTATTCGATTGATTTGTCGATCTTATCTTACAGAGACTTTTGTTCATAAATTAAAGTAATTAATTTTTTAACATCCATCTCGGTCTGTTACAAATCGACTATGAATTCGTCATAACAACTGCGAATTATCGCATTTGTTTCGAGCTTCGTTTCGAGCAGTGTACGAGCTTTAATACGTTTCAACGAAACGGGCTGATTCGCACTTCTTCGTCAGATTTCTGACGAAGGCAATTTGGACGAAAACGCATCCAAAGGACGAGCGGCCTTAAACTGTATTAAAAAAATATAGTGGAAGAAAAGAAGGTTCACGCACTACTACTACGATATATCTTATCGATTATCTATATAAACGATACTACTCGAATACATCTTAAATGAAATGATTTATTCTTCCTTAGCTTTTCCTTTTGCAGTAGTCTTCATCTTCTTCGCCACTTATTTCTGTTCAGCGTGTCTTCTACATTTAAACCTTCGTCCCTCAAGTCCTCTGCTACACAGTGCTTTTGTGTTCTTCTCGATTTTCCTCTACCTTTCTTTCCCTTAGCTTCTAATAGCTCTATCCTTTATTTAACATAGTTCTCGTTTCTACGTCTGAAGGGACCAAACCATAGCAGTCTTTGTTCTTGAACTTTTTTTTTTAAACTGCTGTCACTCCAGCTCTTTTCGTAATGACGTTATTCCTGATCTTGTTTCTTCTATTTTTACCAAACATTCACCGTAAAACTTTTAGCTCAGCTACCTGAACCCTCTCAACAGGCCACACTTCACCGCTTTACACAAACGCAGGCCTCACCATACCCTTGTATACCTGTCTCTCTCATACATCTCCATGGTTCAGTCGCTTTTGTCTAGGAACTGTGTCGTATACCTGCTTAAGATCTATAAATACCAAATTAAGTTCTCGTTTCCTTTCGCCGTATTTCTCTATAAACTATTTTAAACGAAACAGAGCATCCGTTGTCCTCCTTCCTGGCATAAACTCAAACTGTTTTTCTTCTTTCGATGTCTATCTTCTTAACCTTTGCTCTATAGTTCTGTCCAAATTTTTATTTTGTGTGACATTGACTTTATACTTCTATAGTTCTTACAGTCCTAAATATTCACTTTATCTTTATACAGTGATACATTGAGCATCCTTTCCTCCTCATAAATCCTACGCATATGTGCCACAACACATCAACTCCTCCTCTCCTAGAGCCTTCCAAACCTCTACAGGCATTCTATAAGGTCCTAATTTTTCATCCTATTTAAAGCCTCGACAACCTCATCTCTTGTCTCTTCTCTGGATTATTCTGGTCTGCTTCATTTAGCAACTTTCTGAAGTACTTATACCAACTTCGCTTTATTTAATCATAAAATCGTTACACTCTTTCACATCTAGTTAATCCATTACATTTTAAAAATAGAGGCTACAGAAAATATTAATTAAAAATTAACATTAAATAGTATTAGTAAAAATTAAAGTCATGTTCTGAATGTTTTTATAACGTTTATTAAATTTAAAATGATGAAAAGGTTGCCAATGTGAGTCCATAATACTAATAAGTCAATACTCACGATTTTAAGTAGTTTTTATTTAATAAAGTTGGTAAATTTTGGGCTACCGGTTTCAAGGTTTACAATATTTGCCCCATCAGGTTCCAGTACGGTATTTTTATATGTATTAAGAACTAAAAGCTTAAGCAATATAAAACAAGCAATAAACGACTGAAACACAATAAATGGCACTAAATAATAATAAATTGAGTGAGCAGCTATAACATAATTGAGAGTGAGTTTGACAAACCAAGTATTGTATTGGGACATTAGTGCCATTGGGCATCACCAATCTGATGGAATCTGCACTAAATAGTCAGTCAGCTGTTAGTATAGGGTTTATTAGAGTTAGTTAGTTAAATTGAATTTAATTTAAATTTAATCTGAGACGAAATAAATACTACTTACATGTCAGATACAGGAAAGCTCTATAAACTAAGGTACTTCTGAGAATCACCTTCCCCCTTAAGGAATACATTCACTCGTACTTCTGAATTTCAAAATAATCTTCAAATCAAACTGAATATCAATACGTTATTGATAATAGACTTTAATAAAATTAAAGATGACTTTGTGGTTATTAATATAATGACTACATACATATTTAAAATACGAGACAGAAAAATTGCTACAAAAATACCATTCTTTAAAGTCAACAAAATCAGTAATAAAACCAGACAGAAACGATATTATTGAACGAAAATATCTTTGTCTCACACCTACAAAAAAAAAAACAATGTAATCTTATTCGCTGATCCTAAGATGATGATCCACAACTGATGATTCCATGACTCAATAATAAAAAAAATACGACAAAATAGAAGCCAAAAATATTAACACCACAAAAGAGAAAAGTAGAGGTCGACAAATTTAGAACAATTTAACAAAAAATTTAGGACCAACGAGAAATCATAAAACAAAAGTAAAATTGCTAAAGAAATAACATAAAATAACAAAGACGATAAACATTAAAAGATCTCATGCTCTGAAAGCCAAAATGAGTGTCACATTGAAATGTGCCACTGAAACGAGCTACCATGAATACCGTACGAGCTAGTACCACGTTACGGTGTCAAATTGTTGTGTTACATAGAAATGGTCAACACGTTTTAGCGTCAAATTTTGTGTACCACACAAGCCAAAACTAGATTATAAAGAATCGAGCTAGAACACTGATATACTATGCTCAAAGACACCATTGCTCAGTCTTGGTAGACTTCGGCCGGAGTCGTTCATAGATGTGAGAAACAAATGAAAAAATAGATACAAAACAACAAAAAGAAAATAGGAAAGAGAACAACTCTTCAAAAAAAATGGCGCTACCAGTTTTGAATGTGTGAATCCCACAAAAACAACAAAAATGAGATATTCACAGAACAAAGAGAAAAATGCAAGTGTCATTAAAATAGAAAATGGTAAGATTCACTATATTAAAAATATATTCAAAATATCAAATATCATAAATATTACAAAGTAATCGAATCAAATAAATTAATCAAAATTGTAATTAAATATCGTACCAAATATCAATAAAGCCATATTCCATGAACTATATGAAAACTATCGTACTTACCTAAGCCCTCCTTGCAATTGATTATCTGTATTGAAAATAAAACAAAACGTGCAAATAAATAATATATATACAGAAAGAACAAAATATTTACCATTTAGTTAATCCATTTCGATTTAAACGTATTTAAAATAGAGACTACACACAATATTTATTAAAATTAAACATTCAATAATGAGTAATAATATGTACATTATAATAATATTATTTAGAAAATAACGTAACAATCTTGAGTTTTTTTTTGGATTATTATATAACTTTTTAACGAGAAAGTATCAGTATCAACAGAAACTAGAAGACTAAATTCAAATTATGCGCAATTCTTTTTTGGTTATGGGTTTTTACTATAGCTACCTTCAACTTACAGTGACGTCGATCGTTTCACTTATTAATTAGCTTTTCATTAGTGCGGTATTGAGTTTATAACTATTTAAAGTTTGAAAGGGGTAATTTTGGCACAACGTCAGTGTTTGTGAAAGTTTCACAAAAATTTCGGGTCTATTCAATACAATACACTACGACGATAAAAACTCTGTTAAAGAAGAAACTCTGTTAGCATAGTATGACGAGATAAAATTGAGGTTAGCGATATTAAAAAATCAGGTAGCCCTTTAAATGACATTGAAATTGAGCATGACACAGATTTGGTATTAGCAGATGATAGTAAGAAAGCTAGTGGTAACTTGTGTCTTGTGTGATAAATCCGATTCTAAAAGTGATGAAAAAGTTAGAAATAAGTATACGAAAATGGTTGCGTTTCGATTTAATTTGAGTTTCTTACCACTCCCTGACACGTGTTTCTGGGTCTTCCCGTCATCAGAGAGAGAGCTTGTAAGAAAACTCAAACTAAACCAAAACGCACCGACTACTCTAGCAATTATAGAAAAAATAATTACCAGAGTATGCTACTAGAGACATCTAGTGATGAAAGATGAAGTTAAATGTGTCGATAGCAATTAAAGTAAACTGTATACTCACGCTTAATCAAGCCATTAAGAGCGATGCTGGGAATATTTATATTCCACTATGCATCAACAATTTACTCATATAAATTACCATCTTTCTTGTACTCATTGCGTCGAGTAAGAACGATAAATATACGAAAATGGTTGCGTTTCGATTTAATTTGAGTTTCTTACCACTCCCTGACACGTAAAACACGTAAAACACGTGTCAGGGAGTGGTAAGAAACTCAAATTAAATCGAAACGCAACCATTTTCGTATATTTATCGTTCTTACTCGACGCAATGAGTACAAGAAAGATGGTAATTTATATGAGTAAATTGTTGATGCATAGTGGAATATAAATATTCCCAGCATCGCTCTTAATGGCTTGATTAAGCGTGAGTATACAGTTTACTTTAATTGCTATCGACACATTTAACTTCATCTTTAGAAATAAGTTTTTATGGTAATGATAAATTTAAGCGGTCGTCACAACCTTCTGTGACGGAACATATTATCATAATTTTGCATTTATCAGGACTTTGTGGTGATGACAAACAGGCAAAGGTGTATTGATAACGACATTCTAGCTTAAATTCTTTATTATGTGAGTTATGTGAGTTAGGACGAAACTATAAGCAGCTTAATAAAAAAGAACTGGAAGACCTTGATGTTAAAAAACTTAAAACCTTTTTAGGCATTTCCTACTACAGTTCTGTTTTTAAATCAATCAACGAAAAAATTCAGTGTTTGTTTGCAACAGACGGTAGTGGCCGTGATACATTTTGTTGTGTGATGTCTCAGAAAAGAGCGCTATGGATTTTAAACTATCTACGTTTTAACAATCCCGAAGGCCTAGCGGAAAGATATACACCTGTATTAATAAGATGCTCATATGTTTTAAAGGTCGTGTAAAGTTTCGCATGCCAAAAAAACCCAACAACTATGGTCTGAAGGTCTTAATTCGATTTGATACTAGTATTCATTATTTTTTTTTATGAATATATTTATACTGGCAAAGGCAGCGATGGCAAATTATTTTCAGATAAAGAAAGATGTTTGGCTTAACTTATCCAATCTGTTGTGAAACTTATTTAACCTATTATAAATATAAATAGGAATATCGCTGCAGACAATTAGTTCTCCTCTAATGAACTTGCAAATAAGTTAAGACAAAGAGGATTAACGTACGTAGGTGCAGGTACGCTTAAGAACAATGAAAAAGAAATTTCTACGAAATTTTTACCCAATTGAAAGAAAGAAGTAGCTAGTTGTATCTACGTCTTACTAAAAATATTACAATTGTGTATTATATTCCAAATAAAAGCAAAGCTATACTTTTGATTTCTACGATGCATCAACAAAAATCCATTGATGTTGAAACTGGAGAAACTGACATTATTCTATTTTATAATGAAACCAAAGCTGGCGTAGATGCCCTGGATAAATAATGTGCAATTTTTAGTTCGAATATACGCACTAGGGGTCGTCTTATGGTGATTTTTATCATATCATCGATATCGCTGGAGTTAACTCATATATATTACATTAAAGCTAGCCAGAAGCAAACAACATACGACGGGCATAAGTTACTCACCAAAAAACTTGTGTAACTACATTTGAATAGAAGAACTTTCAACCAAAGACTTCCAAGAAAATTGCATAAACATAACTAGAATACTGAGGAAACCGTTAATCAACAAAAACGTGCATCACGATGTGAACTAAGATCGAAAAAGATGTGGGCAGAGTCCCTAAAAAAATAATAGAAAGACTAAAATTCATGTAATGTTTATGAGATATCAATGTGTGATAGCTATAGAGCTAATGTTTGCAAAGAATTTGCAAACTAACTTTTTATCTGAATTCCCATATTGTAAAAGTTTGTGGCTTGTAGTGTTTCATATAGAGGGTTAATTTTTTTGGTTTATTTTATTTTTTTATATTTTGTATATTTTGATCTTTATTTTTCATAAATTTTTTATCACACTAATCACATCACATTTTATAAACAAACTGGGTAGTAGAAATAAATGACAGATGGTCATCATCAGGTCACCGGTAAAGTACAATCTAACGATGCTAACGAAGCTGTAAATCGCATAACACGTGATAAAAATATTCTAATTAGAGGCGTAACAGAATCTTTCTCTGGAGATGCATAACGCAGAAAAGAAAAGAGGAAAAGCAAATCACCTTATGCAGAGTCGGCAAAGTGAACCAACGATTTCCCCGAATAATAAAGGTAGTAATGGGTTCGACATACCACGTTAAAGGTATTCTGAGAAATAAAGCAAAACTTCTGGAAAACAAAGCCACGGAAAAATTCTCAATAATTGACAAGACGCCCATCCAACAAGTACGTTTAAAAGAACTCCGAAGTGAACTAGAAACTCGCAAAAATAACGGTGAATATGATTTTACTATTAAATACATCAATGGCACTCCCAGAATCACGAAATTTTGTTTATAATTTTTCTACCGACAAATTTAATGACTGGCTATTTCTATATACTAATTTAGATTCACTTTCCGCTAAGCTTGACGAATTTGTATGTACAGTGCAACTTCTTAAACCGAACATTATTTGTATTGCCGAATCCTGGCTTAAACCTTCAATTCCTGACTCCTCTGTTTATCATTACTGGAGATTTTAATTTCCCAGAGATCACCTGGCCAATAACTTCATTACCTGATGCCGAAAATGCTCATAATTTATTTAAAAGCTTTGTAGTAAATTCGAACCTAATACAACTCATTACAGAACCTACTAGATTTAGGAATAATAACCAACCTTCTACTTCAGATCTAGAGCTTATTAATGACAAACAGCTGATTTCATCTCTCGAAGTCAGTTCTTCTATAGGAAAGTCAGACCATGCAGTTATAACGGCCCACATCCAGTTCAATCAAATCCTACCCCGCAAAAATAATATTGTAGCATACGCTACTATACCCTATTCATTCTACAAATTCCCAATCGTCAATAGAACCACGTGTAAGCCAAAGAGGGTCGTACTGATGTACGACCTATGTATCATATGATTTTTAAAAATATTTACTTTTGAAACTGTTAGTGTAAGAATTTCTTGAAATTTAATCATTATATCACAATTAAACTAAACTCTAAAAAATAACGCGACCAGTAAATAACTTAACAATAACTATAACATAAATATAACACAATATATTAACTTAAAAATCAACACGATACAATTAGAATTTAAAATGATCACAAGTTGGGATCTGTAACATGAGAATCTGTCTCGCTTACGGTAATAAATTATATTTTATAGCCTCTTGACGAATGAGACGGCGAATATCAACACGTGCTCATGTTTACTGATGGAAATTTGGTAAACGAATAAATTTTAACAATTTTTTTGAAGTTGAGACTGATCTCTCTCAAATCGACTGGCATTTATTTTTTGCAGACCTACACGACCACTTATTAATGTGAACTGCATTTCTCGATAAAGTCCACAATATAATTTCTACAAATACCACCTTCCGTAAGATTTATGAGAACAACCTTAAACCATGGATAAATCGAACAGCAATTAAATAAATTAATCGCAAACGACATCTATGATAGGGATTTAAACACACCGTAAGTGTAAAGGGGCAGCACGGGAACGAGCAAGCAACGTATAACAACGTGTAAGGTATCGATGAAAAGGGGAGGTGTCACGAATATGTTAAGATAAAAATAAAACGCAAAGACTTGCCAAAACGGCACTAAGCTTGTAACGTCTAAACAGCTCAACGTATAACAATGTGTAAGGTATCGATGAAAAGGGGAAAGGGTAACGAATATGTTAAGATAAAAATAAAACGTAAAGACATTGCCAGAACGACACTAATATTGTAACGTCCAAAAGGTTCAATGTACAACAACAAGCAAGTTATCGATAGAAAGAGGAGGTTGTAACGAATATGTTAAGATAAAAATAAAACGCAAAGACATTGCCAAAATGGCACTAAGCTTGTAACGTCTAAACGGCTCAACGTACAACAATGTGTAAGGTATCGATGGAAAGGGGAGGTCAAAACGAATATGTTAAGACAAAAAATAAACGCAAAGACAATGCCAAAACGGCATTACGTCATCTCTCCGTTGTTATGGGTTAGATCATGACGTGTGAGGTATCGATAAAAAGGGGTAACCAATACGTTAATACAAAAACAAACGCAAAAAAATTGCCAAAACGACACTAAGCTTGTAACGTCTAAACGGCTCAACGTATAGGATCCTGGACACACATATAAAAAGCATGGAAAACGGTAAGTCTATCTTGGACAGTGGAGTCTTGTAGTGGACTGATTTGAGTCAACCTTGGACGAAAATTCAATACAAATTAAATGGGCCAATTCTCTGTTAGACATGATACAGTCTAGCTTGGACTGAGCTATTCTAAATAAAATTGCAATGATTACCACATTTAAAAAGTGTTTTTTTTTGTTATGAAATAAAATACCAAAATGTTATTATTTATTAAAAATTATATTAGATCTAACAATTTTAAAATAGTTTCTCTTTGGAGTTCGGCCTTTTTATTTAAACCTAAATTCATTAGTTTAGCAATTATGTTACGTTTTTTAACCATTTTTTCTTTGTATGATTTTCGTATCACCATCCCACGTTCAGTTTTGTAAAATTTTCTTCTCTTTTCATTTGCTTCATCTTTTTTTCTAATACCTTCCTCACCTCTTTCACACTTGCAGGTTGATTTCACGTGTAGTTCTTGCTCTGATGTATATTTTTCTAAATTGTTAACGCCTCTGCTCGCTAAGGTAGAAATTTCATTACGTATACCTGCACAGAACTTTCCTCTCGAATGCAACCATTCTGATTTAAATACTCTTCTCTCGTAATGGGAGTGAGGTTTACCCAAAAGTCCATCTCCATCTCGACGAAGAGGTTTTTGACCATCAGCACAGGCAATGTACCTCAAAACACTAACACAATGGTCCAAACAAATAATTTTTCCAAAGGTAGTTTTTGGATGTAGTCTTTTCCCTGCACGTTGTATTTTCTTCTTGTAAGACAACATTGTGGATCCACCTGTAAAGTGAATTAATGCATGGAGGTGTTCGTGTGCAGTACTTCCGTCGTCTGCTACTAAATGACATCGGCAAATAGAATACCATTTTACATTAGGAGCACATACTAGAAGAGAAAAGTCACTCTCATTTAAGATTAAATGATACCATTCTCTTGGTGACTCTTCGTAATTCTTTGCCATATACTCTGGCGAAAGAGCATTAATGTCGTTGACACTCAAAAAAGCCAGATAGTCGCTTTTTGTCAAAATAGACATATTTTAACTGAATGCTTAAGTACAAAAAATTGAACTCTCAAAACTGTCGCACTAGACTAAAAGAGTCCTTACGAAGTCGTTAAATTTATCTACCACTACAGCTTCCCCCACCCTAATTGATTATTTCACGCATGCGCCATTAATACGGTCAAAGGTCAAAGTGTGCCTTAATATGGTAAATGTATTAGGTTAGATTGTCTCTGAGTGTCTCTGCACATCTCTGCGTACCTCTGTCTACGTGTCACAGATGGCTCTGTGTGCCTCTGCACTTCTCTGCGTAGCTCTATGACACAACGGTGACGTTTTTACGTGACGTGTGACGTTTTTCAGTACACGTAGGCAGAGAATATAGATAGTTGCTTACTTATAGATATAAGTAAGCAACTAAAAAAACACATTACTAATTTAAGAACTTATTTTCAGGTGCAGGCTGAGACATCTACTCTACATCACGCGATTTGTGCAGTAGATAATACAACATCGATCAAACTGAGGGAACCAGAAATGCGCATAAACCATCTTACTAAGGACGAAAAATTGCGCACCTGGATGGGTAAACCTCTTCACGGGCGACATTCTAATGAGGTCAGTCAAGACCATGTCGACAATATAGCGTCGAACTATTGGCTGACATCAGGAAAAATGTTCCCTGAAACAGAAGGTTCATTACTCGCCATTCAGGATCAGGTTATACCAACCAAAAACTACCTGAAATATACCGTCAAAGACTCGCAGGTCCAAAATGACAAATGCCGATATAGATGTCAAGCTCAAGAAACCATCCAACACCTTGCCGAGGACTGCCAGGCGTTTGCTGCAACTGAATATAAGGCACGACTCAGTAGGAAAGATCCTTCAGTAAGAGTTAGCCATCAAACTGGGACTTCTCGAAACAAACCATCTCCCATATTATCAATACATTCCTGAAAGTATATATGAGAATGATAACTACAAGAATACTGGAACAGCACTGTGCTCACAGACCAAACAGTGGCACATAATAGACCAGATCTTATACTAGTTAATAAACTAAACAGACAAACAACACTAATTGATGTGGCGATACCCAACAACAATAATCTTCGTGTTAAACAGAACGAAAAGATCGACAAGTACAGAGATCTGGATATTCAAATACGAAGACAGTGGAGAATGGAAAGTACCCAGACAATACCGATTATTCTCTCTACTACTGGAGTCATTCCGAAGAACCTCCTAGAAAACATAAAAAAGCTAGGTCTGAATGAACATCTCTACAAGACCATGCAGAAAGCTGTACTGCTCTCAACGCCCAGATGTGTACGAACATTTTTGGGAGATACTCCAGCATACCAAGTCACCTAGGGCTTGATAACACGGAAAGAGTCCCACCAGAGCTTAATCCTTTTGATATCGTAGGTATCTGGGATAAGTGAATTTTCCCCTTAGAGGGAGTGTGAGCCGTATGGCTAAATCTGGAATAATAATAATCTTTATCCTGTGGGAGTTTTTGTCAGTTCTTCTATCAGGCGCAACCCCCTGCGAATTAGAGATGCTCTCTGGGTATTCTTAGAACCGATACACAGAGAGTAGCAGGGATACCTGCCGTGGAACAAAAACTGACACCTGGCAGTAGGTATAAAATGCACACCCATGAAAATGGAGTTTAATAATTTATGTTTAGGGTCGCTGCCTAGGGATCGCCAGGGCACGTCTGGAGCCGGCGCTGGACGTGACAGTATGCGGGATATCGGTGGCATGGTGTTGAGGAGGCGGGCCCCTGTCATACAATCAGCTATAGCCCAACAACAAGAAGAACCACAAATGAGCCAAACAACAACAAGAGCTCCACTTGCTGAAGGTGCTGCGCTGGAACATCAGCCGGTGCTCACTCAAGCCGGACGACCGAGGCAGCGTATGAAATGGACTTTGTCTATAAACAAAAATATTTTGCGCTTTTATTATAAGGTGAAAAACCTCGGTCAAGAAACGATCGGCTATCGACAAAAACTGTATGCCGAATTTTGCAGGGAGTACTCAGAAATCCATGTATCTGAACAAAGAGTAGCAGACCAATACCGGGTAATTTTAAGAAACAATCTTATCCCAGAGAGTAGACGCAATACCATCAGAAGCGAAGTCGAACGGGAGATCCATAACCAAGAGCAAGTTGCAGACCAAGTCCCTAATGAAATCTCTAATACGCAGATTCCTAAGCTTCTCATACAAAAACCCAACCTAATAATACACAGTAGGACAAGCACTTAGCAGACCACCGCTACCAGAAATAAAATCTTTTAAGAAACTTTTACAGCAATTGCTAATGTTATGGACAATAAGATCAGAACACAACCGGGTAACAACATCGGAAGGACTGGTAACAGATTTGGACCCTGGGAAAAAACAACTGCTGAGAAAGATTGAATTACTGCGTAGGGACATTGGACAAATAACAGAATACATAAGAGAAGTAAGAAGTAGAAAAGTCATCAAGAGAGCTAAAGAAATATTGTTTAACACTCTAAGACACTCACGACATGATCCAGAAAACAACACACCTCAACAATACCTGGACACATTAAAACAAAAACTATCTATTTACTTAGGCCGCCTGAGGAGATACAAAGTTAGTAACAACCAGAAATTTGAAAATATACTTTTTGAACAAGCAGAGAAGGCTTTCTATAGGAAACCTAATTCTACTGTATAAAATGCAAAGAAATCCTACCCAAGCCAAGAAGAAATACATGAGTTTAGGGTAAACTAACTGTAGACGCCAGCTACTCACAACAACAATGCTGGATCGTTTGAAGAAACGACGAACAACTGCCAACAATACAGTAATATTCCCTATGAACCTTTCACCGCTGACGAAGTCCCGAACAATATCAAAGAATTTCTTAACTGGAAATCTCCTGGACCAGACGGAGTTTAAAACTTCTGGCTAAAGAAGTTTTGGAGTGTACACGAGCTCTTAACAGTTTTAATTAATCATGTTATTTTTATTCCGCAGGAAATACCACCATTTCTTACTCAGGGAACTACTTATCTAATACCGAAGGAACAAAATAATACCCAAGATCCAGCCAAGTACCGCCCAATTACTTGTCTTCCAACTTTGTACAAATTGGTCACATCCTGTGTAGCCCAGCGTATCTACCAACACTGTTCTCTAAACCATATCATAGAGCCTCAACAGAAGGGATGCGCTAAGGGTTCCATGGGCTGTAAAGAACAACCTATAATCGACTCAGTCATTTCCAACTAGGCATACACCAAAAACAGGAACCTTTTCATCGCCTTCATCGACTAAAAGAAGGCCTTTGATTCAGTACCGCTTGAATGGCTTATAAATATATTGAAAATATATAGTCGATGATAATAAAGTGACCTTTTTAAAGCATATAATGACGGAGTGTAAGACTAAAATTCACCTTCAAGTACCCGGTGAAAACAACATCGAAACTGAAGATATCCCAATTAACCGGGGCCTTTTCCAGGGGGACTCGTTGATTCCTTTTTGGTTCTGTTTAGCGATGAACCCACTCAGCTACTAAACTCCACTCACCCAGGTTTTAGCATCAAAAATAACAATACTGTTGTGGCGAAGCTTAATCATTTGTTGTATATGGATGATTTGAAATTAATGGCTTCCACTTGAAACCACTTAGATCAGATGCTAAAAACTGTAGAAAATTGCTCAAATGATATTAGTATGAATTTTGGACTAGACAAGTGCCGTATAGTCAGAGGAAAGGTTCAGCCCGGACGTTTCGATATGCAAGATGGCCAAAACATTGAGGCAATGGGTGAAAATGATATTTACAAATATCTCGGAGTAAAACAAGCGCGGAAAATTGACCATAAACAAATGAAAACTGAACTAACTTCGGCGACAATGGAGAATGGAAAGTACCCAGGCAGTACCTATTATTCTACTGCGTTATTCCCAAAAACCTCCTAGAGAACATAAAACAGCTGGGTCTAAATGAACATCTCTATAAGGCCATGCAGAAAGCTGTACTCCTCACGACGTCCAGATGTGTACGAAAATTTTTGGGAGATACTCCAACATACCAAGTCACCTAGGGCTCGATAACACGGAAAGAGTCCCACCAGAGCTCCATCCTTTTGATACCTTAGGTATCTGGGATGAGTGAATTTTCCCCTTAGAGGGAGTGTGAGCCGTATGGCTAAATCCGAGAGCCGAAAAGACCCAGAAATTTTGTCAACGATCAAACAAAGAAAACTCGAATATTTCTGTCACCTGATGAGAGGACATAAATACGCATTACTTCAAAATATAATGCAAGGAAAAATAAAAGGAAAACGGAATGCAAGCAGTAGAAGAATGTCATGGTTGCATAATTTGAGAGAGTGGTTTGGCTGTACCACTAATGAACTCATTAGGTCAGCTGTAAACAAGGTCAGAATAGCCAGAATCTCCGATAGGAGTGACACAAGAAGAAGTAGAAGAAGGAGCCGTATGGCTAAATCTGGATAATCTTTATTAAGCTAAAAAAATTACATTGTTATACTACTTATTTAACCAAACCTTACAACAGGTATGGTACCATAGGTGCCAACATAACTTATGTAAGTTAAAATTAAGGGATGTGTTTTTTTATTCAATGTAATGATGACATTAGTATAAAAATAATATAAGCAGTACTTACATTCCGGTAAAAGGTCTATTGTTAAGATGGAACTCATTTATGCCAAAGTATCGTCTGTGGGTTTTCAACTTAATATACATCGACCTGAAAAGGGGGATCTTTCTTGAGGAGCTAGTCTAGAAGCTACTTTGTGTTGTGATTAATTGTGAACAAAAAAAGAAAATATAAAGGACGTTATTGCTTATAACTCTGTCAGTGATGTTGTATTAAAGAAATTATTTACCTTTTTGGTACCTAAGATGAATTAATAACCTATTTTTAAATCATATATGTAATATGGCTCATAATCAGGAAAAAACGGGGGTTTTTATAGAAAGTTTGCCAAAGTTATCATTTTAGTCAGTGAAGTTATTATTATAGCCAGCTAATTTTTTAGAGTTATTCACTGAATAAAATAATAACTTTAGCAAACTTTCTATGTAAACCCCCTTTTTTTCCCGGATTAAGAGCCATATTACATATATCATTTAGAAATAGGTTATTAACTCATCTTAAAATTAAATAAATAAGTAAATAACACATCTTCATAAATCTATCTCTAGAATAAAGATAAATAATTTCTTTAATACAACAATACTGACACAGTTACAAACAATAATGTTATTTCTGTTTATAATTTATCACAACACAAGAAGCTTCTAGACTAGCTGCTCAAGGAACATCGCCCTTTTTAGGTCGATGTATATTAAGTTGAATACCCACAGACGATACTTTGTACAGACCGATACCGGAATGCAAATAGTGCTTATATTATTTTTATACCAATGTCACCATTATATTCAATAAAAAAACCACCTCCCCTCAATTTCAACTAACATAAGTAATATTGGCACCTTTTGTACCATACCTGATGTAAGGTTTGGTTAAATTTGTGGTATTACAATATGTAATTATTCAGCATTCTAAAGATTGTATTTACCGGTGACCTGATGATGATCAGAAAACTGTAGTGGACGAAACCGGACGTAGCTTACTAAATAAATAGATTTTGAGTCTGTTATATATTTCTACTACCCAGTTTGTTAATAAAATATTTATGAAAAATAAAGATAAAAATATACAAAATATGAAAGAATAAAATAAACCAAAAAAATTAACCCTCTATATAAAAAACTACAAGTTACAAACTTTTGCAATATGGGAATTCAGATAAAAAGTTACTTTACACATTCTTATTTATTTATTCTCTGTTATTTATTTCTACTACCCAGTTTGAAATAAACATTTTGACATGCAATTTATAATATGTTTGATAAATAACAATTTAAAAAAATATAATTAAAAAAATGCGTACACTAATATAAAATGTATCAAAAAAACTATATTTAATATTATTTGTCATATTTTTAAAAAATGTTGGCAATACCAAATAGAAATTACAAGGGGTCTACCTAGCACATCCGTAGTTATGTTCCAGAATGTACACGTCAGTGGTAGAAGATTAAACAGTCTACCGTGTTAAACTCTACCAAACGCATTTTAAAAACTTATAAAGCATATATAAGTAAATTAGTTTATGTACCTCTCTGATCTGTAGTATAATTTTAACATTGAGAACAAAGCTCCTCTCGCTACCAGTTCATTTCTAAAAGTAAATTGTTCATTATTTCCCACTGACAAATACGAAAAGAGTGTCGCAAAGCAAAAGAACAGTGGCTGCTAGACGGGTATGCAGAAATGGAGGAATTGGAAGAAAAACATGACCACTTTAACATACATAAACTCGTTAAAGAACTGACAGGTCATACAAATCCTTGCAGTTTTAACAGTATTGTGAAGTACAATAAATTGTTTACTGATCCCAATGATCTACTTCAACATTGGAGAAACTACACACAGCAAATATACTTAGACAACACTAGAAGAAAGTCTGAAATTGAATATAAAAGTGAACCCTCCCCCAAAATATTGAAGTCAGAAGTTCTAAGGGCAGTCAAACAGAGCAAATGCGGAAAAGCACCAGGCCCAGACGACATATACATAGAGGTTCTAAAAATGTTGAGTGAAGACAACATAGACGCCTTGGTATATCTTTTTAATGACATTTATGGGCCCGGTCAAATACCACTGGATTGGCTTCAATCAATCTTTATACCAATCCCAAAAATGCCAAACGCTAATAGTTGCTACCAATTCCGAATGATCAGCTTATTGAGCCAGGTCCTAAAACTCTTCTTAAAAATAATTCACACAATAATATACAACAGATGTGAAAGAGCCCCACACAGTTCGGTTTCAGACCTCTCTGATCTGGCACAAGAGAAGCACTTTATAGCTTAACTGTCCTTCTTCAGAAATGCAGAGATCAGCAAAGATGTCTTACTATGCTTTATAGATTACCAGAAAGCGTTCGATTGGGTTAATCATTCAGAATTAGTAAGATTGCTCCAGGAACGTTCGATAGATGAGAATGACCTTAAAATCATAAAGGACCTTTATATGAATTAAGTGGCATCTGTGAGAGTAGGACTGGAATCTACATCATATTTCTCAATCGAAAAAGGTGTACAACAGGGTTGTGTTCTGTCACCCCTCCTTTTTAATCTTTACTCTAAAACGATTTTCGATAGAGCCTTAAGTGACACTGAAGATGGAATCAAAATCAACCGACAGACTATTAGTAATCTTCGCTATGCTGATGATAGTCATAATAGCTGATAGCCAAGAAGCGCTACAACGACTAATAGATAGAATAAACACTGAAGGAGAACGACTGGGCTTGAAGATTAATATAGACAAGACGAAGATAATGGTGGTTAGCAGAACACAAAATATATATACATCGGTTTAGAACGTCTTTCGACGTTGTCCGATACCTTACCACCATCTCTTCCTATCTTCGCAGTCGTTTGTTGTTAAATTTCTTTCGCTCATGGACTTGTTTACGCCGTGTTGCCATTCTAATCTGGGTCTTCCTCTTTTCCGTCGACCTATCGGTTGCCATTCTATTACTTTTTTGGGGAGTCTTGTTTCTGGCATCCGTTGAACATGCCCATACCACCTTAATTGTTTCTTCTCTATATTTTGAGTTATATTTCCTTCTATTCCCATACGTTGTTTTATTACATCATTTCTGATTCGGTCTCGTCTGGAAATACCTAAAGATCTTCTCATTGCATCCATCTCTACTGCTTCTATTCGAACACAAAATATGCAATTAAATATAAGAGTAAACAATAAGAACAACCAAAAGGTCCCCAAGTTCAGATATCTCGGTAGTTGGATAACCGAAGATCTAGATCCTCAAAAAAACAGTGTTTACTAATATGAGAACCTTGCTAAGCAACAGCAGTCTTAACTTAACGCTTCGATATCGCTTTGTAAAATGTTACATTTACTGCTATATGGTGTAGAAACCTGGACCATAAAGGCCAATGTGATGAACCAATTGGGGGCCTTTGAAATGTGGGTATTTGGAAGACTACTTAAAATTCCCTGGACAGACCACATAACAAATGTCGAAGTATTAAATCGAATGGATAGAGAATGAGAATTGCTACCAATAATAAAAAGAAGAAAAACTGCTTATCTGGATCATATATTTCGAAGTTCCAAGTACCAGTTCTTAAAGCTTATTATGGAAGGACAGATAGAAGGAAAACGAGGCATCGGAAGAAAGAAATACTCATGGCTTAAAAGCATAAGGGATATACAAACCTTGATGCCCATGCACTCTTTAAAGCCACACAAGACCAAGAGGAGTATGCCAGAATTGTCGCCAACATCCACTAATTGGATAGGGCACCATAAGAAGCAGAAGATTCTCCACTGCATTTTTGTATTTGTGTTTATCTATTTTGAGAATTATCTTTTGGAAGCAGCATGAAAAAGGGAACTAAAAAAAATTGTCTTCACATGATAATGTTAGGTTTTTTTGTAGAATTTGAAAATATTGTTGTGGAATCAAATCTGTGGAATTTTCCAGGTTCGTAAATGGAATTTCGGCATGAAGAAATCTAAGCCAGTTTCATGATATATGACCGGGATCTGCTACTTTCCCATTTTTA
Organism: Diabrotica undecimpunctata; assembly: GCF_040954645.1. Classification (NCBI taxonomy): domain Eukaryota; kingdom Metazoa; phylum Arthropoda; class Insecta; order Coleoptera; family Chrysomelidae; genus Diabrotica; species Diabrotica undecimpunctata. The sequence goes on along the minus strand of NC_092806.1, from coordinate 95,326,148 downwards.
CTTTGTTGACCACTTTCTCCACTTGCGATTTTAAATTTTTTTGCGTGTTATGTTCTCGTATCAAGAAAGAATTTTTATGCATTTAATCTATGCTTTCTAGTTCTTGTTTAAGTTGAGGATTAATTTTTTCTGTTTTGAGTTTTTTTATGAAGTTGGTATTCTTTTTTACGTGTAAATTATTTATTTAAGTTTTTTGTTTATATTTAACTTGTCATGGTATCTTTTTAGTTCTTTAATTTAACGACATTTTTGTTTCATCCATCCCTTTTTTGATCACTTAACCTGATACCTTATTTGGTATTATATTTCTATATCGGGTCTGATCTCTATTATAAGTTAATATTTTTAATTTATTTATATATAAGTAAACTATGTACTGAAACAAATGGTTAACAGAACAGGATAGTTGGTTTGTTTATATAAATTCTAGAATTATGTAAGCCATTAAGCGCAAGTTATTAAATAGGATAAGATAGATAGTATTTATGTTAAACAATTAATGATTTATTTAATTTTTTTAAAAAAATATATACATACATACTACAACAATATAAAAAATCTTTTATCACAATTAGTCGAATACTAATTTAAACCATTTTTCAATAATTTTTATACGCGTTTGCTAGTCTCTTACTTTTCTAATATTTGGAATGTCCATGAGAAATACTGGAGTAACTGGTAGCACCACCACCGTGTCCTCCAGATCCTAGGGAAATTGATTTTCCAATAGAGATTGAAGCTCCTCCTCCATAACCACCTCCATAACCACCTCCATAACCACCTCCATAACCATGACTACTGCCCAAGGAAATACCTCCTAGGCTACCACCGTGTCCTCCAAGAGAATAGCTTCCTCCAAGAGATCCGTGGTCCAAACCACTACTGATGAGACTGTGCCCTCCTCCTAATCCACCTCCAAGAGACCCGTGTCCTCCCAATCCACCACCAAGTCCACCTCCAATTCCACCGCCAAGACCACCTCCGAATCCGCCTCCTAATCCACCTCCAAGTCCACCACCACCGCCTCCAACAACAATGGGTTGAGCAACTGGTACTACAATAGTTTGAGGTACTCTAACTGGAACAGGTTGTGGCACTGTAACTGGATAAGGTTGTGGCACTGGAACACCGACAGGTTGTGGAACTGGTACGCGTACAGGAGTTGGAACGGCTACAGGTACTGGACGATTTACTATAACAGGATATGGTCTGGGAACTTCAACAGGTTGCGCAACTGGAACTGGAACCTATTACAAAGCAAAATAAATTCAAGTTTTTTACGTATATTGACATCTTACTTGAACTGGTCTGGGGACCGGAACTTCAACAGGTTGTGGTACTGGAACTGGAACTGGTCTGTTGACGGTAACTGGATAAGGTTGAGGTACAGGCACAGGTACTGCTCTGTTTATGGTAGTCACAGTAGCACCACCACCTCCAATTCCACCACCTAATCCTCCTCCTAATCCTAATCCTCCTCCAAGTCCTCCTCCATATCCTCCTCCAAGTCCTCCTCCAAGTCCTCCTCCATATCCTCCTCCAAGTCCTCCTCCATATCCTCCTCCATGTCCACTTTCATATCCTCCTCCATAACTACCGCCCAGACTGATACCACCTATAAATAAATGATTGTCGTTATTAAATAGCTTACATAGTAAGAAACTTATTTATATATGTATACACACACAGACACACACACACACATATATATATATATATATATATATATATATATATATATATATATATATATATATATATATATTATATATAATATTTCAAAGGTATTCAACTAGTGAATTCAGAGGTTTAATCGGTCATTAAGGTTGGCAAATAAAAAAGAAGTCGACTACTTCATTAGTTTAATCTAAGACGTTTCGCCTTATATTTCTAAGGCTTCATCAGTTCTCTAAAATACAACAGATGACAAAGAGTTTATAAGATATACGGGTGTTAATAGTTCATAACTTACAATACGTAGTATATTATTGATGTTATAATATATGTACTGTTAAATCAACTCAACATTTAAATCTAACAAACTAACTTAACATAAACAAAAAACAAAAAACACACAAACTCTGCAGTTAATAATGTTCATATTCAAAGATATCAAGATTTAGATATTTTAAACGGACATTTGGCTTCATTTAGAGATGTTTCTCCAATGAAGACAAACAAAGCACTGATTTATTGCAATCTATTCAAACGACGCGACGCGGTACTGAAAATTTAAGGGTCGTATGTTAACCAAATTCCAATCCCTGTGATGGTTTGAGGCACAATTATGAACTTCTATGAGGGTCGTTGAATAATTAGTTGGACGGCTAGATTTGTATGGTGGAAATATTTTTGATATATTTTTTTTTTTAAACTTGGAAATATGGTGTTATTATTTTAAATGGAAAATAAGCCACATTTGAACTAAAGAAATAATTGGTATTATTTATTTCGTAAGATAAGAGAGTGGTAAAACTGGCTTAAATTGTCGATGTCGGTTCTGTTCTTTATTGCAGATGGGTTCTTAAGGATCTCACACATTTCAATAATGGAGCGTTTCTGATGGTTGGTTTCTGTCTGTATTACCAAACTCCAATTCACATGTAAATTGAAGGTGAGGATCAACGCTATTGAAGACTGATAAGTTTATATATATATATATATATATATATATATATATATATATATATATATATATATATATATAAATATTTTAAGTATTATAAAAATTTACCTCCATGTCCTCCTAGACTTCCTCCTCCTAAGCCATGCCCGCCACCAAGTTCAAGTGCTATGCCTCCCCCGTGGCCGCCTCCGTATCCACTTCCGATATCGCTAGACAAAATGCCTCGTTTTTCATTCTTCTTTTCTGTAGCCTCGCCGCATGTGGCAACTGCGACGACTGCTAAAACTAGGGTTCCTATCTGAAATGTTCATGAATAATATATATTAGTGTCCTTAATAATGGAAAGCTATAACATAAAAAAAATTTGCAATAGTTTAAGTTTAAGTTAAGATCTAAAATGACTTCTCCAAACATTGCAAAACATTGACAATAAGAATTAATCAAATTAATTCTTCCATCTATTTACGTAAGAGATATTATTATAAACAAGGTTTAAATTAATTTTCTTCAAATAAAAAAATAAAATAGCTTGATATCAAAAGACAAAAAATATTTCGACTCAATTCTAGGTTTGGATTGTACGAGTAGAAAAAGGAAAAATATCATTTTAAATTGATTTAAGTATAAAAGTTTAAGTTTAAAGTTTAGACTTAAAAAGTATCATCTGGTTTTACCAACTATAGTTAAAATGTTAAACTTCTGCTTTGCCTAAGGCATACCCTTAGTATTTATCGCAAAGTGAAGAAAAGTTTACGTTTACGTTAGTACTTTACTAATTAAACGGAGTTAGTATGGGTTCTTAATTAATATTTCGAAGGTAGTAATTATCGACAGAGCTAATAAAAATAGGTTGAACACTTAAAATATAGGCTAATTATATATATTTGGGTCTTGGAGTAAATAATGAAAGAAAATTAAACAGGAAATTTTTTAACGTATTCAAATCGCAGAACACATGTTTAATACCACAGCAAAATTTAAGAGAAGAGAACTATAATAATCCAGAAGCCTAGTGTTACGTAATTTACTGAAATATATTTTTATGCGAACAAGAATAAAAGAAAAACAAATAAAACGAGACTTTACTGGAAACAAATATTTGCATAATTATCGATAAAAATATAAATTAGTTTAAAGCAAAGAGGTAGAAATATGAAACTTGGGTAAACACAGAAAGGCTATCCTATAAATTGATTCCCTTACACAGACCTTATGATACTCCAATGAGCAATAAAACAATCACTACTAACGTAGTATTAGTGTAGTAACGTAGTACCATTATGATTCTAGTATAGTCTCCAAGTATAGGGAGATAAATTTATATATAAAATAAAAATCACAAAAAATTTGTTATGATCCAAGTAGTATTCGCCACAATAAATACATTAAAAAAATTAAATCATTGTACTGGTTACTACAAACATTCAAGAAATATAATTGTAAACTCTACTTACTGTTCTACTTAAACTAAAATAAATCAATAAAGTAAGAGAACATAATATCGTAACCAAAATTTAATTTAAAAATATTGCCTTGTAGTAAATCTTTAATCATTACTGAACAATAAATAAATATTTAATTAAACAATTTTGAAAAGAAAATTTCTAAGATACTCGAAACAGGTTCTTTTTATGGAAAAAATAAAAACCATTGCTTTTGATTTTTTTTGTTTTATTAAAATATACATACCAGAAAAGGCTTCATTTCTATTTTGAGACTCAAACGTACTGATGCCTACCCTTCTTCAAAGGCGGGTATATATACTATAGTTGGAGAGGGTATTTCTTCAAACAGGAGTACTTACCACTGATTTACTTTCACCCGCCTTCTTTGTGGATCTGCGTTTGGTACGATCTAAATTGATGCACCGGTGAACACGTGAGATTTTTTGTTATGCATATCATTGATGGATATGGAGTAAGGCGGTTTTTTATTTACAATAATGGATCGTATGTGTTGTATAATCATTTCTAACCGCTCTATGAATATACTTGGTTATTATTTCTTTGTTACAATGATAGTAATATTTAATTCAATTAACAATGTTTTGTACTAGAAATAATTTTGTTTTCTTTTCTAAATTCAATATAAACTGTTTGCAATTATTATAGATAATTTAAAACTTTTTCTCCTCAGCTTTGCACAGACTAAATTCAAACTTAATATTATTGTGATTGGTCTTTAATAATATCACACAAATGTATCACATCAAAACATGACGGTGAAATTCCCTTTTTAGTAATATCTTTTAAGATTTCAATAAATCACGAGAGAAAAAACACAAAAAAATTCCACTCCAGTAAGCTTTTGGTTTAACATATTGATTTAAATTTTAGGTCTGATTATTATCTTCGTTACATTTATTGTTTTTCTTTATTAATTAACTAATGCAATTTTCTTTTTATAAACCTCTGTTATTAGTAAGTGTAAACAGATCCTTTTTTTTATTCTATGAAATATTTCTTTTCTACACTAATTGTGCTTTAACGATAATGTAAAATGAAAATTACATTAAAGTGGATAGAAAATTAAAAATTTTCTTAAAACATGAAAAATATAGACAGGAATGAGTTCATTTTTGTTACTCAGGGGTTGTCAAGGTCGCTAAACACAAATGTGGTGATCAGCGCGACGATAATCGAGCAACGTGGTATTTACCCACTATGTACCTGGTCTTCGGGAGTTTAATGTTAATTTCACTTTAGTCATTCATTACTTAGGGATTTTCGAGGTCGTTAAACACGAATATGATAACTACTTGGTGCTCAAAGTGGACCTTATCTCTTGGAGTATTTTAATTTCATTTTTAATCAGTCGACAGTCGTCTACAACTACTATCATATCATACGACATATTAGGCATGATTACACATTGTAGTGAAAAATTATTTTTTCCCAGTCGTACCTTAATTCGTATGCCTTGTGTTACCACATCTTACTACTACACTAGATCCTTTAAAATTACTTATTACTGGTGATTCACAAAATTGTTAGTTGGTGGGCAAACAGCATATTCATAGGAAACCAAATGTAATGTGTAACGTTAAAAAAGAAATAGAATGGTTACAGTGATGCAAACGAGTTCAGTTATTATCTGGGAAGAATGTACTCTGCCTCACAAATATTCAGTTAAAGCATTACATGGAAGTATGCAAGATTTAAATGACAAAGACAAACTATTGTTGGTGCTGTCTTACCACTGTCTCGTGTATTCTTATGATAAACAAATTAAATAACTTTTAAATTATTTGACGTATCGGTTTGAAATTTGGATCATATTTTAGGTATTATAAGACTCATAATTCCATGCAATATGAAGATTATAAGTTTATGTTAAAAAAAGTTAATAGCATTTATAAAAAATCCAAATTTTTGATTTATTTTGCAACTTTTTAAGCAACAAATAAAGATAAAAACATTTAAAAAACGCCATTTTGAAGGTTTTATGTGACCTATACTCTTAGACTTGATTCAAATGCTTCACTTTTTGCTGATAGACAAAAAAATCAAAAATTTAGCGTTTTTGAAATTAATTTGTTAATAACTATAATTAACTTATAATTAAGTCCAAAAAATCAACTGCAGGAAACGTATAGGTTCTTGTTATAGAGGTCCATACTACTCAAAACAACTGTCGTTTCTCTGGTCGGATCAGTATCATGAAAAAAAACTTATTTAACTGGGCTAAATCTTAAAGCCAGACAATGTCGGATCGGATTTAAAAAATCCATGTTTTTCACACGATCAATTATATGTTGCATGCTCAAGTGATGGTCAACCATCAAATTTATTTATATTAGCAAAAAACAAATTACCGAAAAATATTGTGCACCAATTAGCGGTTGATTTGAATGTTAATTAATAGGTATAATATTGAATAATTTCATTATTTGGAGTAAAAATAAAACTTTTCATACCTCCTTTATGGAGCCTAATTCATATAAAAGTTGGCAATAACAACGTTTATATATAAATAAAAAAATCAAATTTTTTTGGGTTGTTTAATTGCTAATATTAAATTTAATTTTTTGACTCTAACCTCTGACAGCTCTTAGATATAGATTTCATGATAATATGGTTGGCGTACAGAGGTGCCACCTAATTTGGTGGCCATGAAGGAAAACGATTTAATAATATTGTTTTCCATCCTCTGGGCTACACGAAATATATAAAAGATTAAATCTTTTAGCAAAAGCTGCTATCACTTCGTTGAATTAAATGGCCAAATATATGACCTAGGAGGACAAACTCGTTAAACTTTCTGTGCTCGAATCGGTATCAATGGAGTGTTATGATTAATTTCAGTATCTCTGCTTCATCAGACACTGGGGCGCTGATACAAATTAAAACTTGAAACGTTCAACGAATATCTCCTAAAGCTTGACCACTGTATGGTTAGTGTACACACGTGCCACTTGCAAAGGTGGCTATAAATGAAAACTATTAAATAATATCGTTTTCTGTCCTCTAGACTATACCTAATGTGTAAGAGATTAAATCTTTAAGCAAAAGCTGCTATCGCTTTGTTGAATTAAATGGCCAAATATATGACCAAGGAGGACAAGTTTATTAAAAGTCTGTGCTTCTTGCTCGAATCAACATCAATAGAGTATTAGGACTCATTTCAGCATCTCTACTTTTTCAGACACTTGGGCTGAATTCAAACTCGAAAAGTCCAACGAATGTCTTTTAAAGCTTGACCACTGTAGTGGTTAGCGTACAGAGGTGAGACCTACTTTGGTGGCCATGAACGAAAACCATTTAATAATATCGTTTTCTGTCCTCTGGGCTATACGGTATGTGTAAAAGATTAAATCTTTTAGCAAAAGCTGCTATCGCTTTGTTGAACTAAATGTCCAAATATGTGGCCATATCAATATCCACCTAGGCCATATCTCTATCCATATCTCTCAGTCAACGAACACTAAATAAGTCGGTAAATTTCTGTCTGTTTTTTCTCTATATTTTGTTAAAATACCAATATAATATGAACACAAGATCTACAAGCTCGAAATCCATTCTGATCTTCTATTTCCTCATATTGGCTTTCAATAAGTTACTTTACCAGTCGACCATACACCCTCCCTAATGAACTAATAACGCTTATACCTCTGTAGTTTTTACATTTATTTTTGTCTTCGTTTTTGTAAATAGTGCTTTTCCAATCTTCCATAATATTTTCTTGTTTAATTAGATATTTATTAAAGATCTCCGAAAACAATTTTATAAGTACTGAAGGTCTAGGTTTTATTAATTCAACGTGGATGTTTGCCGGTCCCGTGGCTTTCCCATTTTTCATTACCTTTAAGGTTCGTCTTATCTCGTCCAGACTAATTGGTTGTACTTCGTATTCGCCTAATGGATCTGTTCTGAAGACTGCAATTTATTTCACAATATAGTCTTGTTTTCTTCAATAGGGATTTGCAATATTCTTCCCTGTCTAACTTTTGGGGTTTAATTTCCCTCTTTCTTTGTGATCCCTTCTGAGGTTTTCCATAACTTCCATGTTTCAAACTAAAATATGTTTATATGTTTATTTGTCCAAACTAAATATATTTATATACAAAGTGATAAAAAATGAAACTATAGTGTTATTTCTATAAAAGTTATTATATAACTACTATAAAATACACGTTTACACATTTTATCCATAGCATCTAACAAAAGATGAGAAAGTATATACAATAACGTTAGTGCAAATGCCTTTCATAATTATTTTAAGTAATTTACTTAATTATTATAAAACATACTTTGTCTTAAACTTTTTTAGTCACTACAAGAAATAATGCACATTTTTTGACCCAAATTACATAAGCAGCAATTAGAAAACCGATGTCCTAAGACATTTTAACTAAATCAAGTACATAGTGTGCTCGTTTGTTGCAAAAATTATCGCATTTTCTCAAAACTAGTTTGGTAGTTACAGAATTTAAATTATCAACATTAAAATGTTTTAGTGTTTACCATAATTTTATATGTTAATGGTTTAGTTTCGAAATTAATTGAACTTAAGTCTGACATTAATAACAATAATTTAGTAATTTTAACTGCACTAGATCTTTAACTAGTCAAACTGTATATAAATAAGCATAAGATTAATAAAAAATTAAAGAAAGTAATCAGATTTAAATTTTCATAAAAAACATTTTCCAATTGCTCATATCATATGTAAATATATAATTATATAGTAGTTATTAATATATTTTCATTTTTGTCACTTCTATTTCTTTTGTTCGAATTCATATTAAATGCCGAAAGTCTAAACATTTATTTTTTATTTTTCCCATTTATGCCTAGAAGGGTTGCAGGTAATCATTTCACGACCTCCATTGTTTTTTTGCTTTTTGAGTACTATTCCTTAATATTTTATGAGAGCAGCTATTTAGGTATATGACATGAATGTTTTGAACTAATGGGTGGTCAGTGAAAATTGTATTGAGTGAATGGATAGATGAAAGGGAATTTGAATAAATTACTCTATGTCTGTTTTGATAGGAGATGCATTTAAAATCCAATAGAATACTATACAGTTCATCTGTGTAAACGCTGCATGTTAACGGTAACCGAGATGATCCTACAAGTTTATGTTTAGTGGTTAGTGCACAGCCAACACCAGTACCAGTTTTAAAAGCATCGGTATAGAGAATTAAATTATATTATTTTTTGTATAATTTCTAAAAAGTCTTTCTTTATAAGAATGTTAGAAGATTCATGTTTGTTAAATATGGTGAGTGAGGTGTCTATTGAAGGAAGATTTTTAGCCCAGGGGATAAGTAACGATAGAGGAAGTGAACTAGTCAGAAGGAGATCAATATGTTTAAGTAGTGGAGAAATTAATTGAGATATAGGTTTTATGATAAGATGTTGGATATTGATATTGGGAGAATATGACATTGTGGTAATTAGGGAATGAACGTGATTAAAGGGATTTACGGATGTTGATGAAGCATACGAAAGTAGAAGAAACTGTCGTCTCAGAGAGAGAGGAGGTTCATTGGATTCACGGTACATGCTCTCGATAGAACTAGAGCGAAAAACAACTAGACACAGACGGAGCGCGCTAGTGTGAAGAGTTTATTGAATCTAATCAGATCAAGAGGCCGAAAAATAGACAAAGCGATCGTAGTCGAGTTTAGATCGGGTAAGGGCTTTGCAGACTCTTAATAAAGTAGTTTCATCGGCACCCCATTGAATATAACTGAGAGTTGTAAGAACGTTTAGCCTATTAAAACAATTAGTTTTAAGTTCAGAAATATGATTCTTCCAATTTAATCTGGAATTAAAAATATCAAACCGAGAATTTTACATTGATTAACAACAGATAGTGAAGAATTGTTAAATAAATTTGGGGTAAGGGAGTGAAGATCCTTCCGGAAAATTTTATTAATTTGGATTTGCTCAAAAAGAGTGATAATCCTAGTTCGTCAGATCTATCTTAAAGTAGATTTACTGCACTTTGTATAAGTTTACATGTGGTGGGGACAGATTTAACAAGGCAGTAAATTATTAGGTTATCAGTGTATTCAACATATTTGATGGAAGCTGGAAAGAACCTGCAAATTTCGTTAATTGCAAGAATGAACGGTGTAGAGAGACCCTCTAACTTAATACAGACCCATGAAGGATACCTTTATTTCGAGGAAAGATTGGGGAAATTGACCATTGGTAAAGACTTTAAAGGTTCTAGTTGGAAAGTTTTTTACAAATAATAGAATATTACCATCTAAATTATAGTAGGAGAGTTTGTCAATTATTGTTTTTCTGGAGATTGTATCAAATGCCCCTTCAACGTCAAATATAGTTACTACGACATCTTGTTGATTGTTAATTACTTGAGAAATGTGTGTTTAAAGAAGAACAAAGTTATCAAGAGTGGACGTTGGAATAACGTTGGAAGCCGGTTTGATAAGATCGGGAATAATATACTTTTTAACCAAGTGAGTCTTTTCCTTATGAGTATAATAGAATAAAATATTAAATCGACTAACTTTTCTTTATTGAAGGTATGGTCAGGAGGATGTATATGCTGCAAATGGAAAGTTTTTTAGGACACCAAGCAGCAACCGATACTGATTCTAAAGCTGTAGTTAACGGTAGAAGAGAGGAGTATACATGACTAGATACAAAAATTTAAGGTAACATCACTGGCCCTTGTACAGTTTGTGCGAATATGATGATATCTTACAAAGTTTTTTAGTTTGCCTTGATGCTCGATTTTAAAATTTGTTTCCTGAAGACAGAATATTACGGGGTTGTGAGAGAAAATAATCTTTTGAATTCTTTCTAGGCAAGGATAAAATCCATAGCAATTTCATTGTATTAGACTAAATGTTATTAATTTTAAAAAATATATAGGAAAAAGGAGAGAAAAACTACTAAGAAGGAACCGAGGGGTCACTTGTATTACCATCGTCAGTAAGCAGTTTTTCTGTGAAATCTTTTTGATCAGGATAAAGCTTTAGTTTAATTTTATTTAACAGACGTTTTATACGATTTTTAATTATCTTTTTTTTATCTTAGTATGGATTAGGGAAAAATCTTTCATTAACGAGGATACGTCAGTGGTTAATTTACTGGCTTCAGTTAGAGGGTCGTTGATGCCAAAGGAATTTTTGAGGAATGCAGTAAGTTGAGTTACATTAAGTAAAAATCATTGTGAGGCATTTTCGTAAAGTTTATTAATAATGGAGAGAGATTCTTAATTAATAGTGTGACAGTCATAATCAATTGATTTAGATTTTCTTGATTTCTGTTTGGCAAGTTTATGTATGCTAGTTGGAGAAAACTCAGGCGGAGGCAATGGATTAGGAATTTTAGGAAAAGTATAAGTGAGTGATAGGAGCTAAGGTGAGTAGACTGTACTGCCAGTAAACGTGGCTTTTTTCACCATTTTTTGTGTTTAGTAAGCTCGGGGCAGAATGAAGGTGTTTATATGTTGGATGAATTAGGAATATTTAGAATGGTATTACCATTGGTTAAAATGACACTAGATGATTGTTCCATATTTGACGAGTCAATTGAAATTGGAGAGAGGTCCTGGGAAGAAGCACTATTTTGGATATTGGGACATGACTCTTCAGTATGGCCAACCTGTTTGCAAAGAAAGCATTTTAGTGTACCAGTTGAAATAAATATTCTGTGAATTAAGTCTTCAAAAGAAATGGTAGTCGATGTTTGCGGAGAAAAATCATCACTGTTGAATAAAACATAAGGTACGCGGCGAAAACTTAAAATATGAGCGTATTAATCATCAGGTGATTCACATTGACGCAAGAAATATGAGAGGTGAGTATTAATCCTAGATCCTGAAGTGTTTTTTGATTATAGGGCGAGGAATGGATTGGCTTACATTAGAAATAAATTTCTTTTGGTTGGTCAACTAAGTCTGCGTAATGGAATAATATTTGAATTAATAGTAATGTTTTAATGAGTGCGTAGAAAATTGTCAACTTACATTGAAGAAAACAAGTAAATACAGATACGAGTATGGGAGATTTTAGGATATTTATATATTTTTCTGGGCCTTGGCAGAATATAATGATTTTTAATGCTTAGCGTATTTTCCCATGTACCTAACTCAAGTTAGATAAAAGTGTAAAATACAGGTCATCTAAATTATCTTGAGTTTTTCTTTCGTTGCTCTACAATACATATTTAAACGACTCTCGTTAAACCCCTTCGCAGTTGGAACATAAACCTAATCCGCCCCTACACCTGATTTTTTCTAATATTTGATTTTTTTTCTTTTCCTGCTAATACGTTTGAACGCAAAGCACGAATTTTACTTTTTATTTTCCGAATCCTTTCATATTCATAACATCTTCAATTTCTTTATACGCAGCATCATGTGCATGTTTATTTTTAAACACAGCGTCCCTAACATTCCACAAAGATGGTCTGTCCCGCTACTCTTCTACAAATTTTATTGTCGAGTCTTCGCTCCAACGAGATATTTTCATTCATTTGTATTACCTACTAATGCCATGCACTAAACTGTGTTTACACTTATGTATTGAGCAGTTGACCTTGGGAAAAACGATGGCAGGAGAAGCTATTTGCACGAAAAAATAAAAAAGCTTTCTATTTACTTGACTAAATTACTAACTAAATTGTCTACTTACGCAAGTACCAAATTAAAAGTAAATAACTTGTTTACATGTTGCAAGTCACTGGATTTAGTTACTTGCTCAAGTTACTTAACACGTGTAAAGGCAACATTAAATCAAAGTCAAACCTACCAAATCTTTAAAAAAAACTTCCATACAGTGCATATTTCCAGCTCTGACTCTTATGGAACTGAAATATAGACATTTAACAACAATATAGTCCAAAAACTTGAAGTGACTCAGAGAGCTATGGAACGGAGAATGCTCGACTTTAAGCTCAGCAATCGCAAATCCAACGAAGAAATAAGAAGACGATCAAAAGTAAGAAATGTAATTCAAAAGATTGACGTGTTAAAATGAAATTGGCAGGACACATAGAAACAACTGTTAAACGAATCGAATTGTTGAATGGCGACTAAGAGCAAATAAGAGAAGCAGAGGCATAGCTAAAACCAGATGGACTGATAACATCAAGCAAATGGCCGGTCACTAAGAACATGACATAGATCAACGGAGATGATCAAAGGAGATGCAATAATTTTATTGACTGCAGATTTGTCTATCTTTGTACACGCATGCACATCTCCGTCACGAAAGAAGTCGAAAGATAGCATGCCAAAATGTCAAAATAATTGACAGCATGCAATAATTGACAGCACTTTGCGCAAGACAGACTGGGCGGGGAAGTCCTCAACCCCGACACGGCGCGTCCCAATGGCTGATAGGGGAGTAGATATACAGGACAGGTACGAATAAGGCTTAGCCAAATAAGTACCCGCGGATCAACTGAGGACATGACATTAGGCAGCAGTAATGTCATTACTGGATTAAGGCTGTGGGAAAATAAAAAATCCTGTAGGCTTAATTCTGGATACTCACAGGCGCCACTCACATTATGAGTCAATCAGTTGTGACACTGCGATGGGGAAGGCAACGGGAAACCACCCCATAAATAGTCCCTAGTTCATTCATCGTGGTTAATGTAAACCAATTTGGAGAAGATACCGATCATGGACTTCGGATACCAAGATCCGGCAGGGGAGGAAGAACACAAAAATGTAAGGCTTCCCAGGTCGTCAACCCACGAAATCCTTACCAATATTTAAACACTAATAAAGATAAAGTGTGCACGTGGAACGTTCAAAAAATCTGTACTTGGAATGTTCGAAGTATGTTTGAAGGGGGAAAGATACACAACACCATTCAAGAAATGAAAAGACTAAATATCGACGTGATGGGAATCAGCGAGATGAGATGGCCAGGCTCGGGACAGTGCTGTGTGGATGAGCATATGGTATACTATGCGGGAAACGACAAACCACATCACTGGAATGGCGTAGCATTGATTCTGAGCAAAAAGGTCGCTGGGGCTATGATCAGCGTGATACTTCTCTCTGACAGGGTCATTCTGATGAAGCTGCAAGGCAGACCCGTTAATACGAACATCATTCAAATTTACGCTCCAACATCAGAAAAACTAGAAGAGGATATCGAGGAGTTCTACGCAATTGTACAAAAAGCACTAAAATACACCAAGAAGAACGAGCTAACCATCATCATGGGTGATTTCAATGCCAAAGTTGGCAAAAGCAGTGTAGAAGACATCGTCGGACAACACGGCTTAGGCGAGAAAAACGAAAGAGGAGACCGACTCATACAATTTTGCCGGGAAGAAGATTTTACCATTGCTAACACGTGGTTTAAACTTCCCCCAAGACGACTTTATACGTGGAAGTCACCTGCAGATACAGCCAGCAATATCATCAGAAACCAGATAGACTTTATTCTCATTAACAAAAGATTCAAGAACAGCTTGACTTCGGCGAAGACCTTCCCAGGAGCAGACGTCCCATCGGACCACAACCCATTAGTGGGCCAGATAGAACTCAAACTAAAGAAACTCATCAAAAATAAACCTAAACAGAACCTGGATTATGACACTCTAAAAGACCCCGTAGTTCGTCAGAACGTGAGAGATACAATGAGACAAAAACTAGAAACGGCTCAACAACAAGAACAGAGTGTAGAACAAAAATGGAGTTATATCAAAGACGTCATGCTGAATGCGGGAAAAGAACATCTGGGAAAGAAAAAAAGAGTAAAAAATAAAGAATGGATGACTGATGACATTCTGCAGATGATGGAACAAAGAAGATTAATGAAAAACAGGGACGCGAAGAAATACCAAGAAACCAACCAGACAATTAAAAAAGAAATACGAAGAGCCAAGGAGACATGGATGCAAGAAAAATGTAAACTAATCGAGGAGCTCCAAGAGAAACACGATCATATAAATATCCACCGAAGGATTCGTGAAGCCACTGGTCAATACAAGAGGAGAAACACACACCTCCTCCTAAAAAAAGACGGTAATCTGGCGACGACAGTGAATGAGAAGTTGGTTACCTGGAAAATATAAATCGAACTTTTCTGGGACGACCGCGGCAACCTTCCGGAAATAAATTGCATGACAGGGCCGTCAATTCTAGAAAGGCTGCTTTAAACTGTCTAAGAATGGTAAGGCTACAGGTCCGGACGAAATACCCGTTGAACTTATTAAGGTGATGAGTGAAGTGAGCACAAAGGAGTTAACTGAACTGTTCAACGCCATATACGATTCAGTTAATATCCCAGATGAATGGCTATTGTCAACATTTGTAACGCTACCAAAAAAACAATCTGCGAAAACGTGCGAAGATTTCCGAACTATCAGTCTTATGAGTCATGCACTTAAAATTTTTCTTAAAATCATACATGCCAGAATTTACAAGAAATGCGAAGAAAATGTCGGTGAAATGCAATTCGGATTCCGCAATTCTATGGGTACACGTGAAGCACTTTTCACCTTACAAGTCCTACTTCAGAGATGCCGCGATGTCAGTTGTGATGTCTATATTTGTTTTATTGACTACGCCAAGGCATTTGACCGTTGTCAGCACCAGAAGATGGTCACCGCACTACAAAGAGTAGGATTGGATGAGAAGGACAGTCGGATCATCATGAATTTATACTGGAACCAGCGTGCTCAAGTCAAGGTCGAAGACCAACTGACCGACCAAGTGAAGATCATGCGAGGAGTAAGGCAAGGATGTGTGCTATCGCCGACTCTTTTCAATATATACTCTGAGAATATTTTTAATGAAGCCCTTACAAACCTAGACATGGGAATCCGAGTAAACGGTGAATACATCAATAATATCTGCTGCGCCGATGACACTGTGTTACTAGCAACCAGCCTAAACGATCTGCAGGCCTTACTAGACCGAGTGCGAACTGTGAGCGTATCATACGGACTGAACCTTAATATTAAGAAAACTAAATTCATGGTTGTCAGCCGTACAAATTTAGATCCCGGGGCACTAATGGCAGGTAGCGAAGAGATCCAGAGAGTCGACAGATTCACTTACCTCGGAACTACCCTCAACGTACAATGGGACTACGCTCAAAAGATTAGATCCAGAATTGAAATGGCACGGTCTACATTTATTAAGTTGAGATCCTTGCTGTGCTGCAGTGATCTCAGTTTGGGAACCAAGATGCGGATAGTGAGGTGCTACGTTTTTCCAGTGTTACTATATGGAGTTGAAGCCTGGACACTGACGCAAGCCACTGAAAAACGAATCAAATCCTTCGAGATGTGGATATACAGAAGGATACTAAAAATATCTTATGTGGACCATGTCACCAACGTTGAGGTCCTACAGCGCATGAAAAAATAAAAAGAAGTGCTTAATTTAATTAAACAACGTAAGCTTGAGTACCTCGGCCACGTGATGCGGAACGAAGAAAAATATCGAATTCTTCAACTTGTTATGCAGGGTAAAGTATTTGGCAGAAGAGGACCGGGACGCCGTCGTATCTCGTGGTTGAAAAATCTCCGACAATGGTTTGGGATGACCTCAGCGGAGCTGTTTCGCAGAGCAGTCAACAAAACCATGATAGCCTTGATGATCGCCAACATCCGGACCGGATAAGGCACTGAAGAAGAAGAACAAAGAAACTATTTGTTCTTATAGACCAGCTAACTAGCCTATGTCAAAATAGCAACCCAATTAACACATAAAAAAAAACTCGAACAAAGAGTGGAAACTACAAAAAAAACGGAAACAGAAAGCGGTGACGCTGGATTCAAAACCCCGCAAAAAAGAAAAATCAAAAGACAAAATCCGCAGACAACTGTGAAAAACAAAAAGAAAAAACCAACGCCAAGCAAAATGTAAAGCAAAACGAAAACGAAAATCAAAAACAATAATGAAGCTAATAAACAGACACTAAATGAAAACCAAAAACAATTAGGTCAGACTAAAGGCAGACACAAATTTTACAACAGAGAAGAGAAAAGGAGTGCGTTCCAAAAAGAATGCAAATAAATAAACATGAAGTAATACCACCGACACAAACCAACACAGACACGGAAAAATCCGCAAAACCTATTTGGCTCTTGTCCATAGCCAGTTTATTCCTTCTTCTTTCATGCATTTTACCATTTCCGGTTTAATTTCATCATTTTCACCTGCTCTGCCTATTTTTGTGTTTAATTATCCTGCTATTACTTCTTGTCTATTTATTTTTTTAAGCTTTAGTTTATTTTACCTTCATTTATTACGTTGTCTTCTTTTATTACTTCGGTATCAAATTTGTTTTTCATAATATTCTTTTTAAACCCTAGCTATTTGTTCTGGGATTATTTGGATTTATTTAATGTTTATTTCCTTTCGATTTTCTCCCTTCATGTGTCGTATTGTGGTTCAAAAGTTTCTATTATTTGTTACATATCATTCTTGTACTTTTTCTCCAAATTCTTTCCATGATTTTGCTTTTGCTTCTGTGATTGTCTTTTTTACCAATCGTCGCTGCCTATAATATTTTTTTATCTTCTTCTAATCCCGTTTCGATGTATTTTTTCTATGCCAAATCATTTATATTCCTAATCCTATTCTTATCACTACTTAAAAATAAACATTTATTATCATTGTCCGGCTTATTTCAAATTTCCTCTTTCTCTAATCGTTGCATGGCCTCTCCTTGATTCCTTTTATGCGGCTCTGATTGTTTTTAGAAATCTACTGCTATATCATAAACTCTTAGTTTTTTTGCCGGCTTTACTCCTTTCATTTGCTCTTCCTAAATTATTTCTTCCATTTTGCACATTCCATTCATCATTCATCACATTTCCATTTCATCCTATCTTCGTTTTGTTTCCTTTTTCTCTCTCGTTTTTGACTACTTTCCTAATTTTAGCTTGAATTTCCCTCTCTTTCCTGGTCAAGTCACATTTAATGTAAATTTTATGGTCTGCAATATCTTTCAGTCCACTTTTGTTTTTTAGCACCTGTATCTTGTCTAACATATCCTTTTCTGCTACAAATGTGTAAATCGAGATATCTTCTTAAAAATTGTTTCAATCTTTCCTTGATTATATACCATAAGAAGGTCAATAAATAGTGTTTGCAAAATATACAAATGGGCGGTAAACCTCATTTAAGTCAATAAGATAAAAAGTAATAGCCCATAAAAAGCTATAGTTATAGATATAGATAAAAAGCTATAGTTATAGATATGAAAGTAAACGGAATACTTGATATTGGAAATTTAAGCAATGTTTCCGAATTCAGAAATACATAGAAATACATATATATGATAATTCTGGGTTTTTAAGTTATTTAAGAATCTTCAAATAAGGAAATAGATCATTACCATATTTTACACCGATATAGGCGCTTCTGTCCACTTATTGAGTTCTCAATAAAGAATACCAAAACCAACAATATAATTAGGGGAATTTATGAATTTATTAGTCATACACCAAACACTAATATTTCGCAAATCATGACTACGGAAGTATTTACATTTTTATCAAATCCTATTAATTATATCTACAATTAGAATGGTACACTTAACATTCAAACCAAATATACTTTTTCTTGCTCAATACATAATATCCCGTTGCAGTTTTACACTCTAATAAGTACTTACAGAAAAATCCTACAAGAGCCTTAGGGTTATTGTTGCATGTTTTGAAATTTGCAGACAATAAAGATAGCTATTGCTAAATGCGTAGCTTGATTATAAACAGTAATGCTTCTCCTTTTTTGTTAAAATCTTGCACAAGGTCGAGATAATTAAATTTATAAGAATATAATTAGTTTAAAATTTGATATACAGAAATCGCATACAGTAAAGGTTACACTGCTTAATCCAATGTACTTGTTTGATCTAATTATAAATATGAATTGCATCTTTTTTTGAACATTGGGATTAAATGATGGATTTATTAGCTACATTTTTTATAAGTTAACTAATTATATCTAATACAAATAATCTTTAAATAGTCCAATAAAATGTTGTTTATGCCTTAGCGTGCATTTCTTAGAGCTAGCAATTTTATTTTTTGGGTGGAAATATGAGGAGACGTATTGAGAGAGTAAATATAAGCTTAAGTTCAAGTTGGTGGGATCGCCACCCTTGTCCACCCGGCCGCTATTTTGGAAAATGGGGGAAAGTGTTTTTGCGTTATATTTCGTAAACTAGCAATCCTACAGAGAATTTTATTAGACATTATTTGTAGCAAAATGTAATTGTATACAAATTTATCCGTATTACTTTATATGGTAAAATGCAAAATACAAAATTTATTAACAAAAATAACAAAAATTTTTTGAATAAATTTTCTTTTCAGACTTAATTTTCTTCCTATAATTTTACAATAAAATCATGCCAAAGCAATATTATAGAATATTTTGCAACGAATCATTTTCACTACAAATTTTTATAATTTGATTAATTTTTCTGGGTTTTACAGGACACCGAAGTAGACTTAATTATTCGCAAGAATACGATAACAATCAATTTATTATTTTCTTAACATTCCTATAATATCAATAATTTATTATCAACCCATTCCGCCACCACAAAACATACTCCACCTCTTGTGCTTGCGTCGCACATAAAAGCAACGTACCAATATAAGTCCAAGATAAGTTTCTTGGTAATGAAAAGAACAAAACAAATTTAACAGACCTTCTCCAAACACTTCTAATAGAAGTGGTTTAGTGTCAACCAGGCTGAATCTGATGGATCCTTTTTAGGATGCGATACAACATTAGTAGCTAAAAAGATCGGCAAATTTAAATTCCTCAACATTTTACAGACATCCCCAGTTATAATGTTTCGTAATCGCCATTCTGTTCGGTTTCTGGCAACGTTTTGCTATTTTCTGATCTCTAGTATCCCTAAGTCGGTCTCAACCCCATCTAACCACCTAATTTGCGGTTGACCTCTGCGTTTTCTTCTTATAGGTGTTTCTGTCGTTAGCTTTTTAGCAATAAGTCGCTGTGTTTTAATAAACGTTACGACATCTGGTTCATTAAAAAGTTGGTATAATTCGAAATTAAATCTTTTGTGCCACTGCCCTTGATCGATAAGTAGATTAACAGTATTCTGAATAGTAAAGAAATTTAATGAAACTGGTAGTGTAAAGGATCGTCCAAGGTCTGGTAGTCCGAAAACAGCAAATAATGACGATAAAGCTTTAGATATCGTAATAAACGTTCAGCAGAATCCTGACGTATTTTAGAGTGAACTGGCAAAAAATATGGTATTAGTAGTAAGTCTGTACAGTCATAATTTTACACAAACATAAATTTCATCCAAACAAAGTTCGGACCCACCAAGAATTATGATTTTGATCGCCGATTAGAATTTTGCGAAAAGGTAACAGAAAAAATAAAGACATCCCACAATTTTTTAGATTTTGTTTTATTCATTGTAGAATCCACATTCTGTTTAAATGATTAGGTGAGCAGACATACTTTTCGATACTGGTCAGATTGTAATCCGCACTGGATGGAGCAGATTCATACACAAAATCCGGAAAAAAATTAATATTGGGGGTGGTTTGATAAAACACCATTTAATTGGTCCTTCTTTTAATTAAGGTACGCTGATCGGAGCCAAATATCTCAACCTGCTTTAAATTCAAATTGTACCTGAAATAAACCGTTTGTTTCCAAACATGAATATTTTTAACAAGATGGTGCGCTTCCACATTATCAAAGGGATGTTAGACAATATTTAAATATAATTTTATCTCAGAGATGGATTGGTCAAAGAAGTATGATAAAGTGGCCGGCAAGATCACCCGTTTTAACACTACTTGATTTTTTATGGGGTTACTTAAAAAACCGCGTTTGGATTAAGAGGCCAATTAACCTAAATGATTTAAGAGATCGCATTCGTCGTGATATGCAGTAAATTACTGTATAAATGATTAACAGTTCTATTTGCCGCTTTCACAATAGATTGTATCATTGTCAACAAACAAATGGACAACACTTTGAGCACTTACTGTAAAGAAAAAATGGTAAAGTAGTTCAATTGTATACTAGTGTAAAATACCATGTGTATGAACTTACATGTTTAATATTGTTAACAAAGTTATTTAAGTTATTTGTTTATTTATTTATTATGGCGTCAAGTTACTACCATTTTTAAAAAGTGGACGAAATAAGCTTTTCTGTGACGTAATCACTTAAACTACGTTGTAAGTTTAAAAAATTCAAGATGACGGTGATACTGGTCACATTGACTTTATACAAACTTGAATTATTTTGTAAAACATGCAGAATATAACGCTATTTAGAATTCCAAAATTTCATAATTTTTAAGTTAATTCGTTTCATCTTCTAGATAACAATATTTCGTTTAACTACGTATTTATGTAATATTAATTTTGATCTATTTTTTTTCCTTTAAATTTTTTTTATTAATCTTACTATAATTTTTTATTTATAGTATTGGTAGTTTCTAGTGACTAAATAGTGGACTTGAATGCACTAGAATGTTCTAAAATATGCGCATTTTTGTTAATATTTGATATAACTTTTGTCAATATGTAAGTGGTTCCATTAAAAAATGTTTAAATTAAATTTTATTTTTTGTTTATTATAAACAAACGGTTGTATGTTTAATTATACAACGATATGTGCATTTACTATATGTATAATATGCATCCGGTTTCCAATCAATAGAGAGGCATACATCTCTACAATCCATAAAAAGGCTCTTGGACCCCAGTAACTCTCGAGGTATTTCGGTGACTAGTATAGGTACTTATTCGTTTATATAAATGCCTCATAGAAGAAAAATACACTAATTACCAGCAGTAGAAAAAATTAGATTCAGTGCTTCAGGAGTTTTTCTTAAAGCATGATACAGTGCGAATAATAAAACTGTGAGGACTACCTCAAAATTTTTTAAGCCATTTATGCTAAATATTTATTTTTGTTTTCCTGAGAAATTCAATTAAGCAATCATAGATTGATTTGCTGAATAAGGCAATTCCTTCAGGAAGGCAAAACCTTCTTCTTCGCGTGCCATATCATAATTATACGACGTTGGCCATTCACCATTGCGAAGGCTTCTTGATCTTCTGCAATATGGAATAATTGTCCTGCATTTGATATCTGGGTCCATTTACAATTGTTTTTTAACCTTCCGCTACCGGATGGGGGTACAGATTGTACCCCAAATTCGATTTTTCATGAATAATTTTTAAAAATGTTGGAATTTTGTTTAACTGTTTTAGTTACTTCTTCATTGGGATGTGTAAAAGCATATTCAACCATTTGTTTTCACTTTGACATATTTTTACCTATGAAAAGTGCAGCACTGTGCTTGGGGTACAAGTTGTACCCCCTCCGTCAACAACGGTACAGTTCATTGCGGTCGATGCTTCTGACTAAACCAGACGTTTTGCGCACGGCACCAAACCTGTTGTTTGCAATAACACACAAATCAGTTTTGTGGATGACTTAGTGCTAACATACCGTTTTAGTTTATCCATTTGTGATTACACGATTTACCGATATGTCGAAAAAAATAAAGTTAGATCTTCGGAAAGAATATTATCGTGAAACTGCACTGCAGTGGTTAGAGGAAAGTGATGATGATTACCTTTCTGAAAGAGATAGTTTATCGGATGATTCAGAATTAGATGATAATTTTGAAGTAGCGGAATTAGAGCCTGAAATTCTGCAGGTAATTTTAATTTTTGTTTTATGTACGATATTGCTATCTTGAGTTTATTATATTTTAGCCATCTGAGAGAGACAGTAATGATTCTGATAAACCAGTTTTAGGGGCAGTAGATTCCACATTTATTTCCAAGAATGGTACAGTTTGGAAAAATCGTCCTTTACGACAAACTAGATTGGAAAGGAAAAAATCCTAATAAAACAAGAACCTAGTTGCCCACTTATTCAGTGGAAATTTATGCGGTCTTGAAACTCTTGATTAAAGCGGGTGCGCTAAAAGCCAATAGGGAACCAGTGCACTTTTTGTGGTGTCGAAACCCTTTGTACAGTCGATCTATTTTTCCGGCTGCTATGTCACACGACCGATTTCTAGATTTAATTTCACTTATGTGATTCGATGATTTGAACACTAGAGAAGAACGTAGAAGTTCTGACAAACTAGCAGCTTTTAAGGAAGTATTTACAAAGTTTGTAGAACACTGTAAAGAAAGTTTTAAGTACCACTCTCATCTAACTGTTGATGAACAACTTGTAAGTTTTAGAGGTAAGTGTCCGTTTAGAGTCTACATTAAATCAAAACCAGCCAAGTATGGCATTAAAATATGGGCTCTAGTTGATGCAACAATCACCTATGCTGCTAACCTTCAGATTTATACTGGAAAAGATGGTAACAAACCAGAAAAAGACCAGGGCAAAAGAGTAGTACTTGATTTGGTCTCATTTCTAAAAACTGGTTATAGCATCACTACTGATAATTTCTTTACCAGTGTTCCCTTGGCAAAACAACTCCTAGATCGACAAATAACATTATGTGGAACACTTCGAAAAAACAAGCAGGATATCCCTCCAGCCCTACCACCCAATATTTCTAGACAAGAAAAGTCCTCAGTTTTTGCCTTCACTGAGGAAATAACACTGGCGTCTTACGTTACTAAAAAGAATAAGGCAGTAATTTTATTGAATACAGAACATAACGACGATAAAATTAGCGGAGAAGAGACGGACTATAAGCCAGACATAATCTTGCATTACAGTTCTACAAAAGGTGCCGTAGATACTATGGATAAGATGGTAAATGAATATTCGTGTAAAAGAGCCTTTAAGAGATGGCCATTTGTTTTGTTTCAAAATCTTCTAGACATTGCAGGTCTGAATGCATACGTACTGTGGACGACAAAGAATTCCATTCGTGTATATGAAGCTTCTCACAGACGCAGAGAATTTTTACTAAACCTAGGTCAAGAACTTATAAAGCCTTATGTCGATAGGCGACTACAAAGTCCACAAAAATTCCATAAGCGAATTATAAACGCGATGTACGAATTATGCCCACCGCCACCAAGGGAGAATCGCGAAAACGACGCCACCATCTTGAAATCCTCAGGGCGATGTTTACTTTGTCCACGCAAGAAGGACCGCAAAAGCAAAAAAACGTGCAATTCTTGTAAATTTTTTGTTTGTGCTGAACATCAAACAACCACAACAATTCAAACAATAATATGTACAAAATGTAAAGCTAATCAAAAAAACTATAATTAATTTTTTTAAGACACCATATATTTTTTTATTGTTACTTATATTCAATAAAAAATACTTGCATTTGTTTTAATTATGTTTTAACTAAAATTATTGCATTATGTTAATATTTAATCTATAAAAATGCATGGGGTACATAATGTACCCCCTCCGTCAACTACAAAACAACTTGACCCTTCGGTAGCGAAAGGTTAACCAAGATACTTGTTTTCTTCCTACACCACTACGGCCCTCTATTTTGCCTTTAAGGATCAGTTGTAATATTTTATATCGACTTCCTCTTACTATATGTCCCAGATAAGACATTTTTCGATGTTTAACAGTCTTCGGCAGTTCTCTATCTTTGTTGACGCTCCTTAGTACTTCTTCATTAGTTTTCCTTGCTGTTCAAGGTATCTTCAGCATTTGTCTATAAACCCACATTTCCAATGCTTCAATTTTGTTAATGATCGATACTTTTAGCGTCCACACCTCTACACTATAAAAGTATAAAAGTACGGACCAAACATAGCACTTAACCATTGTTTGTCTTAGTTCTAAACTCAGATGATTATTGCAAAAAAATGACTTCATTGAAACTATCATAAATTGGTTGCTAATAGTTTTAAACTCTGGAAGTTTTTCTTTATCAAAAGATACTTGAACTGGCCAAGTTTCAGGAGAATCTAGCAAGAATGATGGGCCGTGCCACCAAAATGAACTAGAGCTTAGAACCTGTGGTTCAATTCCTCGAGAGAGTAAATCAGCAGGGTTACAATGCGTAGGTACAATGAGTAATTTTCTTTCAGATTCCTCGGTCTGATTTCAGTCATCCACTCCCAATATACGTTAACCCCAATCAACAACACCATTGGAATTTTTTTTTTCATGAATAAACCAATCTCAAAATTTCAAAGGATAAATGGACCTTGCTTGTATATAAAGACATGCAACCAATCAGAGACGTTATCGACAAAAACGACAAAATCTTCAAATCCGAAGTCCAAGCTCACATAAGTCTTCTTAAACAAATTTCTAGTTCTGTTAAATTCAAATATACAGAAATAATGAATGATACGAAACAATACACATTCTAAGAGAAACGTGGGCTTATTAACGGAATGGGTTCGATATGGAAATCAATTACCGGAAACTTAGATTCGTCAGATGGCGAATATTTCAATGAATGTATAAATAAAATAACCCGCGATGAGTATGAAATCGAAAATCTATTAAAAAATCAAATATCGGTTATTAAGATATTAATTATTAACACTTCTATTATTAAGAACTTTAACGCCACAATCCGGAAATTAAAAATAGATGAGGAAACATTCAACAATAATATTAACGAAATTCGAAATTCGAAGTCAATAATGGATATCTCTGACCAATTAAAATTCTATCAATCTCAAATCGATATACTAAATTTTTGTGAATTACTAATGAAAAGCTATTCATTTATCAAAGATTGTTTAAATGAGATAGTAAATGCCATAACCTTTGCTCGATTAAAAATATTACATAGCTCAATCACCACCCCGTTTGATTTAATTGAATCGCTTAGGCATATATCACAATCATTACACAAAAATAATCTTCCATTATCAATCTATACTTCGAATCTGGCTCAATATCTAGATATTATCGAATTACAAGCCTATCAACTAGACACAAGAATTATATTCGTCTTAAGTATTCCTTGATGCAGATAAATTGATGCAGAACAATATACTTTATATCGTCTCTATCCAATACCAATACTGGATAATCGAACAGGTCTTCATTCAATATTAACAACAACATAAAATACATTGCGCAAAATGATGATTCATTATTATACCTTACAATAAATAGTCTTGAGGCATGCAATACTTTGCGAGCTCGAACTAAGATCTGTTAAAACACACTTCCATACCCGATCGACAGCGATGCCATATGCGAAGCCCAACTTCTTAAAAGACAAGAACGTCTTCCCAGAACATGCCAGACTTCCGTAGTATTCGCCAAAGATTACAACGTCCAGAAGATCAACATGAACCTGTGGCTCATAACAGTTTCTGACCAACTGCCTATTACCATCAAATGTGAGTCCAGACACGTCAAATCGGAAATCATCCACACCAATCATGTACTCAAACTACAACCCACGTGCGTTGCCTTTATTGGAAGTACAAGAGTACACTCTCAGAAATTAATCGACGTTCATGACAATGTTACTTACAGAAGTCACCCAGTCCAAATACCATTCAACTGCTGCAAACACTTCCCAGATAAGATCCATCTTCCTGACTTAAAACCACTAAAGGTTAGCAAAATCAATACTGAAGACTTCGAGAGAGCCCATCACAAACTCAATCAGTATTCTGAAGAACTCGACAAACTAATCAATGAACCATTCGTCAACAAACATCTGAGCTGGTTCACGATATTAACAATAGTCGTTATTGTGACTCTTGTTGTTCTTTATGTCATATGTAAATGCAGATCCAAGAGAAGATACAAGATAGGAATTGGCAATAACAACGACAATGACCATCCGCCCTCTCCACCAAGACACCCAGAGACAGCATTCGCCAGGAATTGGAGAAAGATCCTTCCAAGACGAAGACACAGTATCCATCTAAGTGAATCCATAGACGAAGAAGAGCAGATCCAACTGAATACCAATAAACAGACAGTCTAAAAATAGCTGTCACGCATCCACTTTCATCTAAAAGGGGGAGCTGTTATATGGAGCCGATAAGGATCCGTACACATGCAGAGTCAGCGGGACCCAAGGTTTTTACACGTTCCCACTGAGTCAGCAGTTACTAATATTATACAAGCACTCGTCGCTCTTTATTTTCGTTCATTATTTTTTAGTTTTCAGTATAATTAAAATTGTAACACGTAACTTTGCTTATTGTATTTTAAAATAAATTTAATTTTTTAAAAAGTCAAAAAAGTGTTTCGTGATATAAAATATATATATATATATATATATATATATATATATATATATATATATATATATATATATATACATATATATATATATATATATATATATATATATACATATATATATATATATATATATATATATATATATATATATATATACATATAATGAACCAGAAGTATTTGCTGACAACGTAAGGAAGTAAACGTTAAATAGTGGGTTTGCAGCAATAAAAAATGAAACGTGTACTCTTTATGATAAATGATATACTTTGGTATTTCAATAGTTACAACCCCTACATTCAATTCACATTAGAATGTGAAGATACTACAGGTTCAGTACCTTTTTTAGATACCAAGTTAATACGAAAAGGTACCCATTTACTGGTTGATTGGTATAGAAAACCTCTCAGTTCAGGCAGATATCTAAATTATTGGTCATACCATAAATATTCGATGAAACTTAATTTAGTTAAAGAAATGAAAAATCGTGTCCTTAAAATCAGCGATACCGCTTTCCATACAAAAAATCTAAAAATCCTTTATAACCTATTCATTGAAAACTCATACCCAAGTATACTACTAAAGAAAATTTTGTTTAACACTCCACAAAATTTAACTAGTCATTTAAGAAACGAAGAAAATCTGTCTGTATCAAAAGATAGAATTGGACCTGTAGATCTTTTACCACAACAAACTACAATTAGATATGTATCTCTTCCATACATTAAGGACATTGGACAGAAACTAAGTAGAATTTTTTCATCAATTAATAATATCAAAATTGCACATAAAACGGTACTAACAGTAAACAAAGTTTTTTCTAAACTTAAAGACCAATCCGCACTCTTGTCTTTAACAGATGTTGTTTACTGTATACCGTGCGGATCATGTGAACAAGTATACTATGGTCAAACATCAAGATGCCTTAAAGATCGCATTACATCCCACAAGTCAGATAATAGACTGCATCCTGAAAAAACTGCATTGGGTGAACATGCATTTAAAAATGGGCATCAGATAGATTATAATAACATCAAAGTAGTAGAACAGGAAATTAACATCACCAAAAGACTTTTTCTTGAAATGGCCTACATTTGCCAAAATAATAATGCAATGAATCATAGAACGGATATTAGCCATCTAAATGAAATGTTCTCCTATTTATCACTACTAGATAAATGCAATAATAACACAAACAATAATTTATCAATTGACATTTGAAAGAATTTTGTCAAAATAATGTCACGTATTTATTTAGAATAATTAAGTGTTTTTGGATTTACAGTAATTTTTTAAAAATTTTTAAACATAAAAATAGTTTTATATATTAAAAAAGATGAGAGACTATGATAAATTTTATCAACATAATACATCTTCTTTGATACAACCTCATTAAGTTTGTAAGTAGAAACAATTTTTAATTAATTATACCAACGCCAACAATTTATTAATTACATTTGTAGCTCCCTGATGAAGGACATAACCAATGTCCGAAAGCTTGGAATAAAAATTTAAAAGAGTACACGTTTCATTTTTTATTGCTGCAAACCCACTATTTAACGTTTACTTATATACATATATGTATATAAATATAAAAAAATGTGCACTCGTAAGTGAATGGGATGTTTTCGGTCAATTTGGAGATAAAAAAGACAAGAGTTGTGCTACTTTATCTATTTATTGAAGACGTTTCGCCCATTGTTCAATAAGCATCATCAGTTCATCTAAAAGAGTGTTATTAGCGATACATATAATATGAAAAAGCAATTAAGTAAATGATCTTACCTTTAAAAGATCTGTAGCATTAAAATGTTGTTATTGCAAAGAAACATCAAAAATTAATATACTAAATATATCAGCAAAAACACAGAAACACAGAACGCCGGAAGATTCCCAATTTAACTGATTTGTTTTAAATTTCACTTTTGAAAACATTGATTGATTAAATCTATCAAAAAATATAATTGTCAATTTTGAATTGTTATATTAATAACGGCACGGCTAGGGTTCTTGACTGTTATGATCATATCATGAAAATGAAGTATTTGAAAGCTCGACTGTCAGAAATGACAATCAGCTGGTGAGATTGAAGGAAAAGTTTTATAGATGTCAACATAAATGTTCTGATATAATAAAAGAAGTTGAAGAAGAAACCAATTATTAAAAGTAGAATACGGAAGAATCAATTTTGTAGTATTAGTGCATGGTAAGGCACTAATACTACAATGGTAAGGTACAGTGCTATGGTAAGGTTTTGGCTTAAGTTGCTGATATCAGTTCTCTTATTTAATGCATTAGGTTGTTTCAAAATATGACACATCTCCATAAATTGTCTCTTATTAAGGTTACGTTCTCTACAGAGAATTCTAACATCATCAAAATTCACAGTATGTTTGGTGTTGATTGCATGTTCTGCAAGGGCACAAGTATGTTTAGAAAGTTTAATGTCACTACGATGTGAAGTAAGGCGTCCTTTAAGGGAACGGCCAGTTTGACCAATATAACATGCATCACATTCAGAACAGGGTATGTGATAGATTACATTCACTTGTTCCAAAAAGGAAAGAGGTGTTTTAATTTTAGAAAACAAGTTCCTGACAGTCTTAGCATTATTGATAGCAATCTTAACCGGGATATTGTTCTGTTTGTACAATTTAATAAGCTTTTCAGTAACATATGGGAAATAGGGTAGTGAAGAGTAATGGGTGGTGGAAGTTCCAATGTTCGGAGAAAGTAGAGTACTGTTGTTCATAATATTATTAAAAATCATTCTTAGTTGATCACCATCAGGTAAATCATCAATAGAAGACCCAAAACTTGTTGAAAAAAGGTATTTATTTATCAGAGATGTAGGGTAAGAATTGTCAGATAGTATATTTCTGAGTAACAAAAGAGAATCCCTTTTGTTATCAGGATGTGTTAAGAATGATAGTTAAGAAACCTATTACTAGCCATAGGTTTCCTGTACCAACTTGTAGTTAGTGTATTGTCACTATTTCTAAAGACACGCATGTCTAAGAAAGGAATACTATTGTTAGAAGGATCCTCAAGTTCATAAGTAAACTGTAAGTGAGGATCAAAACCATTAAAAATCGATAAGGTAGACTCTACTTTGTCAGGGGGTAAGGCTAACAAAAGGTCATCAACGTACCGTTTAACAAAAGGGATATGGAAATCTATAAGACCCAAACATTCAGATATCAAGTCATCAAGGACAAAGTTAACAAGGATGGGAGATATGGATGAACCCATTGGTGTACCAAAAATTTATAAGTAATATTTATCATTGAAAACCAAAAAATTAGTGTCAAACACCAATTGCAAAAGCTCTGCAAACACGTCCCAGGAAACGGGGGAGTTTAGTTGGATAGTGTTCCAATGATTACTTAAAGAAGTGAGAACACTAGAAAAAGGAAGGTTAGTGAAAAGTGATACTACATCAAAGCTCACCAAAATGTAATTAACTGGTATTTTGAAATTGTTAATAAATGCACTAAATTGAAAAGAATCAAAAATATTATAAGAATTGTGATAATCATAAGATTTAGATAGAATATCAGATAGAAATTTAGCAATGTGTATATTTGGTGAATTGATAGAAGAAACAATAGGTCTCATACTAAGAGTTGGTTTATGTATTTTAGGTAAACAGTAAAATCTCGGTGAATAACCATCATAGTTATGCAGAGATTAAGCTATGGTTTGGTTTATGACCTTAATATTCTTCAAATGCGTAATAAACTTATTTATTCTATTAGTAAACTTAGAGCAAGGGTTAGAGGGAAGGAGTTGATAATAACGACTATCGTCCATCAAGGACTGGCTGAGAGATATGTATTGATCTCTATCCATGAGAACTGTGGCATTACCCTTGTCGCTAGTGAGGACCAAAAGGTTTGGGTGATTTTTTAAAAAAGATACTGGTTCCCTATATACATTATCAATGATCGATATGAAATGCTTAGGACGTTTGGTATAATTCAATAAAATGTTATTAGAAGAAGACCTAAGGGATAAAAGGTCTGAGTCATCTGCATATGACAAAATATTTTCAACATCAGCAAGAATCAATTAAGTGGAAGTTCCACTCGAACTTCGACAAGAAGCAGACCATCCAGAGAGACTTGAAAATGCCAAACGAGATCTTGCCGAAACGTCGTCAAAATGGTTTTTATCAAAACCAACAACATTTAACGCGGAGTCAAACCCGGAATACCATTGATATATAATATATATATATATATATATATATATATATATATATATATATATATATATATATATATATATATATATATATATATATATATATATATATATATATATATTCTGCCACGAATCTTACATTCGGGTAAGTTTTTTATACTTTTTATAGCCTTTTTTTTGGCACCATTCAAACTGTTTAAAACATAGTAATTTTCTTTGTAGACCTTGATAAAGGTGGCAAAAAACCACCGAAAGCTTGGATTCAGAATAAATAGTACGCCTTAGCAAAGCTCTGTTTTTATTGACTACCACACCCAAAAGAAAAGAGTATTTACATATATATATATATATATATATATATATATATATATATATATATATATATGTATATATATATACATATATATATATATATATATATATATATATATATATATATATATATATATGTATATATATATACATATATATATATATATATATATATATATATATATATATATATATATATATATATATATATATATATATATATATATATATGTAAATACTTTTTTCTTTTTGGGTGTGGTAGTCAATAAAAAATAGAGCTTTGCTAAGGCGTACTATTTATTCTGAATCCAAGCTTTCGGTGGTTTTTTGCCACCTTTATCAAGGTCCGAATGTAAGATTCGTGGCATAAACAACAACGTTAAATAACATGATAAAACTGAGGTTGCAACTAAACTTAAAAATGTTACTGTTAAAAAACACTTTAAAAATTACTAAAAACGTTAAAAGTTAAAAACAAAATGAAGGACGACATGTTGAAACAGTCGTCGTTGCAGGCTTGATTTCAGTCACATTTCACGAGCAGAAGAGCCCTCTTTCTGCTTGTGAAATGTGACTGAAATCAAGCCTGCAACGACGACTGTTTCAACATGTCGTCCTTCATTTTGTTTTTAACTTTTAACGTTTTTAGTAATTTTTAAAGTGTTTTTTAACAGTAACATTTTTAAGTTTAGTTGCAACCTCAGTTTTATCATGTTATTTAACGTTGTTGTTTATGCCACGAATCTTACATTCGGACCTTGATAAAGGTGGCAAAAAACCACCGAAAGCTTGGATTCAGAATAAATAGTACGCCTTAGCAAAGCTCTATTTTTTATTGACTACCACACCCAAAAAGAAAAAAGTATTTACATATATTTTTTCCAAACTAGTCAAAAAACTTTGGACTACTTTTTCTTACTTTGTTATATATATATATATATATATATATATATATATATATATATATATATATATATATATATATATATATACATATATGAAGAGTGTCCAAGCTAAGTGATCTAAGTGCCAAAACATAAAATTTTGTTTTTATTCAATCAATATGATCTATGTTCCTATGCCAATGTCCCCCTATGAGATCTACGTGCTAACTTCACTCTAGTGATTGCAAACGAAGCTCAAAGATGGAGCCGCCTGTAAGTCCGAGATCATGTGCTGTGCTAATTGATCTAAGTGCCATTTGCAGGTTGACGTATTGTCGTTAGAATCGATTGATGAATTTGTGTTTTAAAGTAAATACAATGGATTATAGTGCGTTTGATGATAAAAAGAAAACAATACCGTCAAGAAAAAAACAGAGTGAAGCTAGATTGAGTGGAAAACCCTACATTACACAAAAATGTAAGCTGCAAAAACTTGGAAAGGCCATTCCAAAAACTGAGGTTAGTACGAGATTTTTAACAGATATTTCGCTTGAAATTTGTGAATAGCTACCTAAAACTTTTTTTATTGCTACTTTGGCTTTGTTGATATGATATATTATCATGAGATTTTTCTATTTTAGATCACCTGCAAATGTAAATTCAGCTGTAGAGACGTGGTTGATATGAAAATTAAGCTTTTCGACTTGTATCATGGCCTTGAACTCAACGAGCAAGGCAGCTATCTCATAGGATTATTGCAAGTTTTACCAATCCAACGTCGCCACAATGGTAGTTCTGGTGATTCATCAGAAAGTAGACGACAGTGTACCGTACCTTTTTTTGTTCCAGATGGGGAAGGTAATGTGAAAAGAGTTTGTAAAAAAACGTTTTTGGAAATATTTGCTATAAGTTCGCAAAAGATTACTACGCTTGTTAGGCGTAAACAGGAGGGACATACAACCTTTAACGATAAACGAGGAGGTGTTAGAAAATTTAAGTATACTCTTCATGACAGACAGATGGTAAATAATCACATTAATAGCTTCCCGAGGGACGAGAGCCACTACAGTCGTTCAAAAAGTGAAAAGGAATATCTCAGTCCAGACCTCAATGTTAATAAGCTATACAACTCTTTTAAAATAAAACATCCTGACAGCACCACAACATACAAATTCTATAGGAAAGTTTTTATGAAGGATTTTCCGAATCTTTCTTTTAGAAAACCTAGAGTTGACACCTGTAAGACTTGTGATTTACTTTTTTTAAGAGGCAAGGACAAAGACCTTAGTATATCCAGAAAAGCTAAAAATGAGTTGGAATTACATCATAGAAAAACAGATAAAGCTCTTAATGTTTTTTAAGAAGATAGTACTGTTCTCGCGCGCTCGCATTAACTGGCCAATCGGCGTACGAGCAACATCTCCTGACATAAAAAAAATTGTTCATTGGTTGGAATAAGGCTTATTCCAGCCTTTGAGCAATTTAAAATTTACCATTGGCTGATTTTTACGGAAAGTCCACTTTCCTACGTCATAATCCCCTAAACAAAGGATTTTCATGTATAAAAGAAGGTGGATTTTCTGTAGTCGGCCAGTTCGAGCTCACCCTCGTATTTAAGACTCTAGGTTCGGTGCCAGTCATCCACCTAGAATCTGCCTTTTATTTCTACCATATATTTTTGCTATTATTGTTGATATTTGTGCATTTTTGATATATATATATATATATTGTCTGTGCTATTTTTGTACTTTCTACTGTGGTATTTCTTTTAGATCACGCACAGAGAAAGTGCCCATTTTATATTTGCTATTTTATCATTGCATTTATTTGATTATTTGATTATTTTGAATATATTTGCTGCGATATTTCTCTAGAGGATCATACGCTCAAGTATATTCCCATTTTTGCCTTTTTCTGCTGTGGTATTTCTTTTAAGATCACGCACAGAGAAAAATACTTATTTGTTGCTATTTTATTATTGCATTTATTTGATTATTTGATTATTTGAATATATTTGCTGCGATATTTCTCTAGAGGATCATACGCTCAAGTATATTCCCATTTTTGCCTTTTTCTGCTGTGGTATTTCTTTTAAGATCACGCACAGAGAAAAATACTTATTTGTTGCTATTTTATTGTTGCACTGCTTTGATTTATTTGAATATAATTGTTGCGATATTTCTCCCGTAGATCATACGCTCAAATATATTCTCATTTGCTATTTTATTATTGCCTTTGTGTTTTGAATATATCTGATGCGATATTTCTCTTAGGAGATCACACGCTTCATATATTCTCCTTATTGCTATTTTATTATTGTATTTCTTTTATTTTTCGTTTAAATACATTCATTGCGACATCTCTCCTCACGGAGACCATACGCTCTGAAGTATTTACATTTACTTGTGATCTCCTTCCGTAAGTTAAGGAGACACAAGAAATTTTCGAGAATTCCTTCCGTAAGTTAAGGAATCTCTCAAACTGCCGTTTTACTGTTGCATCTTTATTTCTTTTATGTTATTTGTGTAAATATTGTTTATTTCACCTTCTGTCGTGCAGATAACGCTTTAGTGGGATTTCTACTACGTAGATCAAGCACAGAAAAGACGTTTGCACCCAATATTTCAAACTTACTTCTCGTTTTTGCACACATACAATTATATTTTTATATGTACATTATCTGCGAGATTTGCTGTGGTATTTTACTGTGTTAATCACGCACTACAAACCTCTGATTCTGGAATTGTGACAGTTTTTCTATCGAAAAACATACACGACTCCACCTACCTCGTCCAGCATCTACCTCTGAACCACTATTTGTTCCGTGAAGAATGGTGGACACTCGAGGAACAAGTAGGTCCAATTCCACGGACCGCAAGAAGCCCGTAGAGCCGGAGATAAGCCAAGCAGTCTCCCTCCACGCCTCTCGGCAACATGGCGCCCAACCACACAAACACGAATCCACGACCCAAGCTCAGCAAGCAGGCCAATCATCCACGAGCCAGGAACAACAGCCCAACCCTGAGACATGGATGACGACCCTATTACAAGCCCTGACGGCCCTCTCAGCAGCTCAACCCGCAACTGCAAGCAAACCAAGGATATGGACCTCCAAACCACCAAGGTTCGAAGGAGGAGAGACCGAAATCCCAGGACAATTCCTATCAAAAGCAGAAGAATTCC
This sequence comes from Diabrotica undecimpunctata, assembly GCF_040954645.1. NCBI lineage: Eukaryota > Metazoa > Arthropoda > Insecta > Coleoptera > Chrysomelidae > Diabrotica > Diabrotica undecimpunctata. The sequence continues at coordinate 95,290,337 of NC_092806.1, read as the reverse complement.
TAACCTACCACGAAGTAGACGAAACCGACTGGATCGACTACCTGATAACAAACTCACTACACGGAGAAGCACGGTTATGGGCAGAGAGTCAAGGTACAGCCGAGATAGGCTACCAGACATTTAAGACTCGCTTCCTAGAGAAGTACGACGACCCAGCACTTTTATCCGCCCTAACCGTAAAGCTATATGGACAGAACCAGGACAAAGAACCAGCAGAGGAATTCGTCACCCGAAAAGCAGCCCTCTTTAGACGCCTCCTACCAGACATCCCGGAAGATCAAAGATGCAGAGTAATTGCCAATCAACTGTTACCACAAATTAGGATCTGTTTAAGAATCGGGATGCCCACAACAGAGGACAGCCTAAGACGAATTGCGAGAGAAATGGAAAGCGACGCCCAACATTTAAGTCACAGAAAGCCGGAGAAACAAGAACATCAACAACCACCCAGGCGTTCCGAGACGATAAATGAATGGCGAAACCGCAATCCACATAGAAACCACAACAACCGCCAACAAGACAACCAGAGGCCGGAAAACTCCAACAGGGGCGCCAATTAACTCCTGTTGAAGAAATGGTGCCCCAACTGAATCCGATCTATCAGCGGTCGATGACAGCAGGACTCCCCAACCTCGACGGAAGGATCAACCAACACCGAGTCAAAATCTTAGTTGACACCGGCGCCTCCGGAAACTTCATACACCGGAAGCTGATCCAGAGACGAGACCTGCAGACTCGACCCGGACAGATTCAGCTGGCATGCACGGGAAGCACGTCCCAAAGCTTAGGGACTGCTGAAGTAAAAATACAACTGGACAACTTCTCCACCACCGCCCAATGCATCGTCTTGGAGAAGTTAAACCACGATGTCGTCCTAGGAATGCCATGGTTAGAACAGGAGGAGGCCAATGTGGACATACCTCGAAAATGTCTGCACGTAGGCACCACCACCAGAGCCACAGTATACTGGAGAAACCATGACAAACCAAAATCAGCAAACCACAACCTAGAGGAGCACCAAGCCCCAGCTTTCGCTTTCACAAAAATCAAACAGCTGATCGAGGACTACAGCGACGTATTTGACGACCGTCTACGCCAGCCAACGACTAAGGCAACGGAAATGGAAATTCGAGTGACCGACAACCGACCCATAAACATCAAGCCATATAAATACTCTACCGAGAAGAAGAAAATCATGTCAAGAGAGGTGAGAGAGATGCTAGCCGCCGGAGTGATCAAGCCCAGCAAATCTCCCTACAATAGCCCGGTGGTTATTGTAACCAAGAAGGATGGTACCCCTCGCTTCTGCGTAGACTACAGAAAGCTGAATGAAATAACGGTCGACGAAGCCTCCAGTATGCCACCAATACATGATAGCATCAAGGAGATCGGTACCTCGAAGATATTCTCAACAATTGACCTGAAGAGCGGATTCTGGCAAGTTCCGCTACACGAAGACTCCAGCCCAAAAACGGCGTTCAGCTTACCAGATGGCTCATCATACGAATTCTCAGTGATGCCCTTCGGACTCAAAAACGGACCAGCAGTATTTCAGAAGTTAGTAACAACCGTCTTCGCAGGATATATAGACGAATTTATTAAAGTCTATATGGATGACATTATAATATACTCTGAAGACTGGGACCAGCATCAAACACACCTGCACTTGGTACTGGAAAGACTCAGAACGCATGGACTATGGGCATCACTGAAGAAGTGCAGATTCGCAGCCAACAAACTAGAATACCTTGGGCATAAAGTCACCTCAAACAACACTCAACCTTTGGAGAAACATGTGGAAAAGATCAAAGGATTCGACACACCTCACACGATGAAACAACTCCGGAGTTTCATTGGAACGGCAAACTGGTTAAGAGACTTTATTCCCCGATTCGCTGAAATAATCACACCTCTAACGAACCTCACGACAGGGAACAAAAGACGCTTGAAGTGGAACGACGCAGCAGAAGAAGCCTTCAAGAATATCAAACAAGCAATCGAGGGAGACCTGCAATTATACAGACCAGATGCCTCCAGACCATTTAGCCTACAAACGGACGCCTCCGAAATAGGGATGGGTGCAGTATTATTCCAAGGAACACCAGAAAACAAAGAAGTGATCGCCTACGCCTCCACCAAACTGAAGCCAGCAGAGAGACGTTACCATATCAACGAAAAGGAATGCCTCGCGCTGGTTTGGGCACTGAGAAAGTATAAACACTTTTTGCAAGATCAACATTTCAATCTATACACAGACAGCCAAGCTCTCCTTTGGTTGAACAAATACAAAGAGGACAAAGCCAAGCTTTCAAGATGGGCCTTATTACTCCAGGAGTTCAACTTTACCATTCAGCACATACCTAGAAAAGAGAACGAGCTCCCGGACCATCTGTCAAGAAATCCGATCTCCGAAAGAGAAGAAGAAGAGGATTTGGATGAGGAAGTAAATAGACTAAGCTGGCCCACACAGACCACAGACCAACAGGACGACGACTCCTTCCCGCTACTCTGCATGCTGGAAGACGTAGAGGAAGGAGAAAATCATCCAATCTTAGACGACCTATCAGACCTACCACTCCAGGCAAGAATCAAAAGGGGACACACTACCCACCACGGGATGAGAAGATTCACCAGGAGATGGCAGAAAGTCACCGCCAGGGGACCAAGAGGCCAAGCTGAAGAAGACCTCCTCAAAGAATTTGTAGTAATAGACGATGCTGTCTACTACAAAATGAAGCCAGACCACAATGTACTAGCTGTACCTCTACCCTATCGCATGGAGGTGATGCGATTCTACCACGACTCGGACGAGGCAAATCATCCAGGGCAAGATGAGACCGTCCGATCAATCAAAAACATTTACTACTGGCCTACCCTCACGAAGGATGTCAGACACCATGTCAGATCCTGTCTAACCTGTGCCACAACCAAGGCAGCAGCTAGACAACCAGCAGCCCCTGTCGTCCCCAGAGAACCCAGTAACCCATGGGAAAGGGTTGCATTTGACGTACTTGGACCATACCCAGCAGCCCGCGGCACCAGAAACAGATTTGTCCTATTAGCCACGGATTGCCTTAGTAACTGGGTAGAATATAGATGCGTCCAAACCGCAAAAAGCCGGCAGGTGATTACGTTCCTCCAAGAAGAGATATGCAGCAGATGGGGAAAACCAAGTGTCATCATCACAGACAACGGATCCCAATTTCGAACCGACGCCTGGGAAAGGTTCCTGAGACGAAATAACATCCGAGCAGAGTTCAGTCCCATATACCACCAGAGGGCCAATCCGGTGGAAAGACGCGTCCAGGAACTGAAGAAAGGACTCCGGGCCAGGTGCAAGTCAGCCGATGACCCCAGATGGGACACTTACATTCCGGATATCATCTTTAGCCTGAGGACAAGGAGGAACGAAGCAACCCAGGAAACACCTGCCGAGCTTCTACTTGGATACCTACCTCGAAGATCGGAAGAAACAGAACGGGAACGGAGGGAAGCCAACACTGCAGCCAGACGCCAAGTGAGGGTCGAACAAGCAGTCCAGAAGGCTACAGTGTACGCCCGGAATCTGTTTCCAGACAACCCAAACGCCCCACCAGCCAGAAAATTCATCCCAGTCGAGCAGGTACTCGTAAGAAACCACAGCAAAGGGAACTTCGGAGCCACATGGACGGGTCCACACACCATCCTGAGAGTACTAGGTGACCATACATACGAAGTGCATCGGGACCAAGACATCAACAGGACCATCCATGTGGACGATATAAGACCTGTTCCGCCACCCAGGGAAGAAATGGAAGAAAATTAAATTACACACATATATTGTAAAAAAAATTTTTTTCTTTCTGTATTTGAACAACTTGAAAAATTATATTCAATAAAGTTAACCGACACCTAGAGTCTTCAAAGGGGGGGGGGATGTTCTCGCGCGCTCGCATTAACTGGCCAATCGGCGTACGAGCAACATCTCCTGACATAAAAAAAATTGTTCATTGGTTGGAATAAGGCTTATTCCAGCCTTTGAGCAATTTAAAATTTACCATTGGCCGATTTTTACGGAAAGTCCACTTTCCTACGTCATAATCCCCTAAACAAAGGATTTTCATGTATAAAAGAAGGTGGATTTTCTGTAGTCGGCCAGTTCGAGCTCACCCTCGTATTTAAGACTCTAGGTTCGGTGCCAGTCATCCACCTAGAATCTGCCTTTTATTTCTACCATATATTTTTGCTATTATTGTTGATATTTGTGCATTTTTGATATATATATATTGTCTGTGCTATTTTTGTACTTTCTACTGTGGTATTTCTTTTAGATCACGCACAGAGAAAGTGCCCATTTTATATTTGCTATTTTATCATTGCATTTATTTGATTATTTGATTATTTTGAATATATTTGCTGCGATATTTCTCTAGAGGATCATACGCTCAAGTATATTCCCATTTTTGCCTTTTTCTGCTGTGGTATTTCTTTTAAGATCACGCACAGAGAAAAATACTTATTTGTTGCTATTTTATTATTGCATTTATTTGATTATTTGATTATTTGAATATATTTGCTGCGATATTTCTCTAGAGGATCATACGCTCAAGTATATTCCCATTTTTGCCTTTTTCTGCTGTGGTATTTCTTTTAAGATCACGCACAGAGAAAAATACTTATTTGTTGCTATTTTATTGTTGCACTGCTTTGATTTATTTGAATATAATTGTTGCGATATTTCTCCCGTAGATCATACGCTCAAATATATTCTCATTTGCTATTTTATTATTGCCTTTGTGTTTTGAATATATCTGATGCGATATTTCTCTTAGGAGATCACACGCTTCATATATTCTCCTTATTGCTATTTTATTATTGTATTTCTTTTATTTTTCGTTTAAATACATTCATTGCGACATCTCTCCTCACGGAGACCATACGCTCTGAAGTATTTACATTTACTTGTGATCTCCTTCCGTAAGTTAAGGAGACACAAGAAATTTTCGAGAATTCCTTCCGTAAGTTAAGGAATCTCTCAAACTGCCGTTTTACTGTTGCATCTTTATTTCTTTTATGTTATTTGTGTAAATATTGTTTATTTCACCTTCTGTCGTGCAGATAACGCTTTAGTGGGATTTCTACTACGTAGATCAAGCACAGAAAAGACGTTTGCACCCAATATTTCAAACTTACTTCTCGTTTTTGCACACATACAATTATATTTTTATATGTACATTATCTGCGAGGTTTGCTGTGGTATTTTACTGTGTTAATCACGCACTAGAAACCTCTGATTCTGGAATTGTGACAGTTTTTCTATCGAAAAACATACACGACTCCACCTACCTCGTCCAGCATCTACCTCTGAACCACCATTTGTTCCGTGAAGAATGGTGGACACTCGAGGAACAAGTAGGTCCAGTTCCACGGACCGCAAGAAGCCCGTAGAGCCGGAGATAAGCCAAGCAGCCTCCCTCCACGCCTCTCGGCAACAGTACGAGCAGTACTCTTCCAGGTAGCGATACCTGTACCATTACCATGGATCTACAAAAATTATTTTCGCTTCCCAAATTGACGCATAGTAGTATGTATTACAGCCGCCAATTGTCATGCTACAATTTTGGAATACACATGCAAGATACTGCAGATGGGATAATGTGCATCTGGCATGAAGGACAATCGGGTCGTGGTGGGAACCAAATGGCATCATGTCTTTTATAAGCCTTGAATACAGGAGCAGGAGAGCTTTCAACTTATAAGCGAAAACTATGTATATGGAGCGACAACTGTGCAGGTCAATTGAAAAACCGAATGTTTATCTTCTTATACATTTTCTTAGTAGCTAATGGACATTTTAATACCATTGATCATAAATTTTTAGTTTCCGGTCATAGCTTTTCATCTTCAGATAGAGATTTTGCTCTTATAGAGAAACGAGCAAAATGTTCCAAGCTTCAAACAGTAAACGATTTAAAAACTGTAATTGCTGCTGCTAGACCTTCCAGACCTTATAGACTTTTAGATATGGGAGAATGTACTTTCTTAGATTTCGATAAAATATCATCAGAATGTATAGATACATCTAAACTTGGTATTACTCAAGAATCGTGGTTACGTGTGACGAAAGAATAGCCGGGAACAGTGTGGTACAAGAAAAATTTTAGTAACTAAAGGTCGATTCTCACTATACGTTCCGTTTACTTTCCATATCCGTGGCTTTCGATTTACATAAAATATTATTAAACACAAATCATATAGTATATGCCTACTTTCAGTTTCGTTTACCTACCATTCCCGAAGCCTCGCGTTCAAGATTACCGGCCACGTATTTTTTCTGCGACAAGCTGCGACGTGTCGGGTATGGAATGGATAGTGCGAATATTATTACATCGCGGTTCAGTCTAAGTTGTTAAGATAAATATGAATGACGAAAAATTCATAGAACTTGTCAGGCAAAATAATGCCTTATATAATTTTGCAAATAAAAAATATAGCGATAATTCATTTAAAGACAATATTTGGTCAGCTATTGTCAAGGAACTCGTTGCCACAGGTAAGTAAATTTTAAATTATTTGTTAGTTTATGTGTATAATGCAAAATCTTAGCAACTGTGATACTGGATGACTCAGAAAAAGTAATTTTGGTCTACACAACTGAACGTGGAAGTTGTTTCCACTCTAATTTAAAGTTCATTGAGAAAACCAGACTTATTGTAAGTAAACGCGACGTCTACTGAGAATTGTAGTTAAAATAATGGGAGGTATACGGAACGGGTATGGAAAGTAAACGGAACGTATAGTGAGAATCGACCTTTATTGGATGGGAGAGGATGGGAGAAGTGTCGTGTATTGAAAAAAGGTGTGATTGTCCAAAAGTTAAAGTCGACAGAGCTCTTGGGTTTTTCTGGTGTTTAGCTAATAAACGAAAGTAAGAAAAAAGACCTTCGCGCCATGCTAGAATTCATTAACCACGAAAATAGAGCATTTTTCACCTCTATTTTAGATATTTAGTCAAATATTATTCCTGTGGACTTAGATCATTTCCATTTTTTCTTCATTTATTGAGTATTACTAAGTTTGTTTAGTATATTAACACCGAAAATTTGTTATACGTTATTTAGGTACTTGTTAATGAAGCGGAATTTCCATAAACAATTATATATTTGTTTTATTTTTTTGGTTAATAAAGTTTTTTTTGATTTCTGGCAATTGTTAATTTTGGTACTTAGATCACTTAGCTCGGCCACTCTTCACACATATATATATATATATATATATATATATATATATATATATATATATATATATATATATTATATAATATATAAAACTTATAAAAAATGATGTACCACAATGTAGTTCTTTTTTCACTAAATATTCTCGTTTTTTAAAAACTTCTGTGTTGTAAAAACAATGGAGATATCCCCGATTGAAATGTACATTTTGGTGCAATCTCCCCCGTTTCAAGTGCTTAAACTTTAATTTTTTCAAAATTGAAGGGTAGTTTTTTTTTTAATGAATCTAGCTTTGTAAGCCCTTAAAATTACTTTTAAGATGGCTATATATAATATATATATAATAATATATATATATATATATATATATATATATATATATATGTATATATATATATATATTATATATATTATATAATATATATATATATATATATATATATATATATATATATATATACATATATTATACAGATTGAACCAATTTAAAACGGAACATACAATTTAATATATGTCTGTTTGAACTGCATTTGAAATAGTGGACCAATATAAAACTTGGACAAAAATAAATCCATACGCGGTGATAGACATTGTATAAAATATCGTTCAACTATCTGTCTTCTTTAAAGGAAAGAGGAGCTTGCCTAATAGTCGGAGAGATAGAGCCGAAATTTTGAACTGATCAGTAATATGACATTTCTCTATTGGAATATATTCATTGTAACTGGGTTAAGACTTTGCCTTACAGGCGGACGCCCCTCGTGGTACAGGGGGTGGCTATACAGGGATGAAGTTGTAATTTTTTTCGGAAAAATTAACAATCGATAATATGGCTGAACATTTGCCTAGAGTAAGATCTTGGTATAACTAGACGAAATCCCAAAGGGCGGACGCGAGAGTGGATGCATAAGGGGTGGCGGACAGTGGTGAGGATGCAATTTTTTGGGGAAAAATTAACGATAAGTAATATGTCCGCCATTTTCATGGCTCATTATTTAGCCCCTAAAAACTCCAAATATAAAAGGGAGGACAGCTGGGTTGGTACAGAGAGCCATAAAACGGGGTCAAATGTACCACTTGCATGCGCATTTTAGGTCTCGGTAACAATTTTCAAACTGATTTTATTATGATATTTTTATACCGATTGATTTAAAAATTTTTATGCTCACTTCTGTTACTATTCTGAAAAGCGTCAAGTAGAGTTTCAAGCCTCAAAATTTTCCAAAAAAATTTCCGTAAATGAAAATTTTCGTAATTTTTTGAGGTAAAATCTAATTTGTAGAATCCTTTCGATTTTCTGTCAGTTATACCATTATTTTTTTCCAAAAATTTTCAAACGATTTTTCCGATAAGAAAAAAAAATTTAGAAAAACTTTAAAAATTTCGTCATTTTTCTCACTCTCACTGATGTCATCACATTCATCATCTTCGTTACTTTCACTTTCAATAATATCACATTCATTATCTGCTTCATTTTCAATCACTACTTCTCGAACTGATTCTGGCATCTGAGGTCCACTAAATCATTTGAATTTATATGTTTCATCTTCAAACTCCCAACCAGGTTCTTCAACAATCAATTCTGTTGGTACTTTTTTATGAGCATTTGTCCAAATATTTGAAATATAATGAGCTCGCAGTAGATGTTGGTGTAATTCATGACATGATGGTAAGCTTGAAGCATCGAAATTTTTTAGTTTTTTTTTTAAGGCTCGTTCACATCATGCAACTTATACTGCCGGTTAAATAGTGAAACTCTGACATCGTTTACTTTTCTTTTTGGAATTGTTCTCGTCAGTCCTGTTCCATATAAGTGACATATGAAAGTTTCTAAGTTGTCAAAAACTTCATTACAATCGAAGTCAGTTTCACCAAGTTGAATAAAAGCATCTTGATACTTATTACATTTAGCGCATGCGTCTAGAATTACTGATCTAAATGAACGCGCATCATTATTATTTTAATATTTTAAAATAATAATGATGCAAAATTATTGTCCAAACAGAATTTGTAAAATTATAATTAACTAATGAAAAAAAATTCAATCAATTTAAAAGTTAAAAAAAATATTAAAAATATCTACAAAGTAAATTTCAAAACTTAAAAAATTGATAATTCCACTATTAAATTAATTTTTATTAATAATTATTTGTAAAATGTTAAAGGAATTCTACAAATTGAATTTTACCTATTGATAAATAGAAATATTTTGTAATTGATTATTAATGTAAGAATAAATCAAATTTTTCTTATATCTGAACAATCATTATTTATGCAATATAAATTTAAAAACCTTTTTATTGTAATAAAAAATAAGTAAAATTACTATTTGTTATACCAAAAATATTTAATAGTTAACATTATAAAATTACTTTAATTTAATAAAATATCAAATATCAAACATTTATTCAATTAAAAATTAATTCGTAAAATATTTATATTTAAGAAAAAAATGTGATTTGTAAAGTAAATATGACTTTAGTTTGAAAAAAAAACATTGTCATAATATCATTTTAAAACTACAAAATATTCTATAAAAGATTCAGACGACGACGTAGAGTTTTATCAAATGCTTTAGAAAAGTTTTTCTAAATTTTTTTTTCTTATCGGAAAAATCGTTTGAATATTTTTGGAAAACAAATCATGGTATAACTTACAGAAAATCGAAAGGATTCTACAAATTAGATTTTACCTCAAAAAATTACGAAAATTTTCATTTACGGAATTTTTTTGGAAAATTTTGAGGAAAACTCTACTTGACGCTTCTCAGAATAGTAACAGAAGTGAGCATACAAATTTTCAAATCAATCGGTATAAAAATATCATAATAAAATCAGTTTGAAAATTGTTACCGAGACCTAAAATGCGCAGGCAAGTGGTACATTTGACCCCGTTTTGTGGCTCTCTGTACCAACCCAGCTATCCGCCCTTTTGGATTTAAAGTTTTTAGGGGCTAAATAATGAGCCATGAAAATGGCGGACATATTACTTATCGTTAATTTTTCCCCAAAAAATTGCAATTTCACCCCTGTCCGCCACACCTTATGTATCCACTCTCGTGTCCGCCCTTTGGGATTTCGTCTAGTTATATCAAGATCTTACTCTGGGAAAATGTAGAAAATATGCGCATAAATATGCACGTGTTGACCCGAAAATATGCAAATACACTCGCGATCATAAAATCCGGGTCACCTTGAAAATCACCGATATTTCATTTTTAATGACCTTTATCGTAAATAATAATAACACAAATACAATCTAATGCATGTTTCTGAGAATTGTTGCAGTTTCCTTTGTAACAAAGAATTCGAATAGTGCCAAATTCGGGGTAAAGTGTACACTTCCCAAAATGAACGCTACCTGTAACTCCGCTTGTTTTAAATGTCTCGTTTGTGCTTCGACTTTCTGTTCAAATGCAACGGACAAACGTTTATTGTTGCCACCATTAGTGTTTATTAGTGCCATTATTAGTGTTTATTTTTTGACAAAAATGCCTTTGACTGTTGAAACGGCACAAATTGTTGCACTTGTGGAAGACGGTCACACTCAACGCAAGTCGCAAGAACTGTTGGCGTAAGCCTTTCTACGGTTCAACGAGTGCTTCAACGCTTTCAGGAGGCAAGTTTGCTAACCAGGCGACCTGGCTCTGGACGAAGAACAACGACCACGGCACTAGATGACCGTTTCCTTGTGTTTCAGTCTTTACTAAACCGGACCTTAACAGCGGTTATGCATCAAAATCGTCTAGAGGAAGTACGAAATCGCAATTAAGTGTTGCAACAGTCAGAAGAAGACTTCGTTCTTCTTGACTATCTTCTCGGGTAATGGCTAGAGGACCGCCACTTCGCCGTGTGTATCGAGTAGCACGACTAGATTTTGCTCGACAATACGCGCGTTGGGGAATTAACGATTGTAGCAAAGTGTTATTCTCAGATGAATCCCGTTTCTGCCTAACTGGATCCGATGGACGTGTAAGAGTTTGGAGGAGAACCGGTGAACGATTTTCACAAGCTTGCATTGCTCCAAAAATGCCATTTGGTGGAGGCTCGGTCATGGCTTGGGGAGGTATATCTTCCGACTTCCACACATAATTGCCCTTCATCGAAAATGGGTCCCTAACTGCACGAAGGTACATTACGGAGATTCCGGAAGAACATGTTATGCCCAACATGGCAGGGCTTGGAGAAAAACGCCGTTTTTATGCAGGACTACGTGCGATCGCACGTTGCCAGGATCAGTATGTAATGCTTGGACGAAGTTGGAATTACGAGGGTAGCCTGGCCAGCTAGGTCTCCGGACCTGAATCCCATCGAACACCTCTGGGACGATTTGAAAAAACGTATTCAAACCCATACACCTCCTCCTAACAACGCACAGGAGCTTAAGGATTTATTACTGAGTGAGTGGAATAACATACCACAACATGTAATCCGGAGAAAAATTGAGAGTATGCCCCGTCGTCTGCAAGAGGTTATTAGAGCAAGGTGAGGCAATACACGATATTGGTCATTGAAATTTCACTGATTTTTTACCACGTTCTGTATTTTCCATATTTTTTCATATGTCTGTTTTATCAACAATTTGATTTGTTTTCTGTTTTTTTTCAATAAAAACAATAAAAAACCATTTTTTTTTTCTTTTAAAACAAACATTGATGACAAATAAAAAATACATTAGCCAAAAAAAAGGTTATTACTGCATAAGAGGTAAAAATATTGAAGAAACTTGAAATTTTCAAGATGACCCGGATTTTATGATCGCGAGTGTATTTTACAAAATATGCATACAAATAAATAAAAAAATCGTAAAATAGTAACAATTTTATTTAAAAAAAAAGTGTACATAACTAAATATTTCCTACTATTCATTAAGATTTACATTTATTTTAAGTAACTACATCATTTTTAAGTATGAATAAACTTATTTAGAATTATGGTAACAATAAATGACCAAGTGGTGTTCAAAATTTTCTAACAAAAACTTGTGGCTTCTGTATGAGTACATATATTTATATATGGAAAAACTTCGTTCAACATCAACTGATGTAACGGGAGCATTTTTCAAACTAACCAAAACATTTGGTTCTAAATTAATTGTTTCCGAAATATTTCCAGCTAGAACACTGACTACTTCAGAAAGAATATGGTAACCTTTATTTTTTTCCATAGTAGCTTTAATTTTTTTTAAAATATCTTTTCCAATATTACCTCTAACGTTCCGACAACATGACGCAATTTCTTTTATTAATGCTGTACTTTCGAACAATGACAGTTTTGGTGATTCTAACTGAGTAATTGTTTCTTGAACAAAACTAAAATTTGATTTTATAAATGAAAGTTCTTGTTGAAGCAAGTTACTCTGAAAAGTTTGTTTAGAATCCAAAAGAGATTGGGAACTTTCATCTGTTAACGTATTAATTATGTTCTTTATTTTAACAAAATGATCTGCATAAAAATTAGCTGCTTCTAACCATGTTCCCCATCGCGTTAAAATAGGTTGTGGTGGAAGAGGAATGTTAGGTAGCATTTCTTTATAAAGTTGAATTCTTATAGGAGATTTAAGAAATACTTTTTTGACACTGGATATCATGGTATTTACAAGAGGAAACTTTTTTCGTATTTCCTCTGCAACTCTGTTTAATCCATGCGCTACACAAGTAACATGTATTAAATCTGGGAAAAATATTTTTAAATTTTGTCCTGCTTTCACCATATAAGGAGCAGCATCCGATAAAATAAGCAGTAATTTATTAGAAGGAATAGTTGTCGGAAGAAAAAAAGTTGCTAATGTTTCTTGTATAAAACGCGAAATTGTTAAATCATTTGTTTTCTCAAGTTGCTGGCATGAAATAAGATGAGATTTTGGTAAGGTATCTTCTTTAAGAACACCAATCAATAAATGAGCAATATACTTTCCTGAGGAATCAGTGGTTTCGTCTACAGATATGTAAAAATAATTATCTGCAATTTCTTCCTTAATATTAATTAACACCGACGAGTATAGCCCGTTCACATTATTTCTTCTTAGAGACCGATCACTTGGAACATTAAGTTTGCAATATTTTTTTAGAAACGAACTAAAATTTACATTTGCTAATTTTGAAAGCGGTATGTTTGCAGACACTAATGCGCGACACAAGTCTTCATTAAAAGTTTCTTGCTCATCCAATTTTTTTGAAGTAGATTGGAAACATTTAGCCATTGAAGTTTGATGTTTTCCTCCTATTTTTCCTTTTTGCAATGTGTGAAGCAGTTCTCACATGTTGGTCTATCTGAAATTTCTTCTCACATGCTATCTATAAATAAAAATAAAAACCTTTATTTTAACCCAACCTTTAAAATATAAAAATATACAAGGTGTTTTTGGTTAATCAAATAACTGGTTTGGAAAAAAAACACTCGCTAAGTGTTTTAAATGCAGTATTAATCCACAAATTAGTTTTTGTTACTAACCATTAGTACATCATATAACTTATTTTAAAATTCAACAAAAGTTTTTTTTTTGTTAATTCAATTACAATAAAAATAATTGTGTTTTAGAATAGCTGACTTCATAAAAAAAAGTAAAGGTGAAAATTTTTTCTAAATTCACACCATTGTATTGTACCATGGACAATTTTTTCTCACTAAAGGAAGCTATTTTTCATTTAAAAACAACCTACGAGTACTAAATTTCAAGTAAATACGTTTATTGGTTTTAAAGTTATTGTTGTTATTAACTAAAAGAATTTAATTTTAACACCCTGTATCTCGAAAAGTAAATAAGTTTGACCCCTCATTAACTATATCGTTTTGTTCAATTTTTCGAGAAGTATCTACAGTCAAACGTTGTAAGTGTCATTTGGAAACACCCTGTATGTATGAAATATTAGATATTTAATAGAAAATATTAGATACTTACAATTTTGCCACAGACTGAACAGTAGATTTTTCCCATATCCATAGACAGCTCTTTATAAGGTTTAATCCAAGTTGAAGCACTGGTTGTTTTAGGTATTATAAAATCACAATCTTCCTTTTTGTTACGCACAACGAGTGTTTACGCTTTGAAAATCAAAACAAAAATGATTTACAAATCTGAGCATCAAATTAGAAATGTTTAGGTACCTAATTCAATAAACTGGGAGATTTTGGAAAATCCCCAAATTAGGAACAAAACTATTAGCCGTTTACCTGCTGTTAAGATACAATAAATTGTAGATAGATTTGGGGATTAGATCATAAAATGCAAATGAGCGAACCCTTAGCGATTATCCAATAACTGAATGCCTCAGTGACCGAGACTTTCTAAGAATGTTGAGGGCTACTTAAATTAATCTTCTTTGAAATTGTAAATGTTTTGTACCTGTAGAGATTACGTACTTAGATCATTTCTTGATTAAAATGACTACAAAATTTTATACAAGAATTGAAATAAATTGGTATGTTTAAAAATTTTCAAATACAGTATAAAAATCTGAACTTTTATGCACTTTATGCAAACTTTTATACAAATATGCCAAAATATGAAATATTTGCATAAAATATGCACAATATGCAAAATATGCAATATGCATATTTGCCGAAGTCTAGACATTAGCATAATAGCGGTTAGTTTTTAAAGGTTAAAAAAGTTGTAACCAAAGAAATATTGTTTCATAAACAAGGAACAAAGTTTTATTGACTTATATAATAATAATTCACTGAAAACTTTTTCGAAACTTGAACAAAAATTTATTATAAATTTTTATCACTCCAGCAGTTTCGACAGAGTGCCTTTCTCAAGTGATCTATTTTTGGTATGTGTTTACACTTTATAGTTTTTTGCTGAATAAGTTAAGGGGGGAGAATTGTTTGTCTTAAGTTGCTCGTTCCGAATTATGTCTGTATTTTTTTAATTTGTTGATTTCCGTAGACTCTAATAAAGGTAGCTTAAGGCCTTTATTTTGGATGTAAAGAATTTGAAATTCGTCATCAAAAGAATGATTCTGCTCCAGAAGGTAAAGTGCGTTTGTAGAATCGGTTTTTCTAATGTAGAAATGTAAAATAGTAATGTTTGTACAATGAGTTTTTGGGGAGTCGCCACATTTAAGTTTGTATACACCACTGTGTAAGTGCTTTTTCTTTTGGTTCTTGTAGTTTTTACCATATTTGCCTAAAATATTGTTTATTCTGAAGGCTGGTATTATTTCTTTATTTTTATGTGTTTGTCTATTTTTGTTGATATGTTGCCTTAATATGTAATCGAGTAGAAGGCACCAGGTTTTTTCTCTGGTGGCAAAAATAGTAATTTCCGGCATTTCTTATGTAATTTTGGATTTAAATTTTTTTTTATTATTTGTTCTTTGTAGCCATTGCTTACTGCTATTTGCTTAATAATATTCAATTCTATCTCGAAGTTATTTTTTGACATGGTAATTTTTATTAACCTATTTAACATGCTATGATTGTTGCCAATTTATGTTGTGTCGGATAGGATGATCAATTGTGTATAGTCGTGTCAGCATGGGTAGGTTTATGAAATACGGAGAACTCCTGTTTTTTTTAACTTTGATTCTGTTTGTATTGTAAATTCAATATGCCTACAGAGTGAATTAATATACGATAAGAATTGTTCAGGTTTTCTGTTAGTTCCTATAAAACATACCAGTACATTGTCTACGTATTTGAAATCTTTGTTTCTATATGTTCCTTAAAAACATCTGATAGCATCTGGTTTAGTGGATTACCCACTATAAGTCCTGTACTGTTATTTGTATATATTTGATTATTAAATTCATTGAAATCCTGGTTTATGCAAATTTCAAGAAGATGTAAAATTTCAGACGCAATTATTGGATTTGTAATATTATGGTCTAGATTTTTGCTATAACCTATGGTTTTTTACTAGAATAAAAGTTTCTGTTGAAGTAATACTAGGAAAGGATTTTTTACGTCAGTTCTAAAATAATTTCTAACAATTTTTTTGAAAGTTTATATGGCGGAGCTGTACAAAAAGAAACTAGAGGTTTTATTGGGTAATCAGGTTTGTGCAGTTTAATAAAAGAGTATAATTTAGGAGGTTGTGGATTCAAAATATTGAGGTATTTCTGTTCTAATCAATTTATTATTGATTTTGAATTTTCTAACGCCAGTTTAATTTGTGCTCAATACGTTTCCATCATGGCGACCCGGTAATAGACATTGAACAAACAAAGAATATATGGAAGCGATACATTGAGAAGACATTTGATGACGACAGAGATAACAACCAGATAATTATGGAATACGACACAAGACCACCAATCACTCAAGAAGCCAAAACCGAAGTCAAAGCCTCAATTAAAGCAACCAAAGGAGGTAAAGCACCAGGGCCCGGCAACTTTCATTCGGAGTTTCTAAAAATTATGGGAGATGAAGGAGTAAAATGGCTTACGACAACGTTCAATAAAATCTATGAATCGGAAAAAATCCCAGAGAGCTGGTTAAAATCTACATTTATTGCTATACCTAAAAAATCTAATATAAAAAAATGCGAAGAGCATCGTATTATCAGTCTAATGAGCCACATTCTTAAGACCTTATTAAAGATAATACACAGAAGAATTTATTAGAATTCAGGGATGCTTTAGATATAAGAGAAGCCTTGTTCGCGGTTCAGGTATTATTTCAAAGGTGCAGAGACGTCAATTGCGATATTTATGTATGCTTTATCGACTACCAGAAAGCTTTCGACAGAATCAAGCACGATAAGCTCATGGATATACTAAAGGTAACTGATCTGGATAACAAAGACCTCCGAGTAATCAAGAACATATACTACAACCAATCAGCAATCATTCGGGCGAAAGACTAACTAACAAAAGAAGTTGCAATAAAGAGATGAGTACGAAAGGGCTGCATACTCTCTCCCCTATTATTTAACTTCTATTCGGAACACGTCATGAGCCAGGCCTTAGAGCATATCGAAGAGGGTATTCTCATAAATGGTAAGCGCCTGAATAACATCAGATGTGCAGAAGACACCATCTTCTTTACAGACAGTTTAGAAGGTTTACAGACACTAATATTGCAATGGTGGAGAATCAGTCAAGAATACGGACTTGATTTTAACATTAAGAAAACAAAGTACATGGTCATGGTACAAGTGCCCCGTTACTACTATTTAGGAACCACCATAAACGACCAATAGGACCACTCAGTTGAAATAAAACAAAGAATTGAAAAAGCCATGTCAGAATTTGTCAGAATGAGCAAGATATTTAAGAGCCACGACCTACCCTTAAAAACGAAAATCCGTTTATTGAGATGTTACGTGTTTACAGTGGAGCTCTATGGGGTTGAATCATAGACGCTAACCGACACTTCCATGGGAAAACTCGAGGCGTTTGAGATGTGGTGTTATAGAGGGATACTGAGGATCTCCTGGGTGAAAAGAATAACAAACATTGAGGTTTTACGTCGGATTGATAAAACATGTGAAATTATATCCACAGTGAAATAGCGCAAGCTAGAATATCTTGGACATATAATGCGAAACAATAATATATATAACCTGCTGCAACTTATATTACAGGGAAAGGTCTATGGAAAGAGGGGACCAGGAAGAAGAACAATATCTTGGCTCCAGAACTTACGCAAATGGTTTTCCTTGACCACTTCAGGACCATTTCGAGCCATAGCCATATAACTATATAACATATAGTGGCCAACATCCGTAACGGATAGTTATGGATATTCTGATGGTTTTTTGGTTTAATGTTATTGTATTGTATAATGTTATTAATACCTATAATAGATGAAAGATCCGCGTTAAAATGTTTTATAGTTTTTTTTTCATAAAAATTGCGCATCATATGAAAAAAATGCAAGAGACATTTTTTATCACAAATTGAACGAACAATTCAAAACTGATTTTTTATTTAAAATATCTCGATGGCGTACCAGCGTATCATTTTTCTTTTTAAGAAAATGGAGACCATTACTCGTATGCGCGCCAATGATGAACATAAAAATCTCAGTAGTATGTCAACAAATGTGAAATAACTGCCTTTTAAAACTTACTCAATTTCACTTGCATATCTCAACCGGTTTCAAAGCAATAAATAAATAGTCCGTTTGTAAGAAAAAATTAAACACCCCGTATCTTCCCCGTATTGTTCCAGGAAAACCATGCAAGGACCCAAGTACCGAACAGCAATTGTTTGCAGCATGGAGACAAACAAATAGTAAAAATGATAATCTGGCAGAAGAATATAAAGCTACAGTGCGAGCTTAATTTAATGCCTGAGAAGAAGTTTAAAAACGTTCAAATGGAACAAATCCTAAATTAGCTAAAGGAAGAAGAGGGAAAAATAATGATAAATTAGAGTAAAGGAAAGAAACAACAAAAAGAGGGAAATGGATAAGCTGAAGTCGGGTATATGTGATAATGGGGCAATTATAATAGTAAACCTGAAATATGTTAGTCTAGTGAGCAACCACTATTATAGAAACTATGTAAATCCAAAAATAGATTTTAGTTTAGTAGGAGTAGGGATAGCCGACGAGTATTTTCGAATTGAACACAGAATTTGTTATACATTTACACCGTTCGTAAAATATTATATTAAAGTTTGAAAATTAAAGGCAGATATCGAGCACAGTTATATTAATTAGAGACCTCTCTCTCCTGTTGCCGACCAGAATGTAGCTTCGACTTTTATATAATTTTAAACTGTTTGTCCTTGTTTAGTGTAGTGTTATATTCCACTTTATGTTTAGTTTTATGTGTATGACATTCTGCA
Source organism: Diabrotica undecimpunctata (assembly GCF_040954645.1). NCBI lineage: Eukaryota > Metazoa > Arthropoda > Insecta > Coleoptera > Chrysomelidae > Diabrotica > Diabrotica undecimpunctata. Next base: position 95,271,380 of record NC_092806.1, on the reverse strand, counting down.
ATTGTTGGATAGCCCAAAATTGACGAAATGCCCCCGAAGATGCTCTAGGGAGCGAAAGTACTTGGGAAAGATTTAATTAATAAAACTGTGCTCGATATCTGCCTTTAATTCATTTATTCGAGCACTCAACCTTATATCAAAGTATTATATTATTTTTTCGGTAAGTAAGACTATTATTATAATTTTAATTGACATAGCAGTTTACTCTAGTTTGGGAGAACATTATGGTGTAGGTTATTTAAATAAAAACTTAACACTAACCTCAAATTTTTGTTATTACACATTTGCCCCTTGTAATTTTGTTGTTGGGGTAAATGTATTATTACAGATTGGGGCAAGTTCTTGAATTTAAAATTTAAATAGTGGTAGGGCAAATTTTACAAGGTTTATTTTTTGTTATAGATACCATGGTTCGTTGCTACAAAAGAAAAACTTTTAATGAAGGAAAATATTCGGCAGCTGATCTCAACGCTGCAATGTCTGATGTTTTAGCAGGTCGAACATAAATTTATAAGGCCGCAAAATTATACAAAATACCATATGTGACCCTATATTCCCGTGTAAAAGGTAAACGGGGAGCAGTAAGAGCAACTAAAGGACGTCCAACGTCAATTTCTACTGCGGACGAAGTTAGATTAGCCAATGGTCTAAAAACGATGGATAAATGGAGATACGGCCTATCAAGAAAAGAAGTATTAGAAATTGTAAGAAACTTTCTTAAGACTAACCATATTGAAACTAATTTCAGGGATGGAGTTCCAGGCAAAGATTGGTTTTGGGGTTTAAACAGAGGCATAGATTAAGTATTAAAGTTCCACAAAACGTAGAATACTCTCGAAAAAAGGCTCTTGATCCTTTTATAATATACCAATTTTATGATTTATTAAAATCAATAATGGACGAATATGGTCTTCACGACAAACCTGAGAGAATCTGGAATTTGGACGAGAGTAGCTTGTGCATTGACCCCAGAAAGACAAAAGTTGTGGGAGGTATAAATACACCTTCATTAAGAACAATAAGTTCTCCTGGTGAAATAAATTCCACAACTTCTCTTATGAGTAATGCAGCTAGCCAAACAGCTCTACCATTAATAATTTATAAAGGTTTGCACTTATGGGATCAATAGATAGCTCCACCAGGTACTGATTTTGAGTGTACTGTTTATGGTTTATGCAGCGACAAAAAAAGGTTGGATGGAAGAAGGATCAAAAATTACTTCATAAATACTATATTTCCATCACTTCCATCTGAAAGACCAATATTAATTATTTACGATGGACATTTCACTCATATGAAAATCGAGACGTTAGAAGCCACTATGCGAGAAAATATTATAATTCTAAACTGCTACCCCATTCCAGCCACTAGACCTGGCTGTTTTTAAATCCTTTAAAGTTAAATGGGATGAAAAACTTATTGCCTGGCGGCGGCAGCATATAGGCCAAAAATTACCAAAACAAATATTTTCCCAATTTTTGTATACAACTTGGAAACAGGTGAACTCCGAAGTAATTATCAACGGCTTTAAAAAAGGCAAAATTATTCCTTTTAATAGTCACGTCATCCCTAAAACATCATTTCCACCCTGCTTGCTTAATTAGTGGAAGATGATAAAACATTCCAGATTATCTATACACGAAAATGGTAATGAAGTATTGGTACCAACTAAAGTAGCTCAAGAAGTATTTTATCAAAACAAAGAACCTACGCCTGATGCTCTAATCGAAACTACTACTTCCGACAAACTAAAAAATATCTCTGCCAGAGTCGACGAACTTGAATCAATTCCATATACAAGCTTAACTGAAAATAAGAATGTAACATTTGAAGATTCATTGTTATCAACAGTAAAACAACTTAAAACGCACCAACCAAAAATAAGAAACGGTTATACTGGATCTGAAGTATTGACACAACAAGCTATTGATGTGTTAAAACAGAAATCTCAGCAAAAAGGAAACGGTACTAAAATTCATAAGATAACTAAGGTAAAGCCCAAAAAAGAAAAAAATAAAAAGAAATAAACGAGTTAATATTATTTAGCAGCAGCGAAGACGATGAGTAAATGTCCCCAATATTCATGGATTCTGATAACACCAACGAGTTTTTGGATACACTTTTGGAATCAGAGCCAGAGGTAGAAATAGCTGCAAATGATGACGAGGAAGACAAAGAAAATTTAAATTCAACAAAAAGTGTAAATGTATATGTCGGATGTGTATTGGTAAAATATTGCCCAAAAAAGATAAACAAGTATTATGTGGGAATTGTATCACAAAATATAAACGATGAGTAGATAGTTAAATTTACACGACCTCAAGGAAACAAATTTGTATAGCCACTAAATCCTGACATTGATACTGTACTATATATATTTAGGGATTCTACAGTATTCACTGCCTTCCCTCGCTCAACCGTTTCCATCTCTCTCTGTTGTTCCATTCTCCATCGTTGAGTCCTCTCTTACTCATGGCGTCGTCTACTTCATTCCTCCAGGATTTTCGGGGTCGTCCTCTTTTCCTCCTTCCTATGGGGCTCCATTCGGTTATTCTTTTTATCCATCTGCTGTCGCTAGCTCTTCTTACATGTCCATACCACTTTAGTCTTTTTTGTTCTATATATGTTAGTATGTTTCTATTGATGTTCTTTGCTTTATTTCGTCATTACTTCTCCTATCCATTCTTGTTACTCTGCAGCATCTTCGCAGGCATTCCATCTCTGTTGCTATTATCTTACTGCTGTTTTTCTTGTTTATGATCCAATTTTCGGCCCCATATGTCATAATACTTCGCACTAATGTTTTATAAATCTGCGTTTTTGTCTTCATATTTAGGTGTCTATCCCACCATACTGAGTTAAGTTGTCGGATTGCTGTTCTTGTTTGTCCTAATCTTTGTGTAATTTCTTCCTCTGTTGTTGCCTTTTTCGTGATTATGAACCCCAGGTATTTGAATTTATCCTTTCCTTTGATTGTTACGTTGTCATCAATCTGTAGATCTTCTATGTCTTCTTCACTTGTAGATAGGTACTCTGATACTGTATGATGATACTGTACTACAACAGGATATTATAAAAGTACTACCAGATCCTATCGTCGACAGACGTGGAATGTACGAATTTCCAGTTAGACTGGGCGGGATCTGTAGAAATTCAGACCATAATGGACATTTTCCATAGGAAGCTATTTTTTTGCTGGACTCCCTTCAGGATGTGCCAAATATCGATAATCACGGTATGCGCCAGTCGCAAACCCTGTGCTAAATTTTTTATTTAACAAAATCTGAAAACAATTGAAAATTTCTCATTTTTTTGCTCCTATTTTCGTTTATAATTCGGAAAATATTGATCATAGAGAAAAAATTATACGAAGTTAAAAGTTTCTTTATTCAATTTTACACAATATTTCGTTAGCTAGAAATTGAAAATTTAATGTTTATTGTTGAAAAAATAGCAATAATTGTAAAAAAAAGTACAAAAAAATGAAGATAATCCTTTAAATCTTTTCGACTTTCTAAACTTGACTTACAAGCTCTCAGATAGTTGCAATTTTTTAGGAGAGTCTAGAAAAATTTTTAAAATTTTAAACATGTTTTAGGCTTATAAAAAAATTGAATAACTTTATGAGCTTTAAACGTATCCTTACAAAAAAAGAAAAAGACTTTAAAACAATTATTGAAGATTGATTCAAAATAAAGTTTATTTATGAAAAAAAAAAAATTTTTTTTTTCGTTCGCCTTTGTTTTAACAATTTAAATTATTTATTAACAATTTATAAATACATATTTGTTTATTAAAAGTAACAATTTACTTCAATGTATAAATTGCAAGCTCATAAAATATGCATGAAGAAAAAATGCAAATACTTGTTTAACATACAATTGTTTATTGCAAATTTCCCAATTTGCAATCAAAAATGGTATTTGAAAATATGATATTTGAAATCCTTGTCGTCCGAGACATCGATTTAAAAAAAAAGAGCAAAATTGGTTAACAAGAAGCCAAGATAATGCAATTTTTAGCGCGCGCTATGATTTTGAACTCGCCGATTCACATTTCGAGTGAATGTCCCCCACCACCACCTCTCATGCATTCAGACATGTTACGCGAAAACGGTTTTTTATTTGTCTTTTTTATGGATGTTGCCATGAAGCGCATTACGTAAAACTTTTCATATAAAAAGTACTTGACAAGACGAGGGTATTTGTTTAAAAACGAGCCCTCTATCACTTATGGTTACACGGCAAATGTATGCCAACTTTGACCTTCAATATCTCGGCAACCAGTAAGCCGAATGTATTTTTTTTAAGAAGCGTTTTTTAATGTTCTTTAAGTGTATAAATTTTGAAATTGATATGTTTAAAGCTCGTAAAGTTATTCAATTTGTTTATAAGCCTAATATATATGAAAAATGTTTAAAACTTTAAAAAAATTTCTAGGCTCTGCTAGTGAACCGATTCAAATTTTACAAAAAGCGTTTGAAAGTTTGAGCCTTCCTTTATATGTAAAAAAATTTGCAACTATCTGAGGGCCTTATTTAGGGCCTACTATAAATTTGAAAATTTGCGCTTTTTTTCCAGTAGGCTGGATTGCAAAATTATTATGCAAAACCTATTCGACCGATCTTAACAAAATTTGGCACACATTTTAAACATATTAAAAGGTTTTTATAGGCGGAATATGGAGCTTGTATGTCAAGTTTAGAAAGTCGAAAACATTTAAAGGATTAACTTTTTTTCCAATTATTGCTATATTTTCAACAATAAACATTAAATTTTCAATTTCTAGCTAACGAAATATTGTGTAAAATTGAATAACGAAACTTTTACCTTCTTATAATTTTTTCTCTAGGATCAATATTTTCCGAATTATAAACGAAAATAGGAGCAAAAAAATGAGAAATTTTCAATTGTTTTCAGATTTTGTTAAATAAAAAATGTAGCATAGGGTTTGCGACTGGCGCATATCGTGATTATCGATATTGGCCACATCCTGAAGGGATTCCAGCAAAAAAATAGCTTCCTATGGAAAATGTCCAATCCAAAACAGATCCCGCCTAGACTAAGTTACCTTTAAAAGCTTTAACATTCAACATTAACTGAAAGAAAACTTGGAGTGTTTGTTTAATTTTATTATATTTTTGTTTCCTTTGTTCTAACATTGTTTTCGGAAAGTTTAAATTCTTTTGTATTTTTCTATCAACAAAATAAATTCCAAAAAAAAACACAAGTAGAGAGCTTGAATTACATTTTTGTACAATAACCTCAGACTATCAAATATAATATTTACTACAAAAATGTAAACTTTCTTCACATTTGCCCCGGTTCCTGGGGTAAATGTGATATATTGATATGATTTTAAAAAACATCATGTAACATTAACAACACTAAAGATTATTTAATTTTTTTCTACACAATTAATACAAAACCGTTCAAAAAGTATACGATTTTTTTGATAAATTTTTGAAACGTTTCTTTACAGTGTTATAATAAATAAAAGTTAAACTAATCAAAAAGTTGATCACATTTACCCCACTTCACCTTACCTCGTTATCTCCCCCACAACTAAATAAATTAGTTAATAAGCCAAAAGAAAAACAACCACCACCTATGATAGTAGATGAAGTGGAAAATTCATTGTACTCATAGATAAGCATGGAAATGGTTGGCTATCAATTAAAAATCTTAAATAATAATAGCATTAAAATTAATGCAACAGACAGTATATGTTATAGAAAATTGATATCTATATTAAATTAAATAAACCTTCAGTATTACTCATTTGTTATCCAAAATTTATATTGCATTATAATTATATTATACATGTAGCACAGAAAAGATAGTTAAGGACCTGTGCAAAAAAGGCTTCAAAATAACTCGAGCTATAAATAAGATAAAGTGGAGAACTAAGAAACCACTAAAGATGTTAATGCTAGAATTTGAGAATAAAGAAAGCATTGACAGAATATTTCAAAATACCAATATCTTAGAAATTAAAATTACCGTTGATGCAATCAAGGACATAATAATGATTCCTTAGTGCAAAAATTGCCAAGGCTACGGACAAGGCGAATGAACTTAAACCAGCAAACCAGAAGCCTAAATGCGTTCACTGCGGAGAGCCTCACTTTGCTAAGTATCACGGATGCAAAGTGACGAAGGAACTACAAAAAATTAAACTAAATCGCTCAAAATAAAATCAACTCCTACTCATATGCCCAGAGGGACAAAGCTAGAGTAAATACAAATAATGCCTTCGATAGAAATCATAGAAAAGAATCTAGAATAAATAATAATAAAAACTCCGAGAGCAACCAAAATATGTACAAAGTCCTCAGTAGTAAGCACTAATAAGACATATGCACAGACATATAAAGGTACTAAGACTAGAATGGAAAGAGAATCTAATAATCAACAAGACTCGACTATAGAAACCAGCCTTTAAGTGATTATAAAACTGACTGACCAGAAAAAGTTATTTAAAAGAATCGAGAAAAGATTTACTGCTCTAGAATTCAACAATCAAGGAGCCACCCTAAAAAAGAAAATATAAATGGTCACTGGTTTAAAATCATAAGTTGGAATATCAATGAATTAATGCAAATACAATAAGAATTGCAAGTTATCGTGGATATGAACAGAATTGACGTGTGTTTAATTGTGTGTGAATTTTAATATTAAACTAACTATTTCTAGCAACCTCTAACTACCTCTACAAATGTAAAATAGCTTAAAAATTTAATAAAAGTATTGTAATAATTATGTTGTACGAGTCATTATAACAATATAAAAACTTCAAGATACGAGGTCCAATATTCGTGATCAGCAACCCCAAAAACCCCTGAGTAATGACTTTTAACTAATTTCGAAAAAAAAAAATTACAGAAAACTCCGAGATACGAGGTCTACACTTTGCTCTAGGTAGCTCGAGGATCATCGCCGTCATAATGTTGGTGTTCAGCGACTTCGAAAGAATGACCAGTGACTAATTTCGGTAAAAATAACTTAAACTTTAATAAATGAGGTTCACATGCAATTTTAATTTTACAACCCTGAAGGTTGTTCACAAAATTTCCTGATACTTTCCCGCATTTAATGCAAATAGTTTTACAGCGATTCATCTTGCTACAGAAAATTGCTAGGTTTAGTTTTTAGTTTTACAGCCTATTTCAAATAGATTCTATATGTAAATTCTCGTAATACATCGTTTATAATAGTTGGTTAAATTTATTCGCACTTTCCTGAAATTATGAAACTATCCAAATTATTTACATCTTTAAACGTGCCTTTCTGATTAACTTTTGGTTTTAAGTATTACCCTAAAAAATAATCCAAAGGGGTTATGTCCTGGCCTCTAGGAGTATATGAAAATCACTTTTCCATTAAACCTATGTCCAAGATATTCTCTATTTTCTTTACTATGATATGTGGACGGTCTTAGTGAAAACAAATACACATGCTTACAATTATTTCAGTTTTTATAAACACTTCACCACACGTTATTTTTAAATGAAAATTGGTCATTAGGACTTATTGTAAAAAAGGGATTTTCCTTAAAGCACCAGCGACAATGTGGTGACGAGATAATTCCATCTAAAGAAAATGTTACCTCATCCGGAAAACTTATATGTACTCTAGTAAAAAGAGTATTTTTTTGAATTCGAATTTTCTCTCATAATATCTTTCTTTCAACGGGAGAATGAATTGTAGTTTGAATGATGTATTTTGTTTTAAAATTCAAACACTAAATTTTTACTTAAATTATGTTGTAGCAATCACTTCCCTTTCGACAATGACAGCTTTTAATTTTGTAGGACCGATAGCATTACTTATATATAACAACTATAAATATAACTTTTAAATTATAAACATAACTTATAAATATTAAAACAGATATTGTTAATGCTTCAATGAGTCTTGTATGTATTTAATATTTTCGTAACAATTAAATGATAGGTATTTCAACAAATTAATGGACTAATTTGTGATTGAACAGTATTTCTATTGTGATGTTTATTATTAGAATTTAATATTGCATTAGCTAATAATGTTTTTTGCAAGTTTTACCGTTCACTGTCAAACATTAGGTGTCATTCATTTGAGATTACATGTACACTGACAATAATATATATTTTTTGTTATGGACCAAGAACGGTTGACTACATAGAATAGTTCCATCGCCCAAATTTGTCTGTCACCATAGCACACTACCTCCTAGCATTGAAACTTCCGTGTTAACAAATAAAACAATGATTGGCGCATCACCTAGTGACCGGGAGCGTAACTATATATACATGGCGCTAAATTCAAAAGTTTAGTAATATTGCCGAGGATTGTGAACTCATTTTAAAGTAAAGGAAAATCGACATAATCCTAAAATAACAAGAAAAATCCTTATCATATACGATAATAAATATTTTTCGTATACTTTTTGGGTTTTCTTGTTATGTTGAGACTATATTTATTTTCCATTACATTAAAATGTCAAAGTGACTAAAAAAATTAAAGAATAAAATATAGAATAAAACCTTTATTTATAAAAATGTTACAAGAAATGTTATATGTGTTACAAGAAATATTATAATACAAGCCAAGTGTAGTATAATTTAGTTTTCTTAATGTTGTGACAACAACTGGTCAGTATTTAAATAAGTTTTGTCATTCTTATATCAAGTTTGTTGTGAATAAAAGCCTAATTCTGCAAAAGGCATTTTACTACAATTTTAGTCGCATAAATTTACAATTTAGGTAAATTGGTACAATTGGAAAACGGTAATGCTTGCTATACTCCATTCGCTTAGCTCGGGCATATTTTGACAGATTCATTGTCGGAAACCTCCAACACAACAATTCCTACTTCTCAGTATTAATAGCTCAAGTATCCTACTATTGCAGACTTCTTTCTCTAAAAAAAGAAGAATTATTCTAAATAGTAGAAGTGTATACTAAACCCATCAAATTTTGAGTAGTATATATTTAAAAAATATATTTTAGTTGTTATAATTTAACAAAACTATTTATGATATGGTGCAGATAAATAAATATTGATTGTCGGTAATTCGCAAAGTTCTATTTTATTTACTATTTAGTTTGTTTACTATTAATATTGGCTATGAGTACGTGGGCTTGGTTGTATAGTAATTTCCAGTCACTTTTAGTCTGTCAAAAAGTAACTAATTTCGCAAAAAATAATTACTAAATTCACTATACAGTTCGGACTGGGAATAGCGAACCGAGTTTAGTAGTATCCATGCAATCTGGAACACAACATCTTCTTTGTTCATTTCTTCGTTTTTCCATTGGTATTCCATATAATGTGTTCGATGCCATAATAAAAAATCGTCTAAAATTGTACCTATTTGCACTACTTATATAAAAAATTTTAAATTATAAAAAATAAAACAAATACAAATATGGCGCCGTATTTGTCTAAACTCAACTTTGAATTGACCACAGCACACTCCCTTCGCGCAGAAACGAGACTATCAGCGCCACCAACGAATGGGAGCAAAATCCGAACGTGATTTAACCTTGGCTATCCCTGACTAATCTAGGTGTAATTTTATCTATATCTGTCACTGCAACACGCGGCTGTGACGTAGGTGTGAAGATAACAAGCAATTATCGACCTTATTGTTACTATTAACTTTTACGGAAGATGATCTTAATTTGAGATTAAAAAGTTTAAAACAAAAAATTTACGTTTTGTTTTTGTAAATATATGGCAGATAATCATTCTACCTAAGACATTCAGATTTATAAATTCTTAGTGATCTGTTTTACATGGCAAATAAAATTTATTTTCGAAATGAATGCATTGGCTATTTTTAGTGTTATAATGAAATTAATAAATGTCAGTTTACTCTCAAAGTAAATATTCTGGTAAATAAAATCTATAAATCCGTGTTTTACTTACGTAGTCAGCGCACAAATTAATATCCAAAAACATTTGATGATAAATAAAACTATTCAATACTGAACCATTTATTCCATAAACATACACAGGTAAAACTAAAAAGTATACAATACTGGGAGTATAAAATACAACTTTAGAAACGGTCAAAGAAATAATAATTTAGACTTACTCACAATCAATTTAATTTAACTAATCGGACGACCGGTTTCGCTTTCTATAGAAAGCGAAACCGGTCGTCCGATTAGTTAAATTAAATTGATTGTGAGTAAGTCTAACTTATTATTTCTTTTACCTTTTGAAATGGACTCACACAAGCAACACATTCATAACTTTAGAAACATTTGTAACAGTCGTTATTTTCACTACAATTTATATTAAAATAATTTCAGAGATGTAGTATGGGTTGCCTAACTTTAAGTGTTCATTTGCTCATTAAGTGTGTATTTTTAATAATTTAAGTTGTCACTCTGATCTAATTTGGTACCATTGCGAACCAGAGGGATGACAGGAGATTAGGGGGAGTGGAAACTGGCTCTTGGTTAATTAACTGTGAATTAAAATTCACTTTTGATCGAGAGTTTGAAGTGGTACAAAGGTGGTAGTTAGCGAAAGAAAATCCAATTAATGCATAGAATTTCCTTCACTTCCAGAAGTTACATGTTTTAAGTATAACCGTAACCATTTAATTGACGGTGTTTTCGGAAACTCGGGAGGCTGAAGTGAAATTTCTAGCACGGAATTGATTAGCTATCTGGTAAATATTTTTTTTATATTATAAAAACTAACTTTTGTTCCCACATCCTTAAGGTATTCAGAATGACCTTAAGTCACGAATTCAAGCATAGTATGGCCGCTTACAATCATTCTGGCATGAATCTGATTAAAATTCGGATTTTTCCCAAAAATTCCTTTATTACAATTTCCACAGATATTTTAATGAACATTAGAGTATTTTATCCATATCCTATTATTCATCCTATTATTCAGATTCATTATTTCATATTTTAATATAGTATTTTGTTCAAGGCCATTATATTTTTACTCTATGTGAAGCAAGGTCACGCTACATCCGATTGGATGGGTTTTTTTATCTACTATAATTATCTTTTTGCTCCGATTTGTTATGCTGAAAGAAACTTTCCTCACTTCTTCTTTGATTTCTTTTTACCAATGTCGAGAGTAGAAGTAACGGGGAATTGTTTTCAGCCACCTCCCATGGAATTATAAACTTCCCTCAGAACATCCGAGGGAGAGTACCACTTCAACTCTATAAGAATCAGGGTCATTGGGACAAGCCAGGGAGTATTGTCTACTCCACCCTCATTTTTTCTCCAGCCTGCACCCAGAGGTAGGGCAGGACAGTAATCATCGGAACTGAGCCAATTAGCACCAGCTCCGTGCTAATTTCGGACCTCAAGGAGGACTTCGCTGGGACACCGAAGCCATTCGGGAGTATCCTTCCAGACAACTGTTTCACCTAGGAGGACAGTTGGTTTTTGATTCAGAACTATATATATATATATATATATATATATATATATATATATATATATATATATATATATATATATATATATATATATATATATATATATATATTGTTATGATGTGTTTTTTGTTTGAATGATGAGCAATGAGTATTTTTAATAATATAATATATAGGGTTTTTATCGCGGTTCTCAAAGAATTAGCTTGTAAGTACTTTTTTAAATTATCTTTATTATAACTATTATGAAACACACATATATATCTAACCTAGCCAATGTAAATTTAAAATAAACTATCTTTAAATTGATGTTCTTATAAAACTAATTAAATTCTATAGACAATCTAAAATTTAAACAAAATTATCTTCAAAATTGAAATTGTTATGACACTAACTAAATTATATTAACAAAATTTTGTACCTTTCTTTCACTGAATGCCTAAATGAACTGTTTTCCACTATATAGATTCTAATCACCACTGAATGTCTTCGTACTTCAGTTATCCTTGTTTTTTGTGAAATTACTTTTTCCAATTATCAGCTTCTACCAATTTAAGATATAGTTTTCTTCACCAGCATTTATACACCACCAACCAAACCAGCAAACAGCATTTATATTTATTCTTCTTTTCAATATACCAATATCCAATTATTATAAGTTGATTTATACTAATCTCCAACCATTATATAATTTAATTTCTTCCAATATACTTTTTTTAATCTTCAATAATTATTTGTGTATAATTATAAATGTGCATTAAATTATATGCATAATTTTTAATCTTCATTTAACTCACTATATTAAACAATTGGACTATCTCCAACTAACTTTCATATTTCTTATAAAACTGCTTGACTGATTTACTAAAACTGTGAACAATTGACTTCACTAATTAATTGTGTCTATCTTCTACTAACTTTCATAATAAACTGCTTGACTTCTAACTAAAAACTGCCATCTTGAATCCAAATCACGGGTATTTATATCTTTTCAATCTTCCAGAACCATCTGGTAAGAAATCATGTTCCAATTTGTTCTATCACTTCTATATAGATGTTCTCGAAAAAAATATCTGTTCGATCCACCGCCATAATCATTATTTCGAGAATGTTCGACTGTAAACAATGGTCACACTCTGCACTCTGAAGAATTCGTTAATGTTCCATTGATAATTTTGTTGACATTTAGGCTTTTCAGATCAGAATAAACATTTAAATCATCAAATATATATAAATTAAACACCTCAAACCAACATTTTTATTATAACCCCACTTATATTCGTATTATGATTAATTTCTATCTGTCAATCCACTGTATAGTTGGTTGCCTAAGCACATGGCTCACTTAAATCTATTTACAACATTAAAATTACTAAAATACAACTTTTTACAATTATTATATGCTAATTTATTAAAAATGCCCTCACATAAATATATTTTTATTAAATTCTCTAGTATATAACTTATTTAAAATAATCAAATACTTTTTTATATCTAATATTATGTAGTATATAACTTATAAATTATTTTCTATAAACCCCAATCGTCACAATATATATATATATATATATATATATATATATATATATATATATATATATATATATATATATATATATATATATATATATATATATCTTGTTTGACCAGTTATAGTTTTTTTATAACATATATATATATATATATATATATATATATATATATATATATATATTAATTAATTAATATAACTCCCCTTGGTGTAAGGTATCGGTAAGTTTGAGCTCAAATTCTACCCAGAGATTATCTTCCATTGTTTTTTTGTATTAACCCTTTATTTCATTATTAACTTTAATTATTTCATTATGTGTTTACTTAACTAATTTTTTTATATTTCATCTTGTGTTATTAACTCTGGTTATTATCCCTTCAGGATAATAGACCGTTTAAATTGTTTAACTTGGCTTGTTCCCATTTATGTATTATTTTGTTTATATTTGAATTTAGAGTTGTTTAACAATATTGTTGGTCATATTGTAGGTTAGTATGATATATTTACTTGGCTATACGTTCTTCCAACGTTAGCATTATTTTGTTTAAGGTTGTTTTTAACCTAGATGTAGGTTGTACACTCTATATCAGAGTTATTCTGTGTAGTTTTCAACTTTTTATTATAGTTGTTTTCAACATTTCTTTTTTAAAATATTATATTGTGAAATTTTCATATACTTTTTGGGTAACTTAGAGATTGTCAAAATCTAAGAAGTTATATTTAATAAACTTGAATTTGTTTTGCATATAATTTTTTATTAATATTTCCTTACCTTTTTACATTTACAGCATTTTTGTTTATTAAATCAACTTTAATTAATACTAGCAGTATACGATACCTGGAAGAGTGACCGTTACTCTTTTTAGAGTAGTATCCCTCTTCTGGCGCCCTCAATTTGTTTTCTTTGTTAATTTTCATTATATCTATTCATTTTTCATACCTTCTTTTCTATCCATCATACATATTTTCCTGATTTACTGTCTTTAAAAGGCATGCAAATTGGCCGTATCCATCCTTGAGTTTCTAGTGGTCATTCTCTTGCCTACATTGCTAGCCTAGCCACATTCCGTTCAATATTTTTTTTTACTTCTTTACTTAATTGTTATCTATTTTACTTCTATCAATTTTATCCCATATATATATATAGACCACTCTTCTTATACCTCTCTCCTCCTACACACCCCAGTATTTTGCTACACATTCCCTAATTTTATTTAATTTTCTAATTTTTGACCTAGTTGAATCCAACACGGATAAGTTTTTTTGCTTCAAATTTTCAGCTTCCTTGAATTTTAAATTTCTATAATTTATTCTAATTATTATTCTAAGTTTACAAGAGTTTTTAGTAAGCACATATGATGGCAACACTTTTCCTTTTTTTAAAATCCTTTTTGAAATGTTTCCAACAACTCCATTATTTTTCCTATAGGTATCAATATATTTTTGATAATATTTATTCCATAATTTTATTTTTATGAACCACTCATCTGTAGGCTTGATAAGACCTCCATAAGAGAGTTGCTGCACCCATGATGGTAAACTATAACTATGTTCACTAATCACTAACTTTGTATGTGAAATTAACTAAATCAGGTATACTATCTTTAAATTTTTTTGCTAAATACCATGTATTCTACGGTGTGTCAAAGGTATGTTTATATAAACAAAGTGTTGGAACTGCAGTTTTCTTTAAAAGGCGTTTAGTAGGTTAACATAAAATAAGTTACGTTAAAAAATTTTTATAGGCACTGTATTGCTTTTTTATTTTACCTAATAATTCATTTTGAAGATCTCTTTCATAGTCATTGTTTGTAAAGTGAACGGAGCATATTCTACTAGAATAACGATTAACATTATCAGCTCTTCTGCATCGGTTAACTCATTTAGCCCTTATAGTTTTCCACACTAAATCCCTTCCTTTTGGAAAACCGTGAAAAATAACAGGCATATTCTTGGTTTTCACACTCTTAAAATTATTATCACAACCATATATGGCACATCTATTGCCACCCATTTTGTTTATACAAGTAAATTGATATAGAAACAATAATTAAATAGTCTTATAAGGCCGTTAAATCGCTAGTACAACAAAAAAATTGGCAGCAGGCACAACTATTCTATATGAAACAATAAGAAATGTCAAACACGAATCCCCACGCCTACGTCACACTCAACACAACGCATTTCTTACATTAGAGCATAGGACAAAATCCGTGTTTACTATCCTTGGTTATGGACTACCTAAGTTCAGACGTCACAATAGGCGGGGATTTTGAAAACCTTTCCATGGATTTGCTTTACATGTATTTCTCCCATAAGAAGGTGAAAATGTTGATTTTTTAAATATTTTAAAGAATAAATAAGGACTTTCCCTTCTGAGTATCCATTCTGTGCGATTCATTTTATTTGTTATTCGTGAATTTGTTAGGTAAGAGTATCAAAGTATTAAGATATTTTCTGTCAAAGTTCATATTTTGAGGTTATATTGTGTTAGATTAAAACTTAAATTATTATTTTTTCTTTATTTCAAGGTATTTTGTTGTTGTTTTTATATCAGGTTATTTCAAAATTAATCAATAAATCATTTAATTTATTTACGAATTTAAAAAATATTTAAATTTATGTTTTATTCTTTTTTAGGTAAAAGTAATTTTATCCCATGAAAGTACTAAAGATATTCGTTTTATAAGGACGGTTATTTTATTATTACATCCATCCTATTATTAACAAAAAGGTTATGTGCTTTGCTCCAAATTGTAAACATTACAGTGAGCAAAAACAAGCAAGTTTTTTGTATTCCCTTCCAACATTTTAGAGAAACAGAAGTGGATAAATCTTATGAGGTAAAAGTAGTTATTAGTTTGTTTTAATATTCCTTATATTTTAGATATTCTGTGATCGTCTTTCCAGATTTATACTATGTATCTGTCATGATTTTTAAAGATAATTTAAAATGTAATTGTAGAACAGAGAAGGGAGAACAGAGTGGCACATTGTCATTATGTACATTTATAGATTCACGATTTAAAGTGCAGGAATTTTCTGATAAAAATAAAGCTAAAAAAACAAAAGAAAGAGATAGGAAGCTGGTTACTTCTATAATTAAAAAAAAAGAAGATTGTACTATTGAAAATCAACCAGTACAAGAAAAAGAAACGAAATGAATTAATTGGACATGACTCATCTAAACATACACCTGTATCCAGAGATATAAAAGAAGTCGACATGTATTTGTCTGATGATAATTATATTACCCACAAAAAATTTCGAACGGAGATTGGAACTGTCCATTACAGTCATGGAAAAACCATCGCCATATATATCCTAACTTAACCACTATATTCATAAAATATTGTATTATTGTAACAAAATCTGTTCCTTGTGAACACATGTTCAAAATCTGGTTGAATTTTAAATAACAGAAGAACACGGTTAACAAGAAAAGTGGAAAAACTTATATTTTCATATGTCAATTTAGACGATTCGCGATTTAATAATGTATAATGTAAATGTGAGTATTATTTACTATTTGAATTGTTTAATTTATTTTTGAAGTTATAATAAATATATCCTTCGTTTAGTTTCTTTCACTTCAATACTTATACACATAAACAATAATAGCCAATATGTTTGTTTGTGTACTCGCTTATTTGAAACTACTGGTAAACAATCAACTAGTTACTAGTTTACGAAAAACGGTTCCGCTAAAAATGTCATCGACCCACCTCTAGTTTCTTAGGTACCTTCGATTAATAAGTCTCATGCCCCATATTCTGAAGCTATTTCTAAAAATTATCCATAACAGAATTTACAAAAAATGCGAAGAAAATATGGGTCCGGAACAATTTGGCTTTCGAAACGGTATGGGAACTCGAGAAGCTTTGTTCAGTTTCATTGTTCTCATGCAAAAGTGTCGGGATCAACAAAAAGATACTTGTGCTTTATGGATTACGAAAAGGCTTTTGACAAAGTCAAACACGATCAGCTAATAGAATTCTTGCAAAAAAAGAACCTGGATCCAAACGACATTAATACAATACGTGAACTCTACTGGAACCAAAACGCCTCTGTCAGAACTGAAATGGGTGATACTGAAACCATTAACATCCAAAGAGGAGTTAGACAAGATTTTATACTATCACCATTATTATTCAACTTTGCTACTCAGAGGACATCTTTGCACATGCTCTAGATCAGTGGTTCCCAACCTTTTTCCCATGATTGCCCCCTTAGACAGGTTTCACCAGTTATGAATACTACAATCGCCCCCCCCCCCCATCCAATTAAATTGGAACAAATAATGAATCTATACAAAAGGTAAGTATCCATATTTATTTATTTTTACATTTCGTAAAATGATAAATGGTTATATGTGTGTAAAAGAATTGTTAATGGCTTCCTTGGGCTTGGTGTCCCTCACATAATTTCTTTATGTCTGGCTCAATGTTGGTTAATAACAACCTCAAATCCCCTCTTTCTATTATGTCGAGCCTATTTCTTTGTTTTTCAATATACACACAGAACTAAAACCTTTCTCCACTAGATATGTTGTGGGGAATGCCAATAATAATAATTTGATTGCATTCCACAAGATTGGATACAGTTCTTTTATCCGCGGCCAAAATCTTTCGTACCCGCACTCCCGGAACAAACTTTCAATTTCAACATCATGTCTCAAATCAATCAAGTTTTCTTGAAGAGAAGAACATACCGTTGAAACTTCCACGCTGAAAGGATTGATAAACCAAGTTGGCACTTTCAGACTAGTCAAATCTTGGGAATCGGGACTGCAGATCTTGCATATTATCTTCTCTCTCTTCTCTGCATATTTTCTTCAAAAATAGATAGTTTGTCAATGAATGCTTCGACTACTCCCTTCGCTTTGGCCATATTTATGTTCTTCCCCTGTAGTTGCAGGTTGATTTCATTTAATTTTTGAAAAATATCTGATAAGTAAGCGATGTCATTTCGCTTTTCTTGTAGTTCTGTACTCAGTGTTGGGTCAGTATTATTAGGAAATTCAATAACAGTATCCATGAGACTGAAGAACCGCCTTAAGCAATTGCCTTTAGAAAGCCAGCGGACTTCCGTATGTAGTAGCAATGTATTAAATATCTCATCATTTTCTTCACAAAGTGTACGAAATATTCGATCACTCTTTGGTTTTGCTTTAATTTGATTTACCGCATCTATGACAAGTCGAAGAGAATAGTGCAACCTCCCACTCAAATTCTTGACAGCGAAATGCTTTCTGTGAATGATGCAGTGAACACACAAAATTCCAGGTACTGCTTGTTTCAGATGTGCAATAAATCCCCAATGGCGTCCTGTCATTGCTGCTGCACCGTCAGTAGCACAGGCGATCATATTTAATAAGGGAATCTCTTTTGCCTCAAAAAATCTCTTAATGACCTCAAATATGGAAGATCTTTTTGTATCAGTAATCAGACTTCTAACAAATAGCATTTCCTCGGCCATTTCTCCATTGTCGTCAATGAATCGGACATATTGGAGCAAAGCTGTGCTGTCACTCAGGGTACACTCGTCAAGTTGCACAGTAAACTCTCTGCTTTTCAATTTGTTGCAGAGAACATCTTCGACATTCGCTCCCATTTCATCAATCCTTCTGGAGACAGTATTATTGCTGAGAGGAACTGCATCTGTTACTTGGCTGGCCTGACTGGGTCCCAACATAGTATCAACTATCTCGTTGACAGCTGGAAGGAAGAGTTCTTCTCCAATTAATAAGTAATGGTAATAAAGTTTAAAAAAGGTTTTCTTTTAGTCTGACTTTTGGTAATAGAAAGTAAAAATAATTATAATATGTTGATACCTAGGCACAGTTACGGTCACTAAACAGTTTACACTTTAATTTTTACATTGCAATACTTTTGACGTAAAAGGTGCGTTTAAACGGGGTAAAAATTTAAAAAATAGGCTCCTAGATACGTAAGTCTGTAAACTATTCATTGATTGTAACTGTACATGGAAAAAATACATCCTACAAACAAAAGACTTTTACTCACCGCAAAATATTGGACGGGTCTGTCTGACTTATTTGAATGAATCCTCTTTAAGTGATTCATAAGACGAGGCGGCTTCATGGATTCGTTTGACAAAGATTTTGCACAAATGAGACACAATGGTAGATTCTTATTCCCTGGCAATTCAATGAATCCATATTTCAAATACTCCGTTGAGTACTGCCGGCACTTTTTTTTAGGTGCTGACCTTTTGAGAGCAAAACAAAAGAGTAATTAATTACAACTTATTGAGAAGACAAAGAATAAAAACACTATCTCGCAATTCTCAATAAATAATTATATTGCCACGCGTCGACGTCTCTGTCCGAATTCTAACATTGTGACTAATAATGATTCTAATATTGTGACGCCTCGTGTTCGATAAGATCTGTGACTAGACGAGATGTTTGTGTTATTATTACCTGCATTGGTATACATATATTTACTTTTTATTATGCTATGGATATCCGATCGAAAGTATTGTCGCCCCCTTTTCTCTGTCGCCCCCCATATGGTCCCCTTCGCTCTATCGCCCCCCTGAATATCTCAACTAGCCCCCCGGGGGGGCGATCGCCCACAGGTTGGGAATCACTGCTCTAGATGAAGCACAAGAAGGAATAAAAGTCAATGGAAGAATCGTGAATAATATCAGGTATGCCGATGATAGAGTACTGATTACTGGCAGTGAAGAAGAACTACAAATTCTGTTAACCAAAGTAGTGCGAGAAGAAGAACTATACGGCCTTAACGTTAATGTAAAAAAAACCAAAATAATGGTAATTTAAAAAAAAAACACACACACACCAGTTATAAACATACTAGTCAACAACAATCTAGTTGAACAAGTGAAAAAGTTTAAGTATCTAGGCTGTTGGATACATGAAACCTTAGATCAAGAACAAGAGGTTAAATGTAGAATAGAACAGACAAGAAACACCTTCTTAAACATGCGACAGTTACTCACTACCCGTAATCTTGATTTGTCCCTACGATACCGCAGGATAAAGTGTTATGTATATAGTGTACTATTACACGGCGTGGAAGCTTGGACTTTAACAGTCAGCTCGTTACGACGTTTAGAGAGCTTTGAGATGTGGGTATTTCGTCGTATGCTGAAAATTCCATGGACAAACCGCGTTAGAAATAAAGAAGTTTTAAGGAGTATGAATAGAGAACGTGAACTCACAGAAATTGTCAAGACGCGTAAAACGTCTTATCTTGGACACATATTTAGACACGACAGGTATAACTTCCTTCTGCTCATTATAAAAGGGAAAATAGAAGGCAGACGCGGCCCGGCTAGACGAAAAATGACCTGCCTGCGCAACATCAAAGATTGGACAGGATTAGACTTTCAAAGTTTAATAAGGAAAGCCCAAAATAGGGAAGACTTTGCAGAGGTCATCGCCAACCTTCGCTAAGAAGATAGATATCCTGTTAAGTTTTACCATACCGACCATAAACTTTTACCTACACTGTAGATATATATATATATATATATATATATATATATATATATTTTATATATATATATATATATATATATATATATATATTTTAT
The DNA here is from genome assembly GCF_040954645.1 of Diabrotica undecimpunctata. Classification (NCBI taxonomy): domain Eukaryota; kingdom Metazoa; phylum Arthropoda; class Insecta; order Coleoptera; family Chrysomelidae; genus Diabrotica; species Diabrotica undecimpunctata. Next base: position 95,250,864 of record NC_092806.1, on the reverse strand, counting down.
ATATATATATATATATATATATATATATATATATATGTACATACATATACATATATATATATATATATATATATATATATATATATATATATATATATATATATATATATATATATATATATATATATATCTACGGCATAAAGTGGACTCCGCCCATGTTAAAATTCAGGTTCAATTGAGCTCCGTGGTCAAGTGGATACCGATATACGGAGCTCACTTGACCATTTCATAATATTGGTTCTGTCGATTCATCAACATGTAGAGTTTAATAATTTATAAAAATTTTTTGGAGCCCGTAAATACCCCTGTATCATAAATGTATATCGTTTAGTTCACGTGTATATATTATAGGGGTCGTACAGATCTTCTTCAATGTATATTTGAACCATACGTTTATCGGTTTAAGTAAGCTCTGAGAGTTTGGCAACTGTGCCATTATACCGTATATTTTCAGCATATACCCTGAACGGTTCATATGGGCTCCTTATTTTTATCTACTGTTCGTAGACAGTGTAATCTAATACGCATTATACTGAGTAACAGAGGATATCTTATTACCTGGTATAACTACGTACTAAAAGGTAACTGGTTCTTTAAAAACAGGTATATAGATACAAAAGGATTTGGGCTTATTATTTAATGGAATATTCGCTTGCATAGGAAATTTTATTTTTTCTGCATTTTTAAAAATGTTGTTCTTTTATTTAATATAATTTTATTAGTTCAATGCCGAACTCGATGTTTTTTTTAATTACAGAAATTTCGTAATATATTTTGTTTACGTGAGTATGTCTTTGTACGTCTTATGTAAGCATCCGATTAATAAAAACTAATTTTATTTCATCCAATCTTCTGCGATATCTTTTATAAAGCTTTTTTATTATTTTAGTTCTGGTCTTATTTGTGTACTACATATGATATCTCGATGAACGGTTATCTTAAAATAAATATGGTTAAGAGCTACAATAGATATTTTTGTGTTAAAATTGGTAGTAGTGTGCACAAAAACAAAGAATGGTTAATTTGTCTAACAAGGTATATTCGGCGGCAGATGCATATAGTGCAAGCGTCTATGTTTTAAGGGTGGAAGGATGTGCACCTCATTTTTAGCTGACAAGCTTGCGAACAATATTATTTCTGGTCCTCAATTTACCTTTTAGTTTTAAACAATAATCTGTGACTGACCCCGTGCGATACAAACTATTTTCAAGGAATTTATAGGGAGTCTACGTTCAACAATCATGACATTATTGGATGTTCAGTTTTGTGAAAGCGTCTATGTTAGGGAAATTGAAGGAGCACACACGAGCTTTTCAGGGGTTTTGGCTGAAAATTGATTCATAGTTTATTTTTATTGTGCAATAATAGGTGTATCGTCTATATAATAGAAGTCCTAGTATCTACCGGTATGGATCGTTCGTTTGTGTAAATGTTATACAGTGTAGGTGCCTTTATGCTATCCCAAGCGAGACCGTTCTTCATCTGCTATTCTTACCATTGAGTGATATAAAAAATATTCTCTTGTGTAGGCATAAGCAGACAATATAAGTGAGTTTGTTATCCAAGGGGATATCATATAGTTTTTGAAAAAATATTCTGTAAGTTAAGGTGTCGTAAGCGGCATTTAGATTGAAAAATACCACCACTGATACCCGATATTTTTCGTACCCATCTTTGATTTAGTATTTGTGATGTACATTACTTTGAATAGCTGACAAACTAAAAATTTCGGCTGATAGTTTTTGTGGTCGTTGGAGTTTTTGCCAGGTTTAAGCAAGGTAACAACTTTGGCTTGTCTCTAGACTTTGGGTATCTCCTAATTTGAATACAGTTGTTCATCATCTGGATAAGCCATTGTAGTGTTTTTGGTCCAGATTTCGTAATAAGCTTTGTGCTCAGATCCTCAATGTCGGTATTTGTATTATTTTTCATTAAATATGTAGATGGTGAATCCAAGCTCAAAATCATTAAAAGGTTCTCTTAGCTGACTGGTTTTGTTCTTTCCTACTTTGAGTTATTCTTTGCTTTTTTTCCGATAGAAATAGTATGTCTATATCTATAATGTGGTTTTCAGCGATCAGGTATATACCAAATACCCTAGGTTAGGCCCTATATGTGTTTCCTGTACTAGAAATTAGTCAGATTCGTGTTTAGCTCATATGTCTGATAAGTTTAAATAAAGTAAAGTTTCTTGATTTTTAGATATACCCTTAACAGTTATAGACATATGTTATTAGAATAGTTGGTCCTAAAAAGGACCAATTTGACAAAATCATATTAAAGGGGTGACTGAAGAATTAGCCGATTAATTAATTAATCATTACCCGGGGTATGCCCGATTGCGGTGGTCTTATTAGTACTTCAATCTTCCTAAAGGCTCGTTTTTTAAACCCCATAAGTAATGCGTAATCTTTTACTTTTTATTAAAAATTTAAATTTTACATGCCGTGTATTACTTTTTGAAGATATGTCGAATCAGATTTGTATAGTAATAATTTTAGGTTCTAAAGAACCTCTTTGTGGAAAATAAATAAGTTTGTGATATCTGTCACAACTCATATATAGATAATAAAAAAATAAACAGGTTAAATAAGTGTAAACAATCTTAACTACATACATCGGCGCCACTGTTCAGGTGATGGGTTTATCACAGATATCAAAGGTTACATTTTAATTCAATGTACTATTTACGTATCTTCAATATTAAAAAAGTAGAAAAAGACATGTTTATGCTTTTATTTTTTTAAATCTATGCTATTTTCTTTCTAGAGTTCCGTCTTTTTTGAACGACCTGTGTTCTTTTTTCAATTGGGTACTTGTCCAAAGCTATGACAAATACTCTGTCCTCTGCTATTCTACATTAATATGACTGATTTATTTTATCTTTCTTGCAACTATTTTAATGGTTATCCTGTGTATCTTCTTCTTCTTCTACTTTTTCTTTTCATATAGACATAACTGTCTGTTTTTCAATGTGCCTCCAGTAAGTTGCCTTTCCATCGTTTTCGTGGTCGTCCTACTGATCGTCTTCCTATGGGTTAACCGTCTCTTGCCGTCTTTATTGTTTTATTTGTTGTCATTCGGCTTATATGATCGTTTCATTCTACTCTTCTATTTCTTAACCAGTTTTTGATGTTCTTCACCTTGCATCTACGTCGTATATCTGTACTTCTAGCTCTGTCCCATAGTGTCTTACCATCAATTTTTCTAAGTGTTTTCATCTCTGCTGTTTCATATCCTTTTTGTCATTTCTGTGTCAGATCTTGTTTCTGCCGCGTATGTCATTATTGGTCTGATTACTGTTTTGTAAATTCTGCCTTTCGTTTCTGTTTCGATATTTTTATTTCTTCATAATGTTTCATTTATGCAGCCTGTGGCTCTGTTTGCTCTATTCACTGGGTCTTCCACTTTAGTTTCGAACTTTCCGTAGCTAGATAATGTGATGCCTAGATATTTAAGCTCTAACACTTGTTCTATTATATGACCTTCCAGCTCCAATTAACATCTTAGTAAATTTGCTGTTGTAACCATGCATTTTGTCTCTTTTGGGCAAATTAACATATTAAATTTTCTGGCGGTTATATGAAATTGGTACAGCATACGTTGTAAATCATTTTCACTTTAAAAGAGTAGTATTGCGTCGTCTGCACAGCAGATTATTTTAATTTGTTTTTCTTCCATTTGGTATCCTTTTTTAGTTCTTATTTTTTATTATTTCATCCATAATCAGGTTGAATAATAGAGGACTCAGGTAATATTCCTGTCTTATTCCATTGTCACCTTCAATAGGGTCGGTTAGTTCTTCTTCTACTTTTACTTTTATTGTGTTGTTTTGGTATATATTTTCGATCGTTTTGATTTTTCCTAGAGGTATATTTCTTGCGTACAATAAGGGGATAACGTTTTTTTAATTTGTGTATCTTCTGTATATCATTATTTCTTTTGTGTATTAAAAATTAAATTTTGGTTATTATTTCTTAAGATTCTCTTAACGTGTTTATTAATTGTCTTGTTTTATGTGTATCAAGATATGTGTGTCATGATAGATTGTAATGCATATTTCATTTAATGTAATTAAAGTGCTCTTTGCGTTTGCCTATTACTTTCTCACTTCCTTAGCGATAGGTCTTTTTTCCTCATCAATAACCTTATCCTCGCTCGATACAGCTATTTTAACCCTCTATAGCCCCGTGTGTACTCAAGGTAACAAAGGAGTTTTTGATGCAGAAAACTTTTTTAAAACAATTTCCGACTCTAGTATGCCCTCTGTTAATTTCAGGCAATATTTGGTTATACATTTTAATACACTCTATGAACCTATGACGAAACCTATATGGAAATGTTTAACAGTATGTCAAATGGACATGACTGCCTTATTAGTTTGTATTTTCGATCGTGATTTATTGTTATAAATTGTGTACAATTTATATAAAAATACATACAGAGGCATTATAAATATCAGCATTTAGATATTGATTACCGTTGACATTTGTTTATTTTATTGTGTTGTTTCAGTACTGTAATAAAAAACAGGTATGTTGCTTTGAATCCACACTTCACCATATTATTTTAAATTATTTCTTTAAGATGGATACAAAAACGTTCTACGGAAAAGCAGTAAATATCCGAGGAATCCAAAGACTCTGACTTTGATAGTGATAATAAGAAAGTAATAATAAATTTTCCAGGTACCCAGATATTAATCGATCCAGAATCAAATAAAATGGAAAATGAAGACGATTTGTACGAAGCAAATTTAGACCAGGATACCAATTTAGATTTAGACTAAGATGAAGATGAGGGCGATACCGATAAAACTGAAAAACACACTGAACAAAATGTGCTCAAAAGGTCAAAAATGATCGTAAAAAACATTCAGTGGAAGAGTGGTTCTCGAACAGTATTTCCAATTCCAGAATAGAAAGGTAATTTACCAACATGCAAATTATTAGAACCGGAATCCCCTCTACATTATTTTAAAAAGATGATATTTACCAATATGCTGGAAAACATAGTAGAACAAAGTAATTTGTATGCACTGCAAAAGAATATAAATAAACCATTGAATATGACACTAGCAGAATTAAACCAATTTATTGGATCTGTTCTACTGATGTCAATATATGGCTTGCCAAGGACAAGATCATTTTGGCAGAAGGAAACACGTATTGCTCAAATAGTCGATACTATATCTAGGAATCGCTGGGAAGAAATAAAAACTAAAACGCATTTCAATAATAACGAAAATATGGTCAACAATAATGATAAGTTATACAAAATTAGACCATTCATCAACGGTCTATTTTAAAATTTTCAAAGTATTCCAATGAGTGAAAAATTGTGTATTGATGAACAAATGATACCATTCAAAGAGGCACATTCTTTAAAACAATATATGAAGAACAAACCCAAAAAATGGGGATACAAGGCATTTGTTTTGTGTGATAGCAATGGTATTGTTTATAACTGGGAATTATATACAGGAACTGTTAAAGATCCCCTTCATTTACCTAATGTAGACACCAGCGGTAATGTAGTAATAAGATTGTGTGAGATAATCAAACCAAACAAATACTATAAAGTATATTTTGACAACTGGTTCAATGGCATTCAGTTGCAGATTGAAATGGAAAAACGTGGACTGCAATGTTTGGGAACTGTTCTTCCAAACAGATTGCCTTATTGCCATTTTTCTGATGACAAGAATATGAAGAAACAGGGCAGAGGTACTGTAGAAGAAAAGCACGCTACAGTAGATGGCATAAGACAAACAGCGTTAAAGTGGTACGATAATAAACCGGTTCATTTGCTTAGTACATTTGTTGGTTCTAAGCCTACTTCGTTAGACAAGAGGTGGGATAAGAAACAAAACTCAAGAATTATTGTATACTGTCCAAATTCAGTACAATTTTATAATAAATTTATTGGAGGTGTCGATCTTATGGATTCACTAATTGCTCTTTACCGAACAGACATAAGATCTAAAAAGTGGTATCTAAAAATATTTTTTCACCTTCTGGATTTAGCTGTTGTTAACAGCTAGTTGTTGCATCGTCGTGATTGCGATTACTTTGAAATTAAAAAGAAAAACCAGTACGCTACATAAGTCCCACTTATGTAGCGTACTGTTAGCAAGCAATGATCAGATCAAAAACAAAGGACGTCCCAGGCTCAGTGAAATTGAGAACGAAATTGTAAAAAAAAACAGAGGAGAGGATCTACTGCTATTGTACTACCAAAGGAAGTTAGGCTTGACCAAACCTTCCACTGGCCAGTAATTTCTGAAAAAAAGGAAATATGCAAAAAACCAGGATGCTGTAATACTTCTAAAGTAATGTGCGATAAATGTAAAGTTGCTTTATGTTTTACAACTAACTACAAATATTTGTTTTTTTGAATGACATAATAAATAAGTATATAACTTAATTCGTTAGTTTTTGCTAAACACTCCCAAAACTCTCCCCAAACGAAATTTAAAAAATCTAAAAAAATTACTAGTTGTTGTAAATGGATATTTGAGCACATATACAAATTAAAACATTTTATAAACAAACAAGTTTACAAAAAAGTCGGGCAATAGAGGGCTAAGATATTTATATTTCACTATATGCTCTATCATTTGGTTTTCATTTATAATTTGCACCTATGACGAAATTTATAATATCTAAGATCTGGTGCTTTCATATGAAACTGGAATAAAACACTTGTTAGATAATATTTATTCGTTTTGAGTACACTTTTCTTAGAACCTAGTATATAAAAAAATAAATATTTGTCTGTCAACAAATTTCTTTATAAAAGTACGAGGCACTATTCTCATGCTGTGAGCTTTGCTGCTCTGTTACTTTTATAACGCTTAAGCTATTTTTAATTTATTGTCAATATTTTTGAGGTGTGTTATCTTCAAATGATCATTTTTAAGGTTAGTACGTTTGATTAAATGAAATTGACATTAATTTGATAGTTTCCATTTTATTAGTGCTGATGGTATATGACTAGCATCTGTTGGTACTATATATCAATTTCAACATGTGGAAGTGAGAGCACTCTCTTGTTAGTAATTTCAGCGTAAATTTTGACGAAACCAGAAATTACCCATATTATTCTCCCCGTGTGATCTTAGTATTTCCGTTGATTAAATAGTATAGGGTATCCAATATCAATATCTAATGTTGATTTTTAAATGCACACTTTAGATACTCTGTTTTTGTTTACCTTATTTTTAGACCTTTTTGCTCAAGCGCCCATCTCCATTGTCTCAATCATTAATTCAATTATCTCTCCTTATCTCTTACTAACACCACATCGTTAGCATACATAAGGCACCAAGGGATATCTCCTTAACATGTTTTCGTTAATTTTTCCAACACTAATTAGAAGAGATAAGGGATTAGCACTGACCCCTGATGCAATACTATTCTCAAATGAAATTTATCAGTCTTACCCTCACTTGTTCTAACATTAGTTTTCCATTACTTGCCTTATGATAAAAATTGCATCCGTTGTTGATATGCCTTGCATGAATTTAAACTGATTTCCTAATATTTCTGTTTCTTCCTCTATCCTACTATCAATTATTCTCTTCCACAGTTTCATGGTGTGACAGAGTAGTTTTAGGGCTCTATAGTTTGTACAGAGTTTAACATCTACTTTGTTTTTGTATACAGGTACTAAAATGCTACTTCTCCATTCATCCGGTATTCGCCTTACTTTCAAAATTCTATTAAATAGTCCTGTTAGCCAACTTGTTCCTGATTTTCCTAATGCTGATCATATATATCCAGGGATGCCATCAGGACCTATGCCTTTTCTTTTTTCATCTTATGTAGCTCTTGAATTACTTCCGCGGTCGTCATTTTCGGCACCATTGCTATTACTGTCTCTGTTGCCTCTATAGATGCTTTCTCAAACTCTTAGTTTAATTGGTCGTTAAAGAACTCCTTGTAGCTATTTTTTAGATCCTTTCCTTGCATAAATAGTTTAATGTATTTATCTCGTATACATTTAATCTGATTAAAATCTTTGGTTTTCTTTGCTCCACTTTTAACAATTTTGTATATGTTTTTTTCTTAGTACTCAGTTCATTGTACAGCTTTTCATGCGCTGCTACCTTAGATTGTGCTACCGCACATTTGCTTCCTCTTTATCTATTTGATACTTTTGATAATCTTATTCTGATATTTTTTCTTGTCCCTCCTTATATAATCTTCTCTTGTCTTTTATATTGTCTTAAACATCGTCTGACTATCTATATTTACCAATTTTTAAGTCAATTTTCTGAGATTTTTTCAAGTATTTTAGTTACACCCTCTTTAATAATTTTTGACACATTTCTCCAAATTTCATTATGACCTTTTTCCATATTCCAACACATTCTTTTTTTATTTCTGTTCTAAATTAAACTACTTTGTCGCTTGTTAACGTCAATTAATTGTTTTTGTGACTCTCCTCGATATTTTGGTTTTATTTCATATTTTACTTGTATATCTAGTACCAGCACTTTATGCTGTTGGCTTACAGTTTCACTAATTATTACTTTAGAGTCTTTACATAAGGGATTGGCTTACGATCCATATTTGGAATTGATTTTGTCTGCTTTTAAATTGGATAAGTTGGCTTTCTCTTTTCTAAAAGCATGTACTAACAGTGGACTAGGTATGGCCACTGTTAGTACATGCTACTGCTAATTCCAGCATATTATCTGCCATATTATTTGCTGCTAATAGCATTCTAATATTTCATCTATAGATTAAATCCGTATAACAAATAGATATTTTTCACTTTCTCGGAGTAATAATATTCTAACATACAAAATCCTATTAAATTGCCAAAACCTTCCTTGCATATTTTATTCACTTATAAGGGACAGCAGCAATATTAGTACCATAATAAGGGTATAGTCCTGGACTGGCTAATCGTTGGATAATAGGAAGCATGAGTGTAGCAGTTTTAATGTTTTCGGGACTGCTACCTGGTATGGGGGAGCAAAGATATCAGTACCAAGTTATTGCATATATGAATTGTTGCTTGAACTTTATTATTATTAAACAGCACTATATAAACAGCACTATATTCTATAACACAAGAAACACTGTTATAAAACAGTCGAATAATATACAGATTCTCAATTCAAATATTCAAAAAATTAAAGAACAGCTTACTAAAATAGAAATCGCCTATTTAAAATGCAATCCATTAATGGCCCAAAGTATCAAGCACTTCTAGCATATGGTAATGATATTGATCTCATAAGAAACTCTCTCCCGTCTGCGACATCTTCAACAAAGTGAAGAGAACACGAAAAATGTTTTACTTAAAATCAACAAAATGAAAAACAAATACAAGCGAATCAACAGAAGAGAGCAATTCAATCTAGATTGTGAATAAAACAAGTGATGTTTTTATCTAAGGGGACGTCATAGAATTTTTGGAGAAATTTTCTCTAATTTAATATGTCGTAAGCGGCATTTCGATTGACAAATACTACCCCTAATACCTGATATCTTTCGTACCCGTTGTTGATTTTTGCAACAACGGGTACGTTATTACATACTTTATAAGTATTACGAATAAAAATAAATAAGCAAGAAGAATGTAAGTGTACTATATTTAAACCAAGTGACAGAAAAAAGAATATTATACATACATGTACTTCTAAATTAAAAATTATATGCCTGACAACGCAAGATACAAAAAACAATGATTTAACATTGAAAACAATGATAGCTTGCACAAGCGACAAAGTATTTAAAACGATAAGGCCGAACATATTATATGTAATTGTAATAGATATGTTGGCTAAAATTATACCATAAGACACCGAAATATTATATCTATATGTTTATGTGTATCTAAAGTATAGTAGTATATTGAATTCCCTACATTAAAAAATCGAAATATTTAAATTAGACAGTAAAAAATTATAATTTTAAGATTGATTTATAAATTATTATAATTTAAATTTTACTGCTTGATGAAACAAATATTGTAAGTCATACACTATAGCAATCGAAACATCGGAAAGTACATTTATAATATAATAAATATTTCAGTGCCAATGTATTAAAAAAAATTCTAGTACATAAAAATGGACACTTGCCTATTCAAAGTTTATAATAGACACTAATTTTAGTTTATCTATAATTAAAGCAAGTAATATAAATTATAATTATTAAAATATTTAACTACATTAACCAAGTAAGTATTTGTGAAATTTCTCGATGACTAAATTGATTGATATTTAAATAAATTTGAAGTTCCAAAACGTACCTGCTGCAAAATTTAAAAATCTACGACTAATCAAATTATTGGCAACATCGGAGGAGTTTAGTTGGGTACGCAAAGAAATGTATACGGATCCCAAAAGTGTTTTAACCTATTACAGAGTCCACTTAATCCGACGTGTTGGTCGGAGTCCACATAAAGCGCTACCCAGATAATAATATACACGGTGTATATTCGCCTGGAGTTAGTATAATACCGTTTTAGTACGGAGCTCTCATTAACCGCTAGATCTATATATATATATATATATATATATATATATATATATATATATATATATATATATATATATATATATATATATATATATATATATATATATATTTGTTTTGAGGTTTCCGCGGGAGCTATATGTGCTGTCACTATTTTTCCGGGATTGACTCCGCGTTGTAAAATGCTGGTTTTCTTGAAAACCATTGTTTTGGCGACGTTTCGGCAAGGTCTCACTTGCCATTCTCAAGCCTGGTGGATCTACTTCTCGTCGTTACTCGATTAGTACTGGTCGACTGGGCATTTCGGCGCTCGTTTAAATGCTCTCTCGGCGGCGCGCGGGCTCTTGTGATTGGTCCTGCCTGTGTGCGAGTGGGCGGGGCCTTGTCTGGCGGTCTGACGCACAGAAAAAACAAACAGCGAGACCGCCAGACAAGGCCCCGCCCACTCGCACACAGGCAGGACCAATCACAAGAGCCCGCGCGCCGCCGAGAGAGCATTTAAACGAGCGCCGAAATGCCCAGTCGACCAGTACTAATCGAGTAACGACGAGAAGTAGATCCACCAGGCTTGAGAATGGCAAGTGAGACCTTGCCGAAACGTCGCCAAAACAATGGTTTTCAAGAAAACCAGCATTTTACAACGCGGAGTCAATCCCGGAAAAATAGTGACAGCATATATATATATATATGTATATACATATATATATATATATATATATATATATATATATGTATATACATATATATATATATATATATATATATATATATATGTATATACATATATATATATATATATATATATATATATATATGTATATACATATATATATATATATATATATATATATATATATATACATATATACATATATATATATATATATATATATATATATATATATATATATATATATATATATATATATATATATATATATATATATATATATATATATATATATATATATATATATATATATATATATATATATATATATATATATATATATATATATATATATATATATATATATATATATATATATATATATATATATATATATATATATATATATATATATATATATATATATATATATATATATATATATATATATATATATATATATATATATATATATATATATATATATATATATATATATATATATATATATATATATATATATATATATATATATATATATATATATATATATATATATATATATATATATATATATATATATATATATATATATATATATATATATATATATATATATATATATGTATATATATATATATATATATATATATATATATATATGTATATATATATATATATATATATATATATATATATATATATATATATATATATATATATATATGTATATATATATATACATATACCTATATACATACAAATATAAATATACAATATCCGGTTTATAGCGTCCTACCTTTTCCGGTTCCTAGTCGTTATTAACGTCTATCGGCCCAGTCTCCTGTTCGTCTCTACCTGACATTGCCGCTTGGACTCCATCAAGCCATGTTGTTTTCGGCCTTTCTCGTTTTTTTTTAATCAGGTGGCTGCCAATCCAATATTACCATCGGTAGGCGGTGGTCCGATAGTAATATTGGATGGTCCAGTGGTGTACATATACATATACATATGATTCATATTTAACCTGTAAACATTTTATTATTCAAGTATTTTCTAGTAGTTTCCCCTACGATGAAACCGGTCTTCTTCCTCCATGCCGTTCGAGAGAGTTCACGAAGGGTCAACATCCGTCCGCTTCGAAGGGATTCCAGGGTAACAGCTGTTTAATATAAATAGAGAAATTCTCGTGGTGTTAGTCTAAAAATATAATCGTATCGAGTTTCAATTATAACGCGGAAATAGATTAGTATTGTAAATAAATAATATAAATTAAAATAGTTGTGTAAACTAAGTGTTAGAACATTTTATAATACCTAAATAAAGTTAATAAATTAGATTAATAAACTCAGATCACTATTTTCTATGATGGTGGTTGTTCTGTCCATGGTTTGTCTTATTCTTTCATTTGTTACATGCATCATTCTATATATACCTGCTGATATGCGCCAAAAATCTTCTTTCCAAAACAAGGAGTTTATGTTCTTATTTTAGTGATTTGCCAGGTTGCACATCTATAATGTACAATGCTTTAACAAATGATGTTATATAGCTGTATAGTTTTTTGTTTAGAGATAGTTTTTGACCAGAGTAGTGATTTAAGTGCGGCTAATATTTTTTCCCTTTTATGATTCGTTCTTCGATTCATGATTAAGTGCGTCCATTTCTTTCCAGTTTTGCCCCTAAATAGATATATTTTTAACATGTCAAAGTTACATTTCCATCTTTCTTTATTAGAATGTATAGTTTTTTTTTTGTAAAATTATTAATAAAAAAAATTTCTTCCGGTTCCAAATTATTATGACATATTATTGTATATTCGGTCATTTAGCCTTTTTTGTTTAACACCTCGAACATGTTTTGCGAAACAAAGTTCTGCAAGGACTAAACGCTATAAAGAAAATAAAAGATATTTAAGTATTTAATTTTTAGTAACGTTTACCATATTTTTTTAAGTTAATAAAACGAAATACATGGAAAAAAATCATTGACTCAGCAAGTAATGGCCGATCAAATAAATAATTTTGCTACGCAAAGGCTTTTTGGAAGCAGAAGTTTCTGAAAACAGTCGTTTACACTTATATACGCCAACCACCAGAGATAAAATGAAGAAATTTTTGGGAATAGTGGCCTACAAGATCAAATTCCCTAGGCTAGAATGTTATTGAAATAAACGAAAATATATATATCTAAATAGTGTGGTTGGCAAGACTATGCGTTGGAATCATTTCGAAATTTTGTTAAACCCTTGACATTTTAGTCCTAATTATATGTACCCTAAGGAGATCTAGATCTTTTGATGGTAAACTCATAACGAAACAATATATATCACAAAAGACATAAATATGGCGTGAAGTTATTAATATTATATGCGACTACACGGTTATACGTGGAATATAAAATTATATTGTGGAAAGCACAGAGTTGTTAGGATTTATGTACGTACTAAAATCGTTATGGATAAATTGTCAAGCACACTTTTATTATATTGATAATTATTACACAAGGTTAAAGTTAGCAAAGCAACCTCTAGATAACAACAGTCATTTGGTAAGTATCTTTAGGGCAAATAGGAGAAGAAAACCAATATAACCAACAACAAAAAAACTTAACTGGAGAAATTGCTGTCAAAGAAAATAAAGGTATATGCATTTTAAGTGGAAGGACAGATAAGATGTTCTTATGTAATCAAAAGAAAACATGTAACAGTATACAAAAGAAATGGTGAGATACAAAAGTCCTTAGCTATTCTGAAATTTAATAAACTTATAATCTGGGGTATAAAGGTATTAAAAAGAGAACGGACAAACAACTCCTAGAAACAAATGTAAAAATTAAACTCACATACTAATGAAAAAAGTAGGAATAGCTCACAAAATTAGACGTTATTGTAAAGGCTTTTTGCAATTAATCAATGGCTTAATAAATCTGAGTATTGTTTAATATTTTGTTAATTGTCGAGTTCTCCCAAGCCAAAGCGATCCATATAAGTGTTTAAATTAGTTAATATAACGGCCCGCTGACCTGCGAACGAAAATGACATTTGTCGCTTCGTCAACCTTTCATCAGTCACCCCCTAAGGGCTGCTATGGCGTTCAGCGTGTTAATATAGATGTATTTAAAATTTTAAGTATTCTCAAAAAATTATCTGTTATCCAATTCCAAAAGAATATAGGTGTAATATTACAATCTTTATTAGATTTTATGAATCAGACCTTTTTCTACAAATTCTTGTATAAAAGTAGAGTATTTAATAATATATTATTATTATTGTATAATTCAACTCACTCATAATATTCCAATAATATTTTTTACTGTACGCTTTTCTTTTAGTAACCTATCCGTAATAAAGAGAGTTACTTAGTATTGCAATGTCAGTATATTTCTCATACAGTAAACTAATTACTACAACCCATCTATAGCGTATTACACGTATTTTGAAATTCAAATTTATTTAGAATTGTCACGGAATGTATTGTAATACCGTATACATATTGATGAGAATAAGAATTTTTGAATTTATGTGAAATATTGTGAATGTGACATTGTGATATATTATTTTATGAGAAAATTCTTATACAACGACTTTGCGAATAAATAATAACAAACATACTCACACAATAAGGCAAAAATTGTAGCGTTATATAATTTGCAACATTGCAACATTTGCAACATTCTCGCAATTTTTATTAATAGGTGTGTTATCCTGTGAATATGATTAATTATCTATTTGATGATATTCTAGAAAGTTTTTGACACTCTTATATTGCGAACTATATAATTTTTGTTACCATACGATATATTTGTTGGATATACCATATCTCTTACAACTACATGTTGACGTACTTTTCGGAATATGTAGTCTAACATAGTATGACAATTTATGTCAATGTTTAATAATAAAATATAAAACATAAACCATAACATTGTATTTTGTTTGCACAGAATATAGTTACCTTTAGAGGTTTTTCTAAAATATATACTTCCTCAGAAGAAACATAATCTTAAACTAATGACTTCTACATAAATTTGTAAACTTCAAACAAAACAATCATTAAATTTTGGATAATTCGTCAGATTATTTACAGTAACATTTTATTTCAGTCAGATATTTATTATTTTTAATAGTAAATGATAACCAATACATATTCATCGAGTGCCAGATTCAACAGTTAACCAACCACAGTTGAAAGTTATAAATTAATAAAAGATTATGCACTCTGGATGTACACAAAATAGTACGACACACCTACAAATTATCTAAATAAAAACTATACAGAATATTGTTAAGAAATCTTCATCACAATACTCCTCAAGAGAATATAATAGATGTCTTAAAAAAAAACAAGGCATATCGTTAAACACCTAATAAGTGTAAAAAATCGAGCAACAAACGAATTACGGGATATCTTCTTCACAGATTTAAAAAAAAAGCAACACAACAATGATATTACAAAATAGGAACTCTGTTAAATGCAGTAATCCGATTTGAAGCCCCAAGAAACAAACCCTAATTCAATTTAAGAGATGCCAAAATGATGCCAAGTCGATACATGAAATCAATGCACACTACAATTTAGATGTGTTAAGTACGCTGGACATGACTATCGTAATTCTGCAAAGAAGAAAGAAAGAAGAAGAAAAACCAGCAAAATATATCATATTTGAGATCATTCCGCGTGAACAGTGTAGTTAAGCCGACTCTGTACGCGGCATCTACGCGCCGACTCGTGGCAAGGTGTCATGTCAACGCAGAGAGACAGAATCAAGATGGCGAACAAGAACTGACAGATTTTACGTTTTTTTAGTTTTTACATATAAGTTTTAAGTTGTAATATGTATTTTTAAAATAATAAAAACCAAATATACAGTCCACTTAAGTCGTACGGATTTATCATACCCAACTACGGCTATCCACACAAAACATGGTCCTTCGAGCCGGATTAAATGGATGTTTACACACAATTGGCGCCATTTTCCGGCAAAAACACATTGTAGAAGTTATAAAGGAAATATATTATCACACATTGGGAATCGAAGGAAGTCGATATTCACACATACACAATTATTAGAAGTAAAAGCAAAATTCATGATTTACGGCAAAGGTAACCAGAAACCAACATACATACATAAAAACACCACGTGAGTACACAGTATCCTTTTTTAAACAAATCATATCCATACCTATTATTAAAACAAATTTACATGATCAGTCTGTGTCAGTTTCTTGTTCCTTTATTATTAAGTTATTAAAACATCTCTGGGTCATATACTACTTGTAATAGATAGTATAAAAAGGTAATAAATTCAATAACGACCATGGCAGAACTCACAAATTTAAAAAAAAAAAGAGGAGCACAATTAAAGCTCAAATGACACGATTTCAAACATTTTTAAATAATTATTCAGATGCTAGTGCATCACAGCTACCAAGTAGAATTGAAAAATGTAGAGAGTGGTGGAGAGATTTTGATATTGTACAAGAAAACATTGAAAAATTTGCATCTGGTGAGGGCATTGATATTGACTCAGATTTTGATTCACAGGTAAATGAAAGATTAGATTTTCAGGATTTATATTTTGAATTAATTGGCATAGCAGAAGGGTTTTTGAATAAAACTGACTCTGTTTCAAACCAATCAGATACACAATCTGATACAATGAAAGCCTCATCAAAAAATGTAAAACTACCTCCTTTAGAGGTACCAACATTTAACGGTTCATTTCATAGTTGGTTAGAGTTTAGGGATGGGTTTACAAGTTTAATAATCAATAATTCAGAATTAACTGATGTAGACAAACTACACTATTTGAAAAAATCATTAGTTGATAGGGCAGTTGGGGCATTGGATGAGTTACCAACTACAAACACGAAATTTTCATTTTGCATGACATTTATTAGGTGAAACATATGAACGCAAAAAGTTAATAGCACGCAGTCACATTGATAAGTTAAATGAATATCCACATATAAATAATGAAACCTCATTCGAATTAAAAAAATTCTCTACTTCAATTAAAAAAGACTTAAAGGCATTAAAGACATTGGGTTATTCAGTAGAACAATGGGATGTTATTTTAATTTGTATATTAGAAAAAAAATTGGATAAAAACACAAAAAAGGAATGGCAAAAAATAGGGCCACTTAATGAGTTTCTGACAATCACAGATTTTTTATCATTCTTAGATCAAAAAATACACAGTTTAGAAAACTCAGAAGATGATAAAGATAAACCCAAGTCATCCTCTGAGACAAAACGTAAGTATGAAAAAGCTCCTTTTTCAAAACATTTTTAGCATCACACAAACAGTGTCATCTTTGTGGACAGTCACATTATCTTTATGGGTGCAAATCATTTCACAAATTATCTATCTCATTAAGACGAGCGGAAGTTGACAAAGTCAAGGGTTGTTGGAATTGTTTACGGGAAGGTCATACAGCTCAAAATTGTACAATGCGGGGTTGCAAATTTGTGGTAGGAAACATAGTACACTTCTACATTTAGATTCACATTCATCAGGGTACAATGAACACAACTGGGAACGAAATACACATGGCAAAGATAGAATACATCCACAGGGTCAACATTCATCACATTCATCAGGGCACAATGAACACAATTGGGAACGAAATACACAAGGTAAAGATAGAACACATCCACATGGTCAAAATTCAGTTCAACTTCAAGGTTCACAACCACTAATACCATGGACACCTAATCAAACTCAGGGTATACATTCACAGGGACAATTTACACATTCTCGAACACTAGAGCCAAATAAGCAAGGGCAAGTTACACATATTCAGGCACATGAGGTACACTTACAGGGACAAAACACAAATTTTAAGGGGCAACATGATTTAGGTGATGGGGTACCTCACTCAGTGTATTTGGGACAGGTTAAGACTAAGGACTATAGCACTATAGAAGATAGGGTACAAGTTAGCAAATGCAATCATACCAACTCAATTCATACAAAAACAGAGATTCTGCTTTCAACAGCATTAGTTTACATGCAAGACAATTTTGGAAACTTTCACGAATGCAGAGCCTTGTTAGATTGTGGGTCTCAATCAAACTTTATTTGTAAATCATTGTTAGAAAAACTCAATATCCTAACGGAAAAGGTAGACATTCCAGTGGCAGGTATCAATCAAGGTATTACAAAAATTACACGGGCCATGAAAGGTATAATACAATCTAAAACATGTAGTTATAAAGTAAGTGCATTTATGTTAGTTATAGATAAGATATCTGACAATTTACCAGCTTTTAATCTTAATTTAGAAATGATTGACATACCAAAAAACATTATGTTAGCTGATAGCTCTTTTGGAGTTTCAAAACCTGTTGAATTATTGTTAGGTTCATCTATATTTTGGCAATTACTATGTGTAGGGCAAATAAGACTGGGAAAAGACAAACCTATACTTCAGAAAACCAAATTGGGATGGGTGGTATCAGGGCCTGTGAGAACAATTGACAAAGGGGTACATTTTTCGGGTATGGTTTCATGTGACTTTTCTGCACTCAGCTTGAATGAACAGATGGAACAATTTTGGAAATTGAAGAATTGGATATACATAAAAAATCCTTATCAGTAGAGGATAAATATTGTCAGGAACTGTTCAACTCAACCACAACTAAGGATTTACATGGACGTTATATAGTACAATTACCACTTAGAGAAGATATTACAAAACTGGGGGATTCTTACAGCACAGCAATGAGAGATTTCAAAACTTGGAGAAGAAACTGAGCAACAATTTGAGTTTGCGAGAGCAGTATCACAAATTCATGAATAATATTTGGCATTAGGACACATGACAAAAATAGATGACGGAGCTACAGATACAAGGAGATATACCAAAATATTATATACCACATCATGGGATACTAAAGACATCATCTACTACTACCAAGCTTAGGGTAGTCTTCGATGGGTCTGCTAAAACAGACAATAATTTGTCATTGAATGATGTATTAATGGTGGGACCAAGGCTTCAGGAAGATTTATTACACATCTTGCTACGGTTTAGAAAACATAAAGTTGTCATTGCTTCTGATATTGAAAAGATGTATCGGCAAGTTCTTATTTCTTCAAAACAAAGGGATTTACAAAAAATTTTTTGGAGATTTTCATCGGACCAACCTATAAGCACATACAAATTAAACACAATAACTTATGGTTTAGCACCATCAGCCTTTCTCGCAATAAGATGTATACAACAAGCAGCATATGAACATATGTCAAATTTACAAGAAGCTTGTCAAACTATTTTGAGGGATTTTTATGCAGATGATCTATTATCAGGAGGGGACACAATTGAAGAGGTTAGGAAGTTAAAACAGGACATCAGTTTCATTTTGAGCTCAGCAGGATTTCAGCTCAGAAAATGGGTCTCAAATAAACCAGAAGTATTTGAAGGGGATTTACAAAATAATCAACAAGTTGAGCATTATTTGTCTGAAGACATCACTAGTAAAACTTTGGGGTTGTACTGGAATACTCAATTGGACATCTTGCAGTACAATATTAATTTTAATATACAATCTCAGACAACCAAAAGGTCAGTATTATCAATGATTTCTCAAATATTTGACCCTCTGGGTCTTGTGGGACCAGTCATAATCACGGCTAAGGTAATTATGCAATCATTATGGAAGCTCAAATTGGATTGGAATGAGTCATTACCTCAGGATCTTCACACCGCTTGGAACAAATTTAAGGAAACAATTTCAGATTTACACCAAACACAAATTCCAAGACACGTGTTATGCTTTCAACCAAAGGACATTGAACTTCACTGCTTCAGTGATGCATCGGAAATTGCATATGGGGTAGCAATTTATGTACGGTCAATAAGTCATGATGGGTTATATCATGTGCATCTACTATGTGCTAAATCAAGAGTAGCTCCGTTAAAGACAATCTCATTACCAAGGTTAGAGTTATGTGGGGCGTTACTCAGCGCAAAACTTGCCAGGGAAGTTATACATACAATGGACATAAGATTTAATAAAGTGCATTTTTGGACGGATTCGACAATTACATTACATTGGATAAAGGGCGAGGCTTCAAAATGGAAAACATTTGTGTCACATCGGGTTTCGGAGATTCAAAATTTGACTAAACATATGAGTGGCATCACATCCACTCCAAAGAAAATCCAGCCGACATCATATCCAGGGGGATGGAACCAAAATTACTTAAAGATTCTTCACTTTGGTGGAATGGTCCAAAATGGCTAATGGAAGATAAGGAGAAATGGCCTTATTTTAATATAAATGACTTAAGTACTTTGGAAGTGCCAGATAAAAGGCCAGTTAAATTTTCATTAATTGTTACAACATTGCATACAATTTGGGATAGATTTTCAAGTCTTAACAAGTTACAAAAAACCACAGCTTATATTCTGCGATTTATAAACAATTGTAGATTGCCAATAGGTGAACGTAAATGGGGTATACTTACTGTTGATGAAAGGGAGGGCACACTAAGAATTCTAATCAAAATGGCTCAATTGGAAACATTTGGTTCAGACATTTTGTCAATAAAAAGATTGGGCTCATTATGTAAGACAAGCAGTCTCATCTCATTAAACCCTTTTTTAGATTCAGAAGGTATTTTAAGAGTTGGTGGACGTTTACAAATTCAGATTTACCATTTTCACAAAAACATCCAATTATCTTACCAAAAAATCATGTGCTCACACGGCTTATCGTTACTTCATATCATCTTAAACATTTACATATGGGACAACAAACTTTATTATCTATTTTACGGCTAAAATTTTGGATTCTTTCAGGGCGTAATACAATCAGACATATTCTGCACAAGTGCATAACATGTTTTAGGGCAAGGCCAGTTACGATAAATAATCTAATGGGTCAATTACCTAGATCACGAGTAGTAGCATCCAGACCTTTCCTTAATTGCGGTATTGATTATGGTGGTCCCTTTCAGTTAAAAACAAGCAACCTAAGAAACTGTAAAATTGTTAAGAGTTACATTTGTATATTCACTTGCTTTACTACTAGGGCAACTCATATTGAATTGGTTTATGAGTTAACTACCGAGTCATTCTTAAACTGTTTTAAACGTTTTGTTGCTAGAAGGGGTCTCTGTCAAAACTTGTACTCTGATAATGCTACAAATTTTGTGGGGGCAAACAATCATTTGAAGGAACTGTACTCATTTATAAGTGATACAAATATCAAGTCAAAGTTTCTCCAGCATTTGCTGATCACCAAATCAATTGGAAATTCATACCTCCCCACTCTCCCCATTTTGGCGGGATATGGGAGTCAACTATTAAGTCTGTAAAATATCATTTAAAAAGGGTATTGGGGGAAAACAAATACACATATGATGAGATGTATACTCTCCTGACACAGGTTGAATCATGTTTAAACTCACGACCTCTCTTACCATTATCCAATGATCCACTTGACCTTGGTGTACTCACGCCAGGACATTTTTTAATTGGAGATTCCTTAATGGCTGTACCACAAGAGGATCTCACAGATGTCCATACAAACAAACTCAAGCGATATCATCATCTTACGCAAGTTATTCAACATTTTTGGGCTAGATGGTCGCGAGAATATTTGTCATCTCTTCAGCAACGTACAAAATGGAAAGCAGCAAGTCCTAATATCCAAAGGGGCACGATGGTTATTCTCAAAGATGACAAACTTCCTCCAATGAAATGGGAACTAGGAAGAGTAGTCGATGTGTATCCGGGCAGCGATGGGATAGTGCGCGTTGTGTGTGTTCGTACTGCTCACGGTACATTCAAAAGAGCATGCGCGAAACTATGTGTTTTACCGATTAGTGACAATTAGCTCGCCCGGTTATATAGTTGTTGACTATTTCGGTCTGTTGAAAGGCATGTGTTACTTCAGCCTTTCAAGGGGGGCGGCATGAACAGTGTAGTTAAGCCGACTCTGTACGCGGCATCTACGCGCCGACTCGTGGCAAGGTTTCATGTCAACGCAGAGAGACAGAATCAAGATGGCGAACAAGAACTGACAGATTTTACGTTTTTTTTTTGTTTTTACATATAAGTTTTAAGTTGTAATATGTATTTTTAAAATAATAAAAACCAAATATACAGTCCACTTAAGTCGTACGGATTTATCATACCCAACTACGGCTATCCACACAAAACACCGCGAATTATGAAGACTCTCAAGTCTACGTTGAATTTTTAAATAAGAGACTTCCAAAAAATACTAACAATAATAATTAAAATAAAATCCAAAAACAGAATCAATTTTTCCATCTACATCACAGCAATATATTGGCCCTAGATCTACTTCAAGCCCACCAAACCAAAAAATACAATAGTGCCGCAAAAAAACTTCTACGTTGAATTAAACACCAACAGCAGATACCTAAAATTCACTTTGAAAGGCCACCAGGAAATTAAAAACAAGCCAGTAAACACATTCCAGCATTAAGACACCCAGATGGCTCATGGGTAAGAACAGATCAAGGAGAAACAGAGTCATTTGGAAAATATCCTGAAGAAGTTTTTTAACCTCGACCTTCTGTCAGTGCTAAAGAAGGAAAAAATAATTAACGAAAGTGTAGCAATAATTCAACAGCCAGATGAGAAAATTAAACCAGCTACAATAAAAGAAGTAACAAGTGCCAATAAATATAGATTAAAAACCAAAAAAGGTCCAGGTTATGACCT
The DNA here is from genome assembly GCF_040954645.1 of Diabrotica undecimpunctata. Taxonomy (NCBI): domain Eukaryota; kingdom Metazoa; phylum Arthropoda; class Insecta; order Coleoptera; family Chrysomelidae; genus Diabrotica; species Diabrotica undecimpunctata. The sequence goes on along the minus strand of NC_092806.1, from coordinate 95,227,991 downwards.
TATAACAGGAGCTATCTTAAGAGTTATCAGAAAAAGAAATAGTTTATGATAACACAACTTTTAAATGCCTCACTAAGGCTCAAAATTGTACCAACTAAATGGAAAATTGCTGATATAATATTGATCTATAAACCTGGTAAACCACCTCACGAACATATCTCATATCGCCGTGTTAGTCGCCACTGGTAATGGATAAACCATTTGAGAAGCTAATAGCGACAAGACTTATGAAGATAATAATAAGTTGTCCAGTCGTATAAACTGTTGGAATACAATACAATACACAAACCGGTCAGGACCTACGTGATCCAGCTATGGATTCAGCAGCAAAATCTAACTTAACTATCCATAATGGAAAGATTTCAATTCAAAGTGTTACGCTCTATAACAGACGCCCCATGCTTCGTACCAAAAGATATTTATTGTGTTCCAAAAATATCTACGATTAGTAAAGTGATAGTTCAGTGCAGTACTCGGTACGTAAAACGTCTAAGAAACCCTCCAAATGCCCTAGAAATAAACTTGCTTGATAACAGTTAACAAACTCAAAGACTAAAACCTAAGAAACCATTAGACCTAAGTTATAAATAAGTGGTCTAACTCACCGTAATTGTGTAGATATTTTAGATATAATATGTATTTTTTGCAATTGTTAAGTAAAAGTGTATTTATTATAGCATATTATCGAAATGTCACATTTGTTCCCTACCAGAGGTCCAAAGTTAATTTATTTGGACTTACATCCCGAAAGTCGATTAATATTTCGTACCCCAAAGACGCTAATTATTAGAATGTTTATAACTAATATATTGTCGAATATATGTTAACAGCAACACCAATAAGCCGAAAAAAAAAAATATGATTTCATGACCATATCATAATAGAAATAATTTTGCACTGGAGCCACATACTTGTTTTAAACCGTCTTTGTCGTATAATGTAATAAATAGTTGTGTCGAACATTTCTGTTGTCTATTTTTTATGATCTACTATGTTTTCGAATATAAAAATTTGCCTAATAATTTTTCTATTACATACATTTGTGTGCTTTAAATTTTTGTCTATTACATTTCTTGATAATGCGCTTATTCAAGCGAAAAATTCTTGCATATTTCTGTTTCCAAATTGTATAACATTATGCAATGTTTCTTTTGCCATATGAGATATTAGATGAACAGGAATAATTATAGGGGTCAACGTTTGCGAAAAGTTATAAAACATTTGAACAATATATGTTTCAATAATTGTGGCTGTTACTAACAAGTAGATATAATTTACAAGAAGTTAAATGGTTCGTGAAATCGTTATACGTTATCCACTATGTAACAAGTTCAGTTAAAAGTTGGAATCAATGTACCGATTGGTTGAAATTGATTGTGTTAATGAGAAAGATTACAAGAGATAGACAAATTATCAGATGATTGCGCATAGCTTTTCAACATTTCTTTATATATGTATAAATATCAAATAAGGAAAATAACGATGTCGTTTTAGCTTTTAGCAATAAAAAGAGTGAAAATAATTACATGAACGATATCTTTGAAAGTATTGTCCCAATTAATATTATTGCACTTTTAGTATCAATATTACGTTTTGAAATATAATTAAGTTAAAAAATAAACACAACCCTAGATGATTCTATGCGTTTTGTTTAAGGAATTATATTTTTTAATTATTATGTTTCCTTAGAATTATCTATAACTGTAAATACATGGAAGTCATTTATATCGTTTCAACTTTATAACGTTTCAAGATGAATTTTTTAAAATTAATCAAATGTTTTTTTATTATTACTTGGAAATAAACTTGTTTTAATAGTTATTATCTGCCTCACGTTATAATGATAACTTAGACATAATATACACGTTGGTTACATACACTGAATTCACTTGGTGGCTATCACTCTTTTCCTTTAAAATTACTGAATATTTGGGCTATTTATTATGTTAAAAAAAAAATAGGGCTAAAAGAACCACAACGTTAAAAGGGTTTTATTGTTTCATGTGGTCAATGGACCCATAAGTAGGAAAAAACCGCGGAGTGCTACCATATAAATGGGTGCGTTTTTGTGAAAGGGGTAAATTTCTTCCTATGCACGCATTTCGGTGAATTCTATGCAGTTTTTGTACATATTCACGTACAAAAACTTATTCAAAAATAAATTTTATATCGAAATATCACTTTTAAAGTCAAAATTCATTTTTTTTCTGGGTATAGGTATATTTTGCAAAAAAACCCTTTTATGCTTCCACTTCAAAATCACGTTTGGTAAAAGTATTAGGGATTTACTATATTTATATGCTATCAATTTTTTTATTTTTTCGACATTCTTCTATAATTTTTTTCTACGCAGTTTTATATATTATGCAGTGGTACATTTTATTGAAAGAAAAATAAATTACCTATAAAATTTTCTATAGTAGAAGGTCCTAGAACTAAGTTTAAGCAAGAAACGGTTTTAAGTTTTCTATTTTAATGATTTTTGTTAAGTTTTACGACCCTTTGTTAAATTTCTCATTTCTTTTTCTCTTTTACGTTTAGGTACATGCATTACCAAATTTAAAAGAAAGATGATTGTTTGTACTTTAAAATAGCATATTGTAAGATATTAATTCTAAGAATAAAGGTAACCAAGACCGCATACGAAAATGCCACTGAACCTCTAAAATTCATACAAACAAGCTGAATTTTGCTGAGAATGTTAACTTTGAGACTTCAAAAAATGTGCAAAAAGTTTGCCACTCCTACTTCCGGGATTTCCCTAAAACCGTCCCTCGTAGTGGGATAGAATGGAAAACATCGATTTACCAAGAATTTATACGCCGTAGGAAAAAATCTCTTTTACAAAAAATGTAGCTCAGGTAACGATAAACAAAAATGTATATTTGCACTTTTGCTGTAAAATGAACCGTTCTCCCAGAAACAACGATTGGAGCGACCGTGATCGTGACCGTGCGAAATCAATTTTTTAAATAAAATTTCCATTAACCCGACGCACGGTATAAATTCGATAGTTTTTGATCAGAATATTCTATCGAAAAAACATTATAGTCGATTTTAAGGATGAATAGTGCAGCTTTCGTACACAATTTTTGGATTTTGCCGTAAGTGGCAAAAATCAATAAAAATACAAAACTTGATAAAAACACTAATTATAAAACAGACACTGAACAATTAAGTAACATATATTGTAATGTTTTGAACAAAATTTATAAATATTCAAAATTGCTAACATTCACCTTAATAACAATTAAACTTTCATTAAAGAAATATCATTTTTCTAACGTTTCTTTTATTTTATTGTTGTTTTTATTTGTACATTTGAAATAATTTTAATTTTTTTATCGTACTGCTGTGGGGAACGTGCTTAGGACAGTTTAATCTTGACATTCAAAAGTTTACATGCTTCAATGTTAGTTTTATTTGTGAAATCTTTTAATTTCTGTGAGTGTTTTTTAAATCTATTTGTACATCATTTGTTTGTAATGTTTCTAATTGTTTTACAGTTTACTCCTGATGAAGCTATAAAATAAATGGCGAAATATTGAGTCTTAGAAGGATTTTTATTATATGTAGACCACTACACCTAATATTTTCTAGAGATTTTTATATATATAAATATATATATATATATATATATATATATATATATATTTATATTTATATATATATATATATATATATATATATATATATATATATATATATATATATATACAGGGTGGTCCTTAAGTAATTGAACAAAAAGAAACAGTAGATTCTACACTTTAAAATATTACGATTTAAGCCAAATTACTTTAATAAAATGTTGATATTAAGAAAGATACAGGGTATTTGTGCAAATTTAAAATTTAATTTTTCGCTATAACTTTCATGTTTGTAAACATTTATGCATAAAAATTTACAACTGGGTACTTTCAAATATGAGAAATTATAATATGATGCACACTTTAATGTAGCTGATAGAGGGCGCCACATATGCTACGTATGTGGCATAAATTTGCACTGAACTTTTTTGGTTTTTTGATTTTTTTTTGGTTTTAATCGCATTTTACAAATTAGCTGTATAATTCTGATTGAGGGCGATTACTCCAGGCAACGAAGAAAAAATAGACAAAAACATTAATAAACCTAAATTTTGGTATAAAATACCTTTAACTTAAGTTAATAGTTACCGAAATATTAAATTAAATAATCAGCAGGATAATTAATAACAGGATTTGACAAAAAACAGAATAATAGGATTTTACATAAAACATTTTACGTTTTATGTTAAATTAAAGTCATAATCAAAACATTTTGTTTACAAAACAAATTAAGAAATAGTTAAACTAAATAACATAACTTTTGTCAAAGTAAGTGTTCGATATGTCCACCATTTTCTTTAATTAATTTGTCAATATATTCCATAAAAAATCGTCTCATATTAAATAGCAGGGGAATCTTATAGACACGTTGTTTTAATACGTCCCATACACCAAAATCAAGCGGATTAAATTCTGGGCTACGTTTTGGCTATAATGTATAATGGATTAATATATTCTTTTGGATACATATCCAAATCTTATGGTATATTATGGAACTACATCTTATTTGTCGCAGAGGTTAAATAATGTATTAAACTGTGATGTATCTCATTCATTGGTTACTTATATACACACGGAATAAACTATCGATGACAGTACCTATTTATATGATTACATTACATCTTACAAGTAACTATAATTACATATCGAACAAATGGACTATTATGATTAACCAACGAACTAATATTATGCTGAACTAAATTACCTGTGTGTTTACTATATTTATAACAATATCGGTTATTAGGCTAACGATGATGTTTTTGTAAATATGCTAAGTCTCTAAGTTTAGATTTGTAGCAAAAGTATTATGAAATAAGACACATATGTGTTATTCAATACCTGTGCTTTAGTTTCCAATTGTCCTAATAAAAATGGGTAAACAATTTACGTAATGCATAATAAGTATTCTTTTGGGATTTTTTATACATTAAATAATTATATCAATATCTCACCACATTGCCAAGGAATATGACTGCCACGACCAATTCAACTTTTAGAAAAGTTATATTTAAGTATGTTCTCACTGCCTTCTCTCTAGAATGCAGCATTTTACAATAGAGAAAAATAATACAACGCCAGTAGGTATAGAAACTTAAGAAGCGATAGAAAAGAAAAATGGTAAACACGATGACGGCCAACGTCTGAATACGGACACGGCACCTAAAGAAGAAGATGAAGAAAATTTTCTCCAATAAGACATTTAGCAGCCATAACAAAAATTTTCTAATGTTACATTATCATCTTTGAGTTTTTTTAATAAGAATAAACTATGAGTTATGATTATCTACAGGTATTCAGTGCTTTACCGCAAATATATCACAACTAAGAATTATTATGCAGCTGACTTATAAAATGTGATTATCTCGAAAACGGTTAAATTTTGAGGTTACTAATAGGTATACCTTTTCTTTGTAAAAATAATGAGTCTTTAATATTTTTTAACACAAATAGAGCTAACTTAAAGAGCAAAAAAGTTAAGCGCAAATCTATGCCACACATGTAGCATATGTGGCGCCCTCTATCAGTTACAATAAAGTATCTTTGAAATTATAATTTATCCTGCTTAGTAGCATCCAATTGTAAATTTTTGTCCAAAACTATTTACAAACGTAAAAGTTATAGCAAAAAATAAAACTTTAAATTTCCCTTTAACACCCTGTATCTTTCTTAATATCAACATTTTATTAAAGCAAGTTGGCTTAAATCGTAATATTTTAAAGTGCAGAATCTACGGTTACTGTTTGTATAATTAGTTAAGGACCACCCTATATATATATATATATATATATATATATATATATATATATATATATATATATATATATATATATATATATATATATATATATATATATATATATATATATAAGTACAGCCATAAATAAAAAAACAGTAAATGTAAATACAAAACTAGCCATGAAAATTAACTAAGGCTATTGATAATGTACTTTAGAAAGGAATTACAACGTTAAAAGAGTTTTATTGTTTAATATGCATAATGGATCCCGAAAAATATGAAAAAACTTTGGGGTGCTACTAGTTAAAGTCTAACATTTTTGAGAATGGTGTGAATTTGTTCCTATGCACTAAAGTGTATTTGGCTGAATGGTATGCAGTTTTCGTACAAATATCTACAGAAAGGTTGTTCAAAATTAAATTTCGTTTCGAAATGTCACTTTTTAAATTTAAAAATAATTTTATTTTGGCAAAAATATATTTAAAAAGCGAAGCAAAGAAAATCAGTAACAAATGCGATTTTAATTTTTGCCCCATAACGTTTTTCACGGGGTATAAATACACGCATTGTTTTACAGAAACAAATTTTTTTTCTTCTTCTTCAAAGGACATTTGGTTCTTTCATTTGGGACTTTCATTCGAAATACACCATTTTTGGGCAATTTTTCCTATTTTTTCGCATAGAATCATCTTACGAGTTTTGTTTATTTTTTATGTATATATATATATATATATAATATATATATATATATATATATATATATATATATATATATATATATATATGTAGATATTTATATATATATGTATATATATATATATATAAATATAAATATATATATATATACATATATATATATATATATATATATATATATATATATATATATATATATATATATATATATATATATATATATATATATATAGATACATCTTTAGCACAAAGTCAGGCCAAGAATAGTAAACTAAATGCACAAATCCAGGCCAGTGCCGCAATCCCAGACCATATAAGCGGCCTGGAATTGTTTCGGTTTATAACTCGCTTGTTAGTAACGTTCAGGTTACCAAATTTGGTCAGATTAAATCTGCCGCGCCACAGAATCTGGCGAATCCACAGCAAGGTTGATCTAACCTGTCTCAGTATAGTTATTTCAAATTTTACTGTGGTCTGTATATGTATCAATAGTCATTTTGTAATGTTCAAAATGACCGCTTGGAGCGCTGATTTTAACGAATTTGTATAGGTATTTCAATTGACAAATCCGGGCCAGTAAAATTGGCAACACTGCTATTCTGTTATTCCCGATCGAGTTTTCAATGTTTTACCAGGCAACTGAAACTGAACGCATTACGTCAGTGTAAGTGCGGTGCAAATCCTAGCCATGTCGCAGAGAGCAAATAATGTATTGAGGTTATCCCTTATGAAACAAAATAACGGTAAGTATAAAATTAGTTATATTTCATCTGACGTAGTATAATTATAATTTTTTAGCCCGTGCTTTAGAAATATCTCGAGAATGGAATATTACTTATTTTTACAAAATTTGCTAATGGACCTTATTTGTTAAAATTATTTTTAAAATTATTATTCTTCTGGAAATACCTGAAGTAGATTCCATTTTCACTATATCAAATAAAATGCTACCCTTTTTACTTATTTTTTAAATTTTTCCTTTATTAAGGTATTTTGTTCAAGGTTCCCCATATCTAAATTCAATATTTTGCCAGATATTTTTTTAAAGGTTGAAAAGTGGTATTACATAAATAATAATAATTGCTCCGTAAACAGGTGCATTTAGAATTTGAAATTTTTAAACAGAGTGAGGGACGAAGCACAGCCTTGTAGAAGTCATTTTGTAGTCTTAAATGGATTAGACACTTTAATTCCACATTTAATAGCTACTTTGTTTTCTTTGTATAGTGCTTTAACTGCTTCTATTAGTATTTGAGAGATTCCGAGATCATTCATTGTTTCCTATAATTTGATTCTAGGTATTGAGTCACACGCTTTCTTTAGATCGACCAAATCCAGATGGACTGGTCTACCTTTTGCCATTTTTTTCTTTATTAGTTGTTCCAATGTGTAAGTATGCTCTAGGCATGATTTTACTGTGAACCATGCTTGGTCTTCTCCAATTTTTCCTCTTATTTCAGTTTCTAACTTTTCCTTAATAATTTTTCCGTAAAGTCTACGGTTATGTGTACTACTATACTACTATTATATGTATATGAAAAAGAAACGATTATTTATTTGGCTGTTTGGCTATTTTTTATTTTTTGCACTATGTCAAATAAAAAATTTGGATCCATTATAGTTGAAAACCCTGTACATATTAATCTTGCAAACTATTTCTTTATTTATATAATTATACTATATTATATAATTTATTTTATTATAAAGAGTTCAATAACGAACCGAAAATATATTTCTATTAATTTTTATCTGTTTAATCTAGGCCATTTTTGGGCGAAAAAGGAAACATGATGATGATGATAACTTTGGAAAGGATTTCTTTCTTCTTAGCCTTCTGTCGTCCATGTTTGGACATAGGCTGCGGAAGCCAGCCTGTTCAACCGATTGGTAATTGTCCATTTTGTAGGTTAACCGGTTGTTAATAATTTTCATAAATAGTTTTTGTCCCCTTTTTTGTGTAAGAGTATTACTAGACTCTCGTTCCAGTCTTTAGGGATCTTTTTATTATGGAGACATCTATTAAATAGCTGTTAGTACAGGGATTATTACTGTCTTGCTTGTTTTTGGAAAGGATTTAGATAATACAATATGTAGCCCTTCAATATGTTCAGAGGTATTCTTAATTTATCAATAAATTTTTACAGTCTGCTTTAAATATTTTCCTTTTAGGACACCAAGTTGGATACAGAATTTTCTAAAACAAATTATTCAGCGTCATCTGCGATTATACAAATTCAACCAAATATATTTACATTAAAAAATATGGTAATTTGAAATTATTTTAAAATTATTTAGCAGATTTGCCTAAGTTTTTATGTTTTATAACGAAGAATCAGGCAAAAATGAACATTTGCATCAAGATCCCATTGAGACTGTTCCATGTCAATCGAATATAATTTCCAATTCATTAGTTTCAAACAAAAAGGTGAGGCACCTCTCTTTTCAGAATCAAGGAAACATTTTAACCTAACCATATTTTTTGGTATTCAATAATCGTGATTTTTTGTTTATTATAGGGAAGTATTACGAAAGTAGATGCAGGAAATAATACTATCTATGACAAAGTAAGTTTCAAACTAAATTTGTTTAATTTGTAATTTTAAAATAAAAAGACAGTGTCAACATAACTTTTTTTTAGGAAAATGTAGAGGCTGATGGAGTCGAAAAAGTTACGGATGCAAGTTATTATGACAAATTCACATTTTGTTTCTATTGCGAAAAAGACGTGGACCATTTTTCTAGACATATTTTCACTGGCATTTTAATGAAATTAATGTTAAAAAAATTATGGGGGCTTCGCTTAAGTCAAAAAAAGAGAGCTAATTACGTCTTTACGTAAAAAAGGAGACTTCTTAAGAAATAGAATAACTAATGTTGTAAGACGCGTAAAACGATTGGTACAAAGTGACACGTCTCTAAGAGACAGCTTCCTGCCCTGCACCTATTGCTTCGGTTTTTATAAACGAAAATCTCTCTTTAAACACACAAAGAAATGTCCAGAAAATAGGGAAATAAGTACTAAACAAAAGAGACAAACATCACAAAGTGATGGCCAAAGTGCACTACTGGTGAGTACGTTGTTTAAGCATGACAAGTTATTAGTTAAAGAACTATTTCCTCGAATGCGTGCAGACAAAACGAACTTAACCGCACAGCGTGACTTTTTAATTTGTCAATATGCATATTCTAATATGAAAGGCATAAAAACTAAGGGAAATTTAGACTTGGTCTGTCAAAACATGCGTCGCTTGTCAACCATATTGCTCGATACAATGCTGATCTTGACAAACATGAATCTCCCACAGTTGCAATGACTTTTGGTACCTTGCTTAAGAAAATTTGCGATTTAGCCTACATCCATCATATTCAAATAGAAAATACCAACGATCAGAGAAAAGATTTAAAAATACTAAAAAAAATAATTGAATCGCAATGGTCTGACGAAATTTCCGCTCAAGCAGGATTAAATCTGAATGAGAACAAGTGGAATAAAAATGGTTTAATACCATTAACGAACGATATAAAAAATATTAACCAATTTTTGAAAGAATGGACTGATCGGGCTTTTCTTGATTTACAGAATGACAATACAAATATAATCATCTTAATTGACATTATAATTTACTTAAAGAAATAGTATATGCGCAAATTATACTATTGAACAGGCGCCGACATGCAGAGGTAGCTCAAATGAATGTTGACAAGTACCTTGCAATTAATCTTAGGATAATGTTTCAACACCGAGTTTAAAAATTGCCTAACAGAGTCTGAAAGAATTTTGTTGAATTCTTATTATCGCATTGTTATACGAGGAAAGCGAGGTAGGGGTGTACCAATATTGTTGTCCCCAGAGATGAAAAAGCATTTCGACTACTTTACTTCCCTACGAGACCAATTTGCAAACCAGAATAAATATATTTTTTATTCGGCTGGGCAAGGATTTTTAGATGGCACCAAAATTTTATACAAATATGCTGAAAAATGTGGCACAGATAACCCGATATCAATTAGTGCAACTAAATTAAGAAAATACCTAGCAACTATAACCCAACTACTACATTTTGATGAGAAAGAACTGGAACAGCTGTCTAAGTTTATGGGGCATACATTAAAAACACACTTACATTAGAAACGATGACAGTGATGATATTACTAGCACGACAATACAGGTACCCAGTACAAGTAGTAAAATGAATTGTAGAAAAATCCCAATTGTCAGACATAAATGGAGCATTGAACAAAAAAGACTGATTGCACAACATTTTAAAAATAATATTAAGGAAAAAAGACCCCCTAAAAAATTTGAAGTTGAAGCATTTCAAGAGCAGCAATCCGAAGAATTTCGAAAAATGGAATGGACCACCATTAAGGCCGTTGTTTTCAACATGTATAAGGGTAATTTAAATCAACCCACATAAATATTATATATTTTATGTGGAGAGTATGCATTATACAATATGACTTAAATATCTTTAAATATTCTAAAAGTTAACATTTATTTGAGAATTATAATTTTAATTTAGTTATGTTTCTGACTTTTGAAATAAATACACAATTTTGGTTTTAATTCCTACTGACCTTTTAAATGTACCCACTTTAAATAATATTTTAGTATTAGAATAGGAAACTGAAAGCAATTTTTGGAAATTTAGGAAATTGAAGTTAAAAAAACCTAAAATATATTAAAATCAGAAATTGAGGCGGCAATAAAAAAGCTAAAATTTAAAAAAAGCAGAAGGGGAAGATGGAATAAAAGCTGAAACACTCACAGAAATGGGAGAATTAGGGACGGAAGTAATGCTTAGAATGTGCAGTGAGATCTGGAATACCGGAAAGTGGTCAAATGACTGGAGTAAACTCACGTTTATTCCCATATATAAAAAGGTTCTCCGACAGACTACAGTAATTACCGTACAGTAGCATTGATGTCTCATGCGAACAAAGTACTTCTAACCGTCATCAATAAATGACTAAAATCAATTCTTTTACCACATAGTCCCCAAGAACAATGCGGATTCGTCCAAGCTAGAGGAACAAGAGAACACACTCTAAATTATCGGAAAATCTCGAGAGTTTAACATAGAAACATATTTGTGCTTTATTGACTACTCCAAGGCCTTCGATAACGTAAAATGAGATAAAATGTGGCATGTACTTAGAGAAATGCATGTACGTAAAGAAACTTAATATATTTATTACACAAACTTAATCTAAATAACACCGCTGATGTAAGAGTCAATAATATGGTTTATTATATTATATTTATTATAATTCAAGTGGAGGATGCGAAGACGAGATCCGTAGACGCATCACAATGGCCAGATCGGCAAGAACCAAACTCACAAAGATACGGAAGAACACTGACATTATAAAAAACACAAAATTACGCCTTTCTCGAGCATTAATATTTCCTATCGCCACCTACGCTTCAGATACTTGGACCATCAAAAAAGCAGATTCAAAGCATATAATGACGTTTGCAATGTGGGTCTACCGTAGAATGTTGCGCATACTATGTACCGCGCATCGCACAAATAATTAAATACTAGCAGAACTTAATATAAAAACTAGACTACCACTATCAACCAAAATATACTGTAATGACTGATTACTCACCCTCCGAAGCAGAACAACACGCAGAGAAGAGAGATAATTGAACAGAAATAGACAAACAAATTACATTACGCCACTACATCCTTACGAAGGAGAAAAGATAGAGAAGGAGGACATACCAAAACTCTATAAATTCTCTTATGAACATTTACACTCATCATATTCTTTTTTATATTAACACAGTAATCAATACACAGGTTTTTTGTTATACGAAGTCGATAAAATAAGTTTGGCAACACAGCCGTGGCCTGGGTTTATACTATTGGATACAAAATTTTGTATACCCTGGTCTGACTTTGTAAGGAAAGTCAATTGGACTGGGATGGTCTCTATTTTTAGGTCGATATACAAAACTTTTATGGATGAAAAAATTAATTGTATATTGTGATTTCCATGTGCAACATACCTCATTTGAATATTTATACACCGCAATTTTTTGTCTATCTATATTAGAAAGTGGTGGCCCGGGATGATACGTAGGACCGATTGGCCTGGTTTTGTACTAGAGATGTATATATATATATATATATATATATATATATATATATATATATATATATATATATATATGATCATCTGATCATCTGCAAAGAGTAAAGTGTACAACGTTTCATCTCCTACGGAAATTTTGTTTTCCAATTTTTTAACACCTATTCTAAATATATTTTAAATTAAGTCGGTGCTGATGAGCACCCCTCCACCCCTGTCTTAAGCATTTATTTATATAGAATTCCTGAGAAATACTGTTTTCGACTTTAACTGAACTGCTGCAAATGTAATTCAGTTTTCTTATTTTTTTGGCATAAAGCCAACGCTAGAGTTGCTGCGACCTGATCGTTGCCAATAAAAATAGAATAAGTAATGTTTTTTTTGTCCATCCCGGAGCAATAAAGATCAAATTTAAGTAAGTTTAATGTCTTTTATTTGATTTTATTTTGTTTTATTGTATTCTATTTTATTCTATTTTATTACATGATATTCCATTTTATTCCATTTTATTCCATTTTATTCCATGTTATTCCATTTTATTCCATTTTATTCTATTTTATTCCATTTTATTCCATTTTGTTCCATTTTATTCTATTTTAGTCTATTTTATTTTATTTTGTTTTATTACACTCTATTTTATTCTATTTAATTACATTTCATTCTACTTTATTTCATTTTATTCGCATTTATTACATATTAATTAAATTAATTTTTATTTTATTCAATTTTATTGTATTCTATCCTATATACCTCTATAGTATTCCATTTCTTCTATTTTATTCTAATTTATTTTATTGTAGTTAATTCTAACGAATTTGCGACACAGTCCACGGTAGAATACAGTCGGATCTGATTACTCATATTAAAAGAGGAGGCTAATACAAGAAAAATACCACTATTAGTAAGTCAGTAACATGTCGAGGATACATCATTTATGTTTTAAAATAACATACATATAAAATCAAAATTTGGTGTTTATTGAGAGTAAACTAAATGTAAGACTGTAATACTTACCATGTCAGGATAGTATTATGAGGTTTTTTCGCGGTTTTTCCTCATGATTTACTATGCAATCACTAACAGAAGAATTTTATCATCATAGCATATGGATCTCTATTTAAAGACGAATCACATGCTACGATTTTTCTGACGGATACGTTAAAGTTGATTTCATGTAATCGAATGAACTATCTTATAACAAAGTCGTCCCAGGAGCGCAACTCAGCAATATTAGCAATATCATTTTAAAGTCGTCTACTTTACAATGTATATGTCTGAATTTTCAATATATATATATATATATATATATATATATATATATATATATATATATATACAAATATAAATATACAATATCCGGTTTATAGCGTCCTACCTTTTCTAAGGTTCCCAGTCGTTATTAACGTCTATCGGCTCAGTCCCCTATTCGTCTCTACCTGACATTGCCGCTTGGACTCCATCAAGCCATATTGTTTTCGGTCTCTCTCGTTTTTTTTTAATCAGGTGGCTGCCAGTCCAATATTACCATCGGTAGGCGGTGGTCCGATTGTAATATTGAATGGTCCACTGTTATACATATACATATAAATATGATTCATATTTAACCTGTAAACATTTTATTATTCAAGAATTTTCTAGTAGTTTTCCCTACGATGAAATCGGTCTTCTTCCTCCACGCCGTTCGAGAGAGTTCACGAAGGGTCAACATCCGTCCGCTTCGAAGGGATTCCAGGGTAACAGCTGTTGAATATAAATAGAGAAATTCTCATGGTGTTAGTTAGTCTGAAAATATAATAAGTCAGACAAAATTAAATTATTAGAAGAATTTTTCACCTAGTAACAAAAATCGATATTTGTTTACTTAATTTATTAATGTTTTGTATTTTGAGAATAATTTTCGAAGTGGAAATTGAAACGTCAATAAACTTATTTTAAACTTAAATTGTTGCTTATTCCCAATGAAAAATTGTAATTACTTATTTTAGTGTTCGGATCACTAGATTTTACATTGCCAATTTGTCGCTTCTCGAAACACTTTTTTAAGGTTTCATAACGCCACAGTTTCTTATGTCAGAGTTAATATAACTATGAGCTAATATTTCTGCCGCTTTAACGAATTTGCACATGCAGAAAAATAATTAACTAACTTTACCATAATTAGAAAAGCTACTTAACTATATATATATTTTGGACGTGCTAAAATCTGGATTGTTGATATGTTGATATCAGCCATGTCCTCGTTAAAACCAACAAAATAGGTTCGAGGAGACCAAACCACTATATAACTCTTATATAATGTTAAATTCATATACATCTTGGTACCGTTTCATGAATTTACTTTATAGAATAATTATTAGACTTAATTTTACCACATTTACAGAAACATTTCTAAAACTTGTTTTAACTATGTAACCAACTCAATTAAAATTGTAATTCTAGTGGATAATCTCGCTACAGCAGATGGTAAATTACGACAGATATTGAAAATATATTTTATTTATTACTTAACGGAGCTCTTGATCTGAATCCGCTTCCTCTTTAAAAGAAAGTTAAAGGACGTTAAAAAATGCTTTATTGTATAGAGTGTAACGAAGAAATATTAAATACCATGTAGTCGGAAATGGGAAGAATGCCGACTGCACAAGTGGTATGTAATGAAAAATAACGATGTTTTTTGCTTTTTTATATAATGTAATAGCAACTACTATATTCTACTTTTAACTTTTAATATCACTGTAATACTAATTATAAATGATCTTAAAAGTAAAACTTGCTGACACGATTTTTGTTACAGTTTTCAGTTAATAGGAATGTCTATAAGGAAATTTTATAAGAGATGATTTAAAAGGGTCAATTCAAAGAAATATATGACATACGTATTTTTATCGGTGCATTTAAGCAATTACAATCTGGTTAATCAGAACAATGAGCAATTTAGTTCTAATTTAAATTTTGGAATATACAATTTAGTCTAAAGTTTACTAACTTGTACCGTTTAAGTTTTTGTTGATTTATTGCCCTATTTGTTAAGTGCCTAAAGTACTTTTGCGCTATAGTATAAGTCAAACTACTTTCTCTTTCTGGGTCTTGGCACTAACTGAATTATCTTGGAACTGGATGGCATCAGAATACATATGTTGGTGGTTTGGCTTTATGTTTCGTAGCAAATTCTTTGTTGCGTTAAAGGTAGTATATATTACAAGGAATCTGCGGATATCACCCTTTCTTACTTACCAAGAGAATATTGACATATTTTTAAATACCTTCTTTTGAAATCATTGTATTAAATCTTGATTACTACGTTTGGAACAATCTCATAACTGAATGTCACTGATACAAACTGGTTTTATCACTTGATTATATAGTAAAAACATGATTTGTAAAGAAGAAGTAAAGTTTTATTTAAGTAGCAAATATATTTTTCTGTATTTTTACCCATTGGAATGGGAGGTGTTCTCTAACACTGTCCAAGTGTAGCTGAATAAATATTTCGGCTGGGTACAAGTAATTGGGTAGAATTACTTATACTCAGCCTTTTACCCTTATTCCTTCGACTTTTGGTGTATTTTCACTAAGCGGTGTTTTTTTTTGTTGTATGGATTTAAATAAGCTACTCATACTCAGTAGAAATGTATTACAATTATAAACAGTATATTTTTAAATTGTTCGATAGATGACACAATTACCATTTATTTGCTCTCTGCTTTTGTATAAGAAATATTACAGTAGTTGATACGTGACTGGATGATTCACCGGTGTGGCTGTTTCGTTTGGCAGTTGAAAGGTAAGACAGCTTTTTGTGTGCAATCTTTTACAGAGTCAAATTTTGGACAGCGCAGTGTTGCAGCGAGGCGAAAGAGATAGGAGCTTTGTTGCAAGGTTAGATTAAGTCTAAATACCCCCCTTTAATTTTTTTTATATAAGCTCTCTATACAGCGTTCCACGTTAAGAAAATAACATTAGGCTGATGGAGATCAGTGTTGCCAAAACTCTCAGGCATGCGGTTTACTAGATTGTCGAGATATTTTTCGAATTTCCATTTTCAATTAACATTTAACTGTAAAGTCAGAATAACAACTGAAGAACCACAAAGCCTTATTATCATTATGTAGTCTCAGAGAACCACATAAAATCGCTGACATACGTACACCGTATTATTTTAAGTTGCAATTAGTAATTAGATATATGCATTCCAAGCGGTCCGTTTATTTGCTTTTAAACCTTTAATAGCCGGTAAAGTGGATGATTTAACTAAACAATATTTTCTACTGATTTCTATGATTCATGGTATATGATATTCTTACCGAAAAACAAATAAACTGTCGTTACTATAATTAAAATAAGATAAAATAAAATTATCTTTTGTAAATACTATTTATTTAATTAAAATCATTTTCCCTACTTTTCATCTCTTGTTTCGAATGGGCACTTTTGGTCAATTACGTTAAAAAACATTAATTTAATAATTCATGTCTGTAAAAACGAAAATACAAATTATATACAACCTTGAATCGTGCTTGTGTTCGTTCATCGTGGCATCGCTGCGCTTCTATCGTCCATAAGAAATACATGGCCCTATCTCCGCAATGTTATTTTCTTAACGTGAAACGCTCTATAGCAAAGCTTAGAGTCTAATGTCAATTCAAAATATGTTCCAGTATTTGAGTGCGTAATTTGGTTATTATTTATGCCAACTAAAATGTTTTAAATATTGAGCGTACACTTTATATAAGTGTATTTAATTTGCTTAATTTAATCTTCTTGTTCAGTCATCTGATTAATCGCTATTTTCAATTTTTCTGTAGCTTTTTTGCTGGTTTTATCTACTACTATGATTGACATATGATCAGATACAGGATCTAATATGCAAATATAATTGTGAAACTTTTGTGTAGTACCGTTTTAGTACTCTCTTAGTAATTTCTTTAAGCTCAGAATAAAAATTCTCTTGTTTCACTAACAAATGTGTTTCTAAGGTGTGAAATTGGAGTAGCTAAGAGTACTGTTAAGTAAATAATATCCCAATTTATAGCTATACCTTTAAGTGTAAGTTTGAATTTCAAGAAGTTTGAATTTCAAGTTTCAAGACTAGTTTTTAAAATAATTTTGACATAAGAGTAACGTAATAATAAAAGAGTAACTTTTATTGCTACGTTGTTAAAAATATGTAAGTTTTTTATCTCCTCTTTAGTTGTTCTAAGGTATTCTGTTTTCCAAAATTAACCCCAGGCTATGCTCCAATCTACAGTATTCTTATTTTAGCTTTTCCACTGTATAACTTCGATCCTCAGAGTTCTTTGTAGTCACTACTTGATCGTCTGAAAGGCTTAATTTGTATAAATATTCGTTTTCCAATCATATCCAGACAAGAGACTCTCTGTTGCGCATAAGTTCATTGTGATATCCGTTTTTATTTTAATAAAATTTCCTATTTAATTTACAGATTTTTATGACCTTTATTTTTTTCTTGTATTTCTAATTTGTTTATTGCTATCCAAAGTTTCTTTCCCACAGTTGTAAGTCTTCCCTAAAACCACATGTATCACATTGCTTTAGTGTTTTATCTTTCCTATTCAGAACCTTATTTCTACGTATCTACGGGATTCAACCAATTTTGATTCTATCATTCATTCTTTTGTTTTTTTTTATTTTTTTTTGTAAATTTTGATTTAAAAAAATTTAAACTAAAAATAAACAATTTTTTTTATACTTAAACAACATTCATTATTATATTTTAATATCGACACATCGACACAAAGAATTCACAGACATTGACTAGACCCTAAATTATATAAATATAAATATTAATTACGTCTATAATTATATATGAATTTTTGTGGCGCCGCGCCGCTGTAAATGATGATATTATGGTTATTGAATATGACCTGATTTATACCTCACACACATACACACCTTACTTTCATTTGTTCTGAGATTATGAGGTATTAGATTGAGGAAGTCACTGTGAGACGCTTACATGATGTAAGACGTCTGGGCAAGGCTATTCTGCTTTTTATCGATTTTATTATTTGATGTGATAAGTAGTTTAATTAATTTTAATTATATACTAAATTGCAAAGAAAGTTTTTAATAACGGAAAATGTCCTAAATGTCCCCCATTTCCTAAATATCCTAGTTTTTGAGAAATATGTTTTAAATGCTTTTTGTTTTTTTTACTTTTAACAGAAAATAAATAAATAGCATTAACGACGCGCGACGGCACCAGTATACCGGAATGGAACGCAAAGAAATGAAGATTATATTGTATGATTCAACATTGGGTTAAGTGTTTTGCTTACGCTAACGAGAGTTAGAAATAGATTTTTACATCGACAATTGTGGTCATTTACGGTAATTTATGAAGATACACAAGCAGCTAGTAGACGAGTCTGAATAGTATTGAAAACCACTGATAAATTTAATACGAAGGCACAAGCGTTAATACTTCGGTCACATTATTAGGCACCTGGAAAAATACGAACTTTGCATCTTATTATGTCTATATAATATCAATACTTAAATACTTGGTGACAATAATATTCATTTTAAAATATGTATATTTTGCAAACAATTATCGAAATAAAAATGAAAGTCTCAAAAATAGAATATGTCCTTGCATCTATATAAACTAGTATAAAATTTGGTAAATGTTAGACGGAATACTTGTCGGAATAATGACATAAATATTTTTCTGAGTTTTTGTCATTTAATATTTTGTTTTTGTTTATTTTTATTTTCTTTGTCATGGTATGCCTTTATAATCAATTATGTTTTTGGTTTGTACGATATCTTTGTTTACGATCTGTGTGTCGGTCCATCTCACCTTTGGATATAATGAATTATTCACTTACTGCGTGAAACGTTGAGATTAACCCTCATACATATCGTCCAAAAATACTGTCCAAAACTCGGAAGACAACTATTTATTTCAAAATCTGGCGATAGAACCCTCAAAAATCATTTCATGTCTACTTAAGTCTATATTTATGACGAATCTACAAATTATGACTCTTCTGTAATATCTTTCAATAATACTAATATTATTGTTTGGCCATCACTTGTATTACCAATCACACAAACTGATTGTTCTTCCATATTTGAAGGATATTAATATTTTTATTTTTTTTTTATTTTTATATTGGCTTCGGCTTGAAATATTTAGCCACGTAATTACATATAAATATTAGTATTCATTCATACAGGATTGTACAAGGAGGACACTTTTCACGCTCAGGGATTCATCAGGGTGGCTTTATTGTAACAAACAAGACATAAACGACGGTTAGGTAGGTGGGCAACATATATGGTAAACATACAAAGGAAATGTTCACGGTTACGATCAATTTTACACTCATAATTTTAATTTAATTTTTACAAGAAATATCATAATTATTTTAAAGATTTTTATATTGTCTTTACTTAATAGAAGATTTACGTTTAATGGTGTACTTAAACCCTCTTTTATCAATTATTTTAGCAGCCACGTACTTGTATTACGATCTAGTGGACAGGTGAAGAATATGTGATTTAAATCAGCTATACTAGTTCCACACTCACATCGGTCTGTTGGGAGAACTCCTATTTTATGTAGATGTTATGGAAAACATCCATCTTCTTCTCATTGCGCCGTCTCCTTTCGAAGGTTGGCGATCCAAATGGCAATTGTAGTTTTGGAAACTGCTGCGCGAAAGATCTCTGCGGATGAGTGGTCGAACCATCTCCTCAGGTCTTTCAGCCACGAACTCTGGCGTCTTCCTACTGATCTTTTGCCCTGTACCTTTCCTTCCAGTATAACTTGAAGTAATTCATATCTTTCGCCTCTCAGCACATGACCCAAGTATTGCATTTTCCTCTCTTTGATTATTCTTAGTCTCTCTCTTTTTGTTTACACATGCGACGAAGTACCTCAACATTAGTAACTCTTTTTACCCATGGAATTCTCAACATTCGTCTGTATATATACATCTCAAAAGCATCTATTCTTTTTTCTATTTCAGAGTCCATTGTCCAACTTTCACAGCCATACAGTAAGACAGAAAAAACGTAACATCTGATCATTCGGATTCTAAGCTGTAGACTAAGGTCTGATCTTATAAAACATGTTTTAATGCTCATGAATGTTTTTCTTGCTTGTTCGATTCTTGATAGGATTTCTTTTTTTGGATTACACTGACTATTGATAGTTGTTCCCAAATATTTTATGGAATTTACCTGTTCTATTATTAGACCCTTGGCATACACCTGTACGTTTATTGGTGTCTTTGAAAATACTAAAGTTTTAGTTTTGGAAACGTTTAGATGTAAACCGAACATTTCGCTGTGGTGAACTACCGCATTTATTATATTTTGTAGTTCTTGTGCGTTGCTTGCTATTAAGACGGTATCATCAGCATATCTGATGTTGTCTATGCTGATTCCGTTAATCTTAATTCCACCTTGGACCTCGTCTAATGCTTCTCTGAATATAGACTCCGAATACAAATTAAAGAGTAGCGGTGATAAGACGCAACCCTGTCTCACTCCTCGTCGGATTTGTATAACTTCGGATGTTGTGTGCTCTATTTCAATTGTTTCCGTTTGGTGCCAGTATAGTTCTGAGATAATTCGCAAGTCTTGTTCGTCAACTCCAGTTGTTCTCAGAATTTCGATCATCTTTTGATGGTTAACGCAGTCAAATGCTTTTCGATAGTCAATAAAACATGCATATACATCTACATTCATGTCTCTGCATCGTTGCGTTAACACATTTAAAGCAAAAAGAGCCTCTCGTGTTCCCAATCCGTTTCGAAATCCGAATTGAGTGTCACTCATCTGGAACTCGCACTTCTTGTAAATTCGTGTATGGATAATTCTGAGAAAAGTTTTAATGACATCAAGCTTAATATTCGATAATCATCGCATTGTGAGGAATTCGATTTTTTTGGTAATGCTACGAATGTTGATTTTAGCCAGTCTGTTGGTATTTTACCTGTGTCATATATCTTATTGAATAGTGCTGTTATTAAATCTAGGGTTTTACTTTCGTTATCTGCAATTCGTTTACGTATTTCGACATTGATATTGTCTGGACCGGTGGCTTTTTCATCTTTCTGAGATTTTACTGCATGAATCACTTCTTCTTTGGTTATTTCTGGGCCTTTTTCATTTATTCGATTATCTATGGATGGTGGAGAACAAGGTCTATCGTCGTCAAAAAGAGTTTGTATGTATTCTTTCCATTTCTCTAGTTTGTCTTCTGTACCCATAATTATTTTGTTATTATCATTTTTTAATATTGTTGCTTGTCTCTTTTTGTGTCTACCTGTCATTTCTTTTACTTTTTTATGAATATTAAAGGTGTCGTATTTTTCCTGAAGTTGTTCGATTTCTAGGCATTTTGTTGACATCCAGTTTTCTTTCGCCTCCCTGCACTTTCTTCTAATGATTTTGTTGATTCGCTTGTATTCTATTGGGCTTGTTTTATGTTTTCGTCTTACGTCCATGAGGTCCATGATCTCTTGCGTTATCCATTCTTGTTTTTTGTTGTGTTTTATGAACCCGATGTCTACTTCTTGTATCTTTGTTATTTTTGTTTTTAGAGCAGTTCATTGTTACTTCAATGTCTGTCTGTACCAAGTTTTCGATCGTTTTTATTTCTTCCTCAAGCTTGATACTTATTTCTTTTTTCTGTTCAGGGTTCTTCAGTTGTGAGATGTCTATTTTTCTTGTCACTGTTTTCTTTTTGACTTTGAGAAATCTTTTTAATCTAAAATCCATTATTCATGATCCATGATCTACTTTTAATCTTAAGACAGTTGACACTGTGTTTCTGCTTAGTGTGACATCTTTGTAAAATTGTTTTACATCTACTGTTGGTTGTAATTTGTATAAATTAGTGCCCCTGCTTTCACCAAACTGAATCCATTGTCTGTCCCATTTAAATTTAATATGTTGTTTGATATAGGCAAGTAGGTCACATGTGTTAAATTCTTCTATCAACATATGTGGGTGCTGTAATGGATTTTTAGCTATAGAATCAGCAATAGTATTGCCAACAATATCTGAGTGTCCCTTAACCCATAGAAATTTAGTACCATATGGATCTGATAGTTTTAGTAACTGTTGAAAAATTTCTAATATGAATATATTGCTATTTATTGTGAAGTTAAAGTTTTGCAAGGAGTGTAATACTGACAGTGAATCACTACATATGACAATTTTGTTCCACTGGTTTTCACAGCACAATTCAAGGGCTTTGTATATAGCACATGCTTCAGCAGAAAAAATGCTGGATTGATTATTTAAAATAAATGATTTTTCAATCTTCAATATTGTGACCTACTCTTCGATATCAATATATATTGTTCATTATCCATACTATCTTTACAGGAAACTTATTTTTAAAATACTAAAGTCCATAATTGAAAAAATTTCACCTGCACGTATAAAAATAGAGCAAATATAGATTATACTAGTGGGGGCGTAGCGATCTATACTCATTCATCCATCGATGCAGAAATTGTTCAAATCATTATACAACTTAAAGCAGTCTCAATTACTATTAAAAGGCCTATAAAAATGAACATAAATATGTAATATATACATTTCACCTAAATAGAACCCAAGCAATAATAAAATCTCAGATTTGATAAAACAAATAACTCCACGTCTTCTAAATCTTGGAGATTTTAATGCATATAATCATATGGGGATCAAAAAATTACTCCATTAGGACGTAGAATTGAAATAATGTTTGACAATTTTCAATTAATCCTACTAAATAATAAAAGAAATATTTATTTTGACATTTCAACTAGTAAATCCTCTGCTATAGAATTTTCAATATTTGATCGAGCATTATCAGATACTTTAACTTGGGATGTCCTTTCTGATTTAAATGATGGTAACCACTTTCCGAAATCCTGACAGTATACAATGTTTTTTTAATGTTGTAAAATGAAATACCAAAAAAGCAAATTAAATTAGTGACTATTATAATCTAGTTGCTAGCTCCAGGAAAAATTCTAGAAATAGGAAAAGAACTCAAAAAGTATAAAATAGATATTGCAGCACTGCAAGAATTACGCTGGGAGGGACAGGGACAGATTGATAAACAAGACTTTACAATGTTATATTCAGGAGGAAAGAAGCAAGGGCAAAAAGGCGTGGGATTCATGACACTAAGGCACCTAAGAGAAAAAATTATAAATTTCAAGCCAATATGCGAAAAGATGGCCTATGTTAGAGTCAACAGCAAACCATTTAATATATCAGTCTTGAATTTATACGCCCCCACAGAAACAAGCAATGCAGACGAAAAAGAAATCTTCTAAGATAGGTCGAAGAGGAGATAGAAAAAATACCTAAAGAAGATGTCATATTTGTACTAGGAGACCTCAACGCCCAGATTGGAAAGAGGACTTTTTACCACAAATTGCAGGAAAGCATAAAATACACGAAAACACGAATGACAATGGACAAAGACTATGTAACCTAGCAACAAGAACAAATTTGTTAATAAGCTCAACAAAATTTGAACACCCTAAAATACATAAGGTAACATGGAGGTCACCAGATCAGAAAACATATAGTCAAATTGATCACATAATGATTATTAAACGAAAACAATCGTCAATAAAAGATGTAA
This sequence comes from Diabrotica undecimpunctata, assembly GCF_040954645.1. Taxonomy (NCBI): domain Eukaryota; kingdom Metazoa; phylum Arthropoda; class Insecta; order Coleoptera; family Chrysomelidae; genus Diabrotica; species Diabrotica undecimpunctata. The sequence goes on along the minus strand of NC_092806.1, from coordinate 95,203,744 downwards.
GAACGTTCAGAGGTGCGTGTGCAGATTCAGACCACTACATGGTCACAGCTACTATAAGACAAAAAGTTAAAATTGAAATAAAACAAAAAAACCAACATAAAAAGTGGAATGTCAATAAAATGAGTAATGAAGAAGTAAGAAAAAAATATGAAGAGGCAGTAACAGTTCAAATAAAAGAGAAATATAAAGCAGAAGATATAAACACAGAATGGGAGACGATCAAAAAATCAATAGAAGAAGGTGCAAATATGCAGATAGGTAAAAGTCAGGCTAAAACAAAAAACGGATGGTATAACCAAGAATGTAGAAAAATAACAGGAAAAAAAGTGCAAGCCAGAAATAAATGGCTAAGAACAGATAAAGAGGAAGACAGAGAAGAATATGAAAAATTAAGAAGGAATGCTTAGAAAGTGATAAGCCAAAATAAAACAAGATGGGTAGACAAAAAATGCAGGAAATAGATTAGGAAAGAACAAACAGAAATACGAAAAGTTTTTACAAAAAGATTAAAGAACAAAACAAAAAATACAAGGGCAAAACAAACGGAATAAAAAATAGAGAGGGAATAGTGATAATAGAGGACCAAGAATACAAGCAAGTATGGAGAGATTACTACAGAGAGCTCTTACGGAGGAAACAACAGAAGAAGAAATGCATAACGAAGAGGAAACGGTGCACGAAGAAGAAGCAGATGAAGTAGATATCGAAATTTCAAAAGAACCAACATTGGAGGAATTGGATGAAGTAATACAGAGAAGCAAAAATAGAAAAGCCCCTGGTAAAGATGGAATTAATATGGAACTAATAAAATACGGGGGAAGGGAACTAAGAGGAAAAATACTGGCACTATTGAAAAATATATGGAAAAACGAGAAAATGCCAGGGGAGTGGGAGGTAGGGCAGACCATAACAGTACATAAAAAGGGAGACCAACAAAGCTGTGAAAATTATAGAGGAATAACGTTACTAAATACAACATATAAAATAATGACATCAATAATAAAAAAGAGGTTATCAAAGATCACAAAGAAGGCAGTAGGAAAGTACCAATGTGGATTCACAGAAGGAAGATCTACAAAAGATGCAATACACACAATAAAACAAAAAGCAAACGAGTATAAATTAGAATTGAAAATGTTATTCATAGACTTCAAACAGGCATTTGATTCAATTAAAAGGAACGGATTAATGATAGCACTTAAAAAATTAAAAATTCCACATAAACTCAGAAAATTGATAGAAATGACAATGAGAACTACAAAAATAAGCATAAAGACACAAAGAGGAGAGACAGAGGAATTCATTATAAATAAAGGGATGAAACAAGGAGATGCCTTATCAACAACGCTATTTAATCTAGCATTAGAATATGTACTAAGAAATATAAATAAAGGAAATCTCAGAACAAGAGGTGGTCAAATAATTGCATATGCAGACGATATTGCTATTATTGCAAAGAACAGAAAAATAATGAAAGAAATGCTGGAAGAAATAAGAGAGAAAGGGGAGATAATGGGGCTAAGATTAAATCAAGAAAAGACAAAAATATTATGATTATAAAATGTATAAAGAGATATATATGATATAAACGATAATGAAGATATTTATATGAAATATCAATCTGATCTAAATGATAAAGATACGTGAATATGAATTATGAATTAAAATTAGAATGTAGAGAAGACAGTACTTAATTATAAAAAATGAAGAATCATGTATTTGTATAGTACTCAAGATAATTACAGATAAGGAAAAGCAAGAAGAAAATTTAGGTGAATGAATATGGAAAAATGTAAGAATATATATTAAAATTGCCATGCATTTCAAATAAAGAGCATAAACATGTACAGTAACAAAGTAACCAGAGAGTAGGATAAGCAAAACTCTATGTTAATATCAAGCTATTGCAAAATTTATTTTTTTTTTTATTTTTTTTTAATTTAATTTAACGTTCTTGTAACAGCTTCGGCCATTAGCACGAGGCACCGTGGATACAATTATATATAAGGTACAATTACATATTATAATATACTATAGTTATATATTATTTAGTAAGTTTTCTAGCTTCAGGAACTGGATAGCTGTGATGACTTGGCTCTGGTTCGATAATATATCTGTGATGTCGCCCCTCATGCCCAGTTCTTGGCGTCGTTTATTGTAATGAGGGCAGTCCACAAGGATGTGTAGAACGCTTAGTGGAGATTGGCAATAGTGACAGATTGGCTTAGGTGTAGAATTCATTAGGTGACCATGTGTAAATCTGGTGTGACTGATACGCAATCTTCTAGCAACAACCATCTCATTTTTCGTTATACCAGGGATAACGAACCGCTTAATCGTCTGATCTATTTGGTGTAAAAATGTAGTGGATTGTTTTCAATGATTCTGCCAGTAATTTCGTACGAGTTTATTTATACTAGTTTTTAGGTCACTGGCAATTTGTATATTACGTGGTGTACAATTGCTTACAGCAGCATCTTTGGCAAAGCGATCGGCGTTGTCGTTACCCATAATCCCGATGTGGGAGGGAATCCATATGATAGTGACATGGATGTCGTGAATGATAAGATTTTGGTAAGTGTCATGGATTTTTTCTACAAGAGAGTGATTAGTAAATAGATTATTGATGGACTGGATAGAGGCAAGGGAGTCTGTACAGATGGCAATATGTTGATTGGGTGCTGTACAGAGTTTGAAGGCTTGGTAAATTGGCTTGGCAGTTCACCAGTGTGAACGCTGCATGTGGCAGGTATTTGACATGAACTAACGTAGTGTTCTTTAAAACTTTTTTTTAACTTTTCAAAAGTTAAATTATATAAAAAAAATTAATATAAAATTACTTAAATTGGGAATCTTCCGACGTTCTGTGTTTCTGTGTTTTTGCTGATGTATTTATTAGATTAATTTTTGATGTTTCTTCACATTAATAACATTTTAATGCTACAGATCTTTTAAAGGTAAGATAATTTACTTAATTGTTTTTCATATTAGATGTATCGCTAATAACACTCTTTTAGATGAACTGATGATGCTCATTGAACAGTGGGCGAAACGTCTTCAATAAATAGATAAAGTAGCACAACTCTTGTCTTTTTTATCTCCAAATTGACCGAAAACATCCCATTCACTTACTAGTGCACTTTTTTATATTAAATTAAACGGTCATATTCCTTAAAGATATATTATATATATATATATATATATATATATATATATATATATATATATATATATATATATATATATATATAATATTTGTTCTTTTAAAGTGTCAAAGGTCTAAATGTATAGCGAGATATTTGGCATCTTAATATTGAAGAAGTTGACAATGTTTTTAACGCCACGTTTTTAACCATTGCTAAATGCTATTTAGGCTTGATTGGAGGTTTCTTAAAGCTCACCACGGATCTGTGTTAAGTGCGTAAATAGCAGTATTGTCTGCATACGTTGGTACTGTAGTTGTTTCTTATTTTGTCCGTTCTTGATTTTTGCCAATTTTTCGTATCTGTCGTTTTTCTGCAATTTTTTTATTCATTGTCTGTTTCCTTTTAGGGGTGACACTTAGTCACTTAGTCGCTAAGTTTAGTGAGTCGAATGACCTTGTTGAGGTGGAAGGGCTTAGTAATTGGTTTCGGTCCCTCTTTTGTGGGAGTTATCCCGGGGAGCACGAATGATGCAGCTAAGTTCAGTCCAAACGCGAACTGCGTCCGGCGACTGTGCACCGAGTGAGCGCCGGACGTCGCCGCTCGATGCTGGAGGGGGCGGCAACCAGATTCAAGTGCTGCTCCTTTCTCCCACATTATCATTTATTTGCTGTCAATCATCTACATCGTTTTAATACCTGTTAATTTTTTCCTTATCCTTATTATGGAGAAAACCAACGAAAAAAACCCGGAAGCTAAGGTGTTAGATACCGTGCCGAAGGATGCATGGCCATACGACACGTGGTCTCGAATGGTTCCCTTGGGGTACCTGGCGACCCCCCATTGTATTTAGTCCTACCTCCACAAGCAAGGCTCTGTGGGGGCCGAACTATATCTCCCTAGCTACTCGTGGGATAGATATGTCAAATCCAACGTCAAGTACAAAAAACCGCGTGCGACCCGAATGGTAATCCGGGAAGACCAGACCAAGCCAGGAGGAGAACGAATTCTCTCCCTAACGTGCGAAATTACCATAAAAGAAAGGCCTCCCCAAGGAGCAGCGATAGCCACAAAAAACGGACTTGCAGTCAAGCCAACGAATTGATAGACTTCCTAGACGATGTAAGCAGAAATCTAGATTCATTCATGAATCTACTAAAAGAATACCCTAACATCCCTAAACCGGTAAAGGAGATATGCCGGCTGATACATAAAAAACAATCCATGCAACAGATGCAGCACATAAGACAATGGCTACAAGAATGCTCCACAGAGCCTGTGGATAAGATGTACATAGAAGCTGACATACAGACAGATATGTCTCGACCTTGAGACGAAAAAAGACAGACTCGTGCAAAAAGCCGCTACAGCGGAGATTGGTACGCAAACGGATGCCTAGCATGGTCCTTCAAGGCCGGTCGGGCTGGTGAGCCTCAAAGGAGTCAGTACTTATGCCGACTTCCAGAGAAACGTCCAGCGCGATTGGCCGGAGAGCCTTTACAGGCAGACAGAGATAACAATAGGGAACCCCGTCGAGTCCCAGTGTAATGTTAAGGTCGTTATACTGGAAAATACGGACTTAACTAACTATGACTCACAGCGTCCAGCGGCTATACAGGGATAAATTCCCTGAATTAGCTGGCCTTGAAGAGAATTTTGAAGTGCTGGAACAGACAACAACAATACGAAAGGGCGCAGACAGACGCACCAAATCTCAGAAGATTTTAAAAATTAGAACGGCTGGCACGATATGGCATATCCTAGAACGTGTCAGAGAGGAGGCCTTCCCAAATGCCTCTGTGGCCTTACACCACGTGAGCTTTATGTCAGTTGGAGATTTGAGGAAGATGGCAGAGGTTATCTTTAAAGCGACTAACAACATGGTACAAGTACATACTACTGCCACAAGAAAGGACCGGGCGACCTACAGCTTCATCGTGTCGAAAAAGGACACAAGCTACACCCAACTCCTAGAGGGGGTACAGGATGCCGTGGGCAAGACAGATGCTATTCAGGCAATCCGTAGCCTCCGGAGTACTAGGGATGGTAAGTTACTTATCACCTTAGATAAGGACCCAGATACCGTCAAGGCAATAAAGACTGCCATTGCGTCCAAAGATAGCGGCCTCAAGGCAAGACAACTGGGACAAGATAGGTCCACGGTCATACATTTCAGAGGTATGACCGCGAATACAAACACCTTGACATTGCAAAATGTACTGTCTGTAGTGATAGGCAAGTGGGAAAAGGACTTCCTGATTAAAAGTTTAAGAAAGATGCGAGAGGACACGATGACAGCCACGGTTGTTCTGTCTACCGAGGCAGCCAAAAGAGTCTTGGAGATAGGACACATTAAACTAGGCCTTGCTAAATGCGAGGTCGAAAAAAGATACGTAGTTAGGAGATGTCAACGATGCTGATCGTACACACATGACATCTCAAAGTGCGACGGCATTGGCCTCTGTCTTAAGTGCGGAAAGAAGGATTGTAAGGAGAAATACACATGCACAAATGAGGAGTGGTGTGTTCTCTGCAAAGAGAGGCACCACATTGGAACCGCGCGGTGCCGAGAATTTAGTGGCGCTCTCCAAAGGGCGCGACTAGCACACAAGACGCGCGCAAAAGAACTAACAGAAAGCATGCCTGCTAAACCGCCATCGACACCCTTTCCCCAACCGATAGTTGAAGACATCACACGGGCATAAAATGACATACCCTCGACATCTGCGCCAAATCCTGATGACGATACTATAGATGACGATGTTTTTCGTAAGGATAAGTTCCCCTCATTAATGAAGGAATTCGAGAGTATGTGTGCCGAGGTAGTGGAAATGGCTAGCAACATAGCGAAAAACAAAAACAACAATCCCGTCCCCGACACTGAAGGACCGCAGATGTTTTCTGGACTATCTCCGGACAACACTCTGCGAAAAATACTCAGTTGATCCCCGATAACTCTCATCCTAGTGACCTAGAAGAGCTAGTTGTAACGACTTGAAATGGCTTCGATCCAGACAAAAAGACTTAGAATACTGCAGGTGAACATCGGAAGGGCAAAGGTGGCACATGACCTGATTTACTCAAAAGCCCTGCAAATCGACTCAGATATTATCATAGTCTCAGAACCGAATAAAAATATCTTAAAAAAAAATTGTTTGGATCTCATATAACAGAGCAGACGTTGCTGTATTTTTGGTAAACAACAAAGTGTGCATAAACAAAATTACCAAAAAAGAGGGATTTCTAAAGATAAAAATAAACGAACTAGCAATCATAGCCTATTATATCTCACCTAATATAAACATGACACAATATGCTGAGCGGGTTGAAAAAATCATTGAGGCGTCACAGGGAGAAATAACATATATAATTGCTGGTGATATAAACGCCAAATCTATTCTTTGGGGGTTCCCAAAAATGACAAAAGAGGAGAAATTTGGAATGAATGGATCTCCTCCGCAAACCTAACTGTGCTAAACAATGGTAAACCCACATTCGAAAGAGGTGAGTCGCGAAGTCACATAGACATTACACTAGCAACCAACAACTGCGCCAAGAAGATCTCGGGACGTTTTACAAGTACATCTCATACGAAGTCGGCATTAAGGTTACAATCAGGCACGGCAGGAAATTACTCGAGTTCGATAAGAACAAATTCAGGAATCAGATACGGAACTTATAAGAAGAAACTACCAACTTTAATAACTTTAGAGACAACATAATAAAAGCACATAAAGCGAGCAGCAAAAGCAAACATGTCACATACACAATGCCATACTGGTGGAATGAAAACATTCACCAAAAGCGGACAGAATGTCCTACAATCAGGCGTACGGCACAGAGAAATAGGACCCAGCAAGTTAAAGAAGAGTATAAGAACGCCAAAAAGGAACTTAATAAATTGATCAAATGGGCTAAACGTACATGCTGGCAGAACTTGTGCGAGGCATTGGAGAACGATATATGGGGCGAAGCATACAGGATCGCCACTAAGACGCTGAGGTCAGAGACCCCATATAACCTATGCTATGACAAAAGAAGGGAAATAGCAAATATCCTGTTTCCTAACAAGCCTATAAACGACTTCCTGATTAGAGACGATGAGAACTGTTGCAAAGAATTAACGGCGGCTGAACTCACCAGAGCCGCCAATTCCATCAATATAGGTAAATCCCCTGGGCCTAACCATGTGCCACCAAAGGCGATAAAAATACTAGTGAATGAATGCCAATTATGCTACTAGAATAGCACTCAATGAGCTGCTAACAAGACAAGAATTTCCAGACCAGCTGAAACTAGCTAAACTTACACTAATACATAAACCCGGTAAAAACCCGGACGAAGCCAATTCGTACAGGCCTATATGTTTATTAGACTGTCTGGGAAAACTATACGAAAATATTGTCAATAATCGCCTAGAAGATGAAATAAGTGAAAGAGAGACTATCTCCAACAGACAATACGGATTTAGAAAAGCTAAATCAGCCATAGACGCGGTAAAAAGTTTAACCCATACTGTAAAAAACACAAAGAAAAGATGGGCTATACTGGTTATGTGTGATGTAAAGAATGCCTTCAACTCTGCCAACTGGGCACTTATCTATCATAACAAAACTGGAATCAGCACGAGTGTCAGGATATCTCATCAATATCATTAAAAGGTATCTTACTAATAGATACGTTACAGTGGCAAAAAATACAGAATAGAAGTTAACAGCCGGCGTACCGCAAGGTTCTGTATTAGGTCCGACACTCTGGAATATATTATATAACGGGGTACTAGAAATAGACTATGGTAGAGATACTCTAGCTATTGTGAAAGCCTCTATTAAAAGTTACAAGTGCGTACAGGACTACTTCAACGATGGCCCTACAGGTAATAGCGGGCACGCTCCCTATTCACCTCCTAGCGAAAGAACGGCAGACGCTCTATAACTCTCGAGACGGCCACCTACCTCAGGTCAGAGCCGCCATTGGAGAACAATTACTAATAGAATGGCAAGCAGAATGGGAGGCACAGATAGACAAGGCACAATGGACCAAAAAACTAATGCCCAATGTGATAGAGTGGTACAAATAATGTAAGTTCAAACGAGTAAATTTTTATTTTATGTAGTTCCTGATCGGACATGGATCTTTCAGGTCTTACACGTATCGTATACGTGTCATATGTAACGTAAAAGACGATGCGGAGCATTGTATCTTTAGGTGCAAGGTGTTTGCGTCGGAACAACATATAATGCGAACAAAGCTAGGAGAGATATCCTCTGACAACTTGATACGTGTCGCTGTGGAAAGTAGAGAGAACTTTAAATTTCTTATAGACCAAGTAATAAAAATTATGAAGAGAAAGTTCATGATAGAGAAAGAAACTGAGACAGGATGAGAGTGATCGGGGGCAATCCACCTCCATTTAAAACTAGTTACCATTGTATATTATGTATGAATATGTAGATATGTGTATTTGTGTGTACGTAGGTATGTATGTATATGTACGCATGTATGTATGTACATATGTGTATAATACACTTGTTTATTACATGCGTATGTATACTTACTTATTGTTACCTGGTATTACCTAATACCTAGTATTCTTATACCTTATTGTTACCTTGTATACCTATTCATTCCACATACTCTTCCCCTGGTTCCTTACCGCTCTTAGGTAATACCATCGGCAAGGCCATGTCACTATTTTACATACATTTTTCTTCTGGTTCCTTACCGCTCCTAGCTAAGAACCAGCAACAAATCTTCATTATTATTTCAGGCAGCGCAAGGCATCTCTAAGTTTCGTTCGCTAACTGAACACGTACGGGAGTGTCTTGACGAAGAATGGGTGGTTTTAGTTGGTAGGCAGGGCAACAGAAAGGCATCCGTTTGCCGGACCTCCTCTACACAGGGGGAAATGGGCTCAGATGTTTTCCTCTGCCCTGAATCCAACACACGCCGAGCAATAGTATGGTGCTTAGAACATTTCCACCCTCATAAAAAAAGTTTAGTGAGTCGCATATTAAGCTGCATGTTTTTTGTTAGGGTCACTGCTTCTGATTCTATTTAAACGTCATGTTTTTGAGTGCAGATTTAACGAGATTAGGCTATCTAGTTTTTCTCTTAATTGAAACCAATTAGTCTTAGTATTAGACAAAGTGGGACAAGAATTTTAGGAAAATTGTTACTAATATCGGTGAGTGATCTAATGATGAGTTGAAGCATGATTTGGCTTTAATTTTTTTGACAAAGATGCCTCTCATGATGCATAAGTCTATAGCATCAAGTATTTTGTTTTTATCGGACGGCCAGTAGGTGGGTCCGCCCGTAGAGATTTGTTTTAGGTTATTGTCTTCCATTGGTTTGACCAATTCTTTGCCTTTGGTGTTCTTAGTCGTAAGCCCTTCATGGGTTGTTGGCCTATTGTGGGGTAATAGATTACATTTCTGTGGATTAACCTGGCATCTGTAGATTTATGACCTATTCGTTTTGATTCCGTTAGCCTAGTTGGAGCCGTGCCATGCGCAGCGGGAAATATTTTTGTTAATAAGACATATTATTTACCTACACCGTTTAACGAAATGACACTCCATATTATTTTAAGATTCCTCTCTAAAATTACTCCACTAAAATGAATTATTTTGGTCAGTATTTTGATGTATAGAAATAGCACTGTTTTTTGTAATTATTTTAATTTATATTGATAACTGATAAAATATTAGTATCACTAACTTTATTTTAACGATACTGCTTTAGAGAAAAACGGGTTCTAAATATTTTTGTAATAAATATTCATTAATGCTACAATCTCTATAGGCAATGAAATTAAGCACTAAAATCACTACACCTACAGAAATCCAATCCCCACCATAATCAAACGGTATTTAAGTGGCAATGCTAGCAGGCAGAATTCAGTTCATCCACATCAAACATGGAAGAAGTAATAGAGATACCGGAAGAGATGACCCCTCTAGAACGCCAGAGAGACCCGGACTGCCCGTGACACCAGGGAAAGACGCGAAGAGGCTCCTGAAGGTCCATGAAGCGTACATGATACTCCAACATGACCAGAAGCACAATCCGCGTCTACTCCAGGAGAACCTGAACCCGGGAAAATCTCCGATCTCATCGAGATCGTCCCAAAGGCCCTGATCGAGAGGGGGACCAAAAGATACCGGATATGGTGTAACAACGGGAGGAAGACTGTGGTAAAGATATCTCGAGAGATAGATCGCACCACAAGGCTGTAGACGTCACAAAAAAAAAAGGTATGTTACTTTTTTTTCCAAAAAGAAGGGATTGTAACGATGTGCTGAACGTCCTACAGCAACAGCGTTTAACAGTTCGAACCGTAAGAGTGTCGATAATCACGCATCCATTTCCACAACAAGACAACGAGGTGGGGTCCGGAGTGGCTATTTAAAGCGAGCGGCTGGCGGAGTTAAATCAGTCTTGTGGCTAACGCTCTAGGCTCCCTGGCTCGCTAGTGCATTGAATCTGCGAGCCAACCTGGACAGAAAGACTTCCGCAGTGAGGATTATGCTATGTCCTTAATGAAGCAGAACTAGTGGGTATAGTGGATTGGACGTTACCGTCAACTCTGACTCAGAGTATAACGTGGATCTGCACAATCGAATATTTTGATTTCGAGAGCGTTTGGCGCTTCCGCTGGACTGAGGTGGAAGCAAGTATAAGTCTGCGTGCGATCGAATTAATAGATTTATTTTTATGTCAACCTGGGTTTTACTGAATCTGTCGCCTTGAAAGAGCTACCCGTCACAATATTAGTGAGACGCAGTTCGGGTACCGAAATGGAATGGGTACTTAAGAAGAACTATTTGCCATCAAAATACCGATTTAGAGATGTCGGAATGTAAACGTTGACCTACACTTGTACTTTGTTGACTGGTAAAAGCTTTCGATAGAGTAAGTCATAAAAAACTAATAACAACACTTATGAATAAGCATAGGGTAAAGAAAGGAGAGATATACCAGGAGGATGGTCGATCCGCTAGGTATACCTAAACAAGCTTGGCAACAGGGAAAGTCTATCTTACTCTGTTGTATCGTTTAACGTTAGTTGCTTAAGAGACGTCAGTTGTAACGCATCGGAGCGTACTTGTAGGAGTGTTATTTACGATAATTGAAACTGCCACGTGTGATAATTTTATTTGAGTTTTTTAAATTTCATCCGTTGTAAAAACAGGTGAGTTTGACCGATTATTTGTAAGTTTATTATTGAACTATATTTAAAATGTGTATTATAAAGTAAGAACAACTGCTGTAGTCTGCTTATTTTAAACAATACGGGCTGGTCTATTTCCTATTTGAGGATAGATGGACCACTTACGAGGAGAAGAGTTGGTCCAGTATGTTTTGTTTTAGGATTATGCCCAATAAATATATTCGCAAACAAGATACACCTAAGAGAGGTAACTTGACCTCTAGGGAGCTAAGTGATACCGTAGATGCTGTAAAGAATGGTGATATGGGTATTAATGAAGCCGCCAAAGCATTTGGAATACCCAAAACGCCTTTTAATCGTCGAATAAAAACAAATTATATGGATAAGATGAACCGATTGGGTCCAGATTGCTCTTTAGGGACTGCTACTGAAGCTAAAATCGTCAATCATATAAAAAAACTATAAAAAGCAGGCTTTGCATCAACCAGAACTGAGGTAAGAGTCATGGCCTTTTATTTAACTCAGCGATTAGGAATCCTAAATGAATTTAATGTAGGAGGTAAATTTTTAAATTTATAAATCTTATATAAGAGTTACTTATTGTCTACTTTTAGATAAAGCTGGTAAAAAATGGTTAGAACACTTTTTGAAACGAAGACCTGAAATTTCAATTAGAAAAGCTAAGAACACCTCAACTGCACGAGCTTTAGGAATGCTCAAAGAAACGGTCGATAACTACTTTCTCTGATCTCGAGAGAATTATGACCGAATATAATTTTTATGATAAACCCGGACACATATTTAATACTGACGAAACAGGATTACAACTAAATATTAGAGCTGGTCAAGTTCCAGCAGAAAAAGGTTCAAAAGGGAAAAGGTGAAACGATGAGTGTAATAGCTTGCTGTAGTGCAAAAGGGATTTTGTTGCCCCCATATTGCATTTTTAAGAGGAAAAATAAAAAAGACGAGTGGCATTATGATATGCCACCGGGTTCCAAGATTAGGATGTTGGAAAAATCAGCATACTTTAACAGTGACATTTTCCTAGAATGGTTACAAACACTCTTTTTGCCGAGAAAGCCTCCAAGTAAAACTTTATTAATATTAGAGGGCCACACATCCCATACGACCAACCTGGATATACTAGAATTTGCAGACCAAAACGAAATAATTTTATTTTGTTTGCCATCTCACACAATACATTACATACAGCCTCTGGATCGTGCTTTTTTAAGTCACTTAAAAGCAACTTTTATGCTGAATGCCATTTTATGGTACAGAATAACACAAACAGGGTTCTAAAACGCCTTCAGTTTGGTAAACTCTTAGGTCGAGCATGAGGAAACTCAGCAACTGTGCAAAACGCAGCTTCTGCATTTAAATCCACGGAAATTTATCCGTTTACTCCATTAATAATCCCAGAATATGCATTTTTGACATACCTTATCAGAAATAGAAACAATGAATTTTCCAGTTAGATCAGAATCTCCTCAACCAGTTCCCTCTGGAATCAGTGGTAAAATATCCTTGCATGGTAGCCTAAACAAGTCATCAATTACTGATGAAGATATAACTCCCAGAAAGGCTCTTGATGAAAACATGGGAGTACCGGTACGGAACGAATACCTATATACGTTAAGCTTTGCAGACGATCAAGTAGTAATTGCAGAAGACCAAAACGACCTCGGCTACATGATGAAGAAACTACAAGAAGAATATACCCAGGTTGGCCTAGATACTAACCTCGCGAAAACAGAGTACCTATCTACAAGTGAAGAAGACATAGAAGATCTACAGATTGATGACAACATAACAATCAAAGGAAAGGATAAATTCAAATACTTGGGGTTTATAATCACGAAAAAAGGCAACAACAGAGGAAGAAATTACACAAAGATTAGGACAAACAATAACAGCAATCCGACAACTTAACTCAGTATAGACACCTAAATATGAAGACAAAAACAAAGACATAAAATATTAGTGCGAAGTATTATGATATATGGGCTGAAAATTTGATCATCAACAAGAAAAAAAGCACTAAGATAATAGCAACAGAGATGAAATGCCTGCAAAAAAGCTTCAGAGTAACAAGAATGGATAGGAGAAGTAATGACGAAATAAAGCAAAGAACATCAATAGAAACAGACCTACTAATATATATAGAACAAAAAAAGACTAAAGCGGTATGGACATGTAAGAAGAACTGGTGACAGCAAATGGATAAAGAGAATAACCGAATGGAGTTCCATAGGAAGGAGGAAAAGAGGACGACCCCAAAAATCCTGGAGGAACGAAGTAGACGACGCCATGAGTAAGAGAGGCCTAAACGATGAAGAATGGGACAACAGAGAGAGAGATGGAAACGGTTGAGCGAGGAAAGGCAGTAAATACTATAGAATCCCTATATATATATATATATATATATATATATATATATATATATATATATATATATATATATATATATATATATATATATATATATATATATATATAAAGGCTCTTGATGAGGTAACGCCCGTGCCTGTATTGGCAGCAGCAGTAAAAAGAGTTCGTAAAAAAATAACTGGAGAGATTTTTGCTCAAGACTTTATTAAAATGAAGAAGGATGCCTTGATTAAAAAAGCTCAAAACCTATAAAAGAACAAAAACGTAAGAGAAAGCCAAGCGAATGGTCAGTATCTGAAGACGTTACTCTAAACGACACTAGTGGTGATGAAAACATGAGTAATATTGAAAATGAGTGTGTTGGGTGCAACGAGGACTATCGCCAAACATAAAAACGTAAGAAAGATGACTGGTTACTATGTATTTTTTTGTAAGCGCTGGTCACATGAAACTTGTACAGGCTTCGCTAATCTCTGTAACAAGTGCGGAAAGTATATTACTATTAAGAAGAAAAAGGTTTAGTTTGGTCCATTTCTTCTACTCCTAGTGGCCCATCTCACCTCCACAGTTGAGGAGAGATGGACCGATAAAGTGCCAGTGCATTATATTTTTTTTTAGGTTTAAGAATTATAATTTCTGGTTTTTACTTATACCAAAACAAATACCAATGTTAACTTATGTTATACAATTTTTTCTGTTCTGATGTTTATTTAATAAAGAACCAAGCTTCAGTTTCCTAAAAGGTGGTCCATCTCTCCTCCCTTTACCCTATTGACAGTAAAATCATAAAGATTATCCAAACATTATATTGAAACCAAAGTACCATAGTTTTGAGTTATTGTTACCGTTAACGGAAAATTAATTAACAAGTTATGATATGCAGATAGCACTGTGATCATTGCAACGAGTATAGAAGATCTACAACAACTAATTGAAAGCTTAAATATGAATAGTGTTGAGATGAAAGTTATTAAGAACACTAAAAAGACGAAATATATGCTAATTACAAATAGACACCACATATTGACAGTTAATGGTAACGTGGTAGAAGAATTAGAAAAATATCAGAAATCAGATTACGTGCCATTCGATGTTATTTATTTTCAATATTATTATATGGAGCTAAGACTTCCGCATTAAAACAATGCAATTTAAAAAGAATCGAGGCTTTTGTTTTTTGGTTATACCGCAGAAGATTAAAAATATCATTGACTAATAGAATTACAAATAAAGAAGTACTAGAGGGGGTTGGTAAAGAGACAGAACTAATCACCACTATACAAACCAAAAAACCGAAATACCTAGCCCACGTAATGAGGGGACTAAAATATGAAATTTTGAGACTTTTAATACAGTAAAAGATTCAAGAAAGAAGATCTGTTAGCCGAAGGCGAAATTGTTGGTTAAAAAAAGAACATCATGGCTGAAAAATCTAAGAAAATGGTCCAGAAAATCGACTAGGTACATCATTGTTTATGGCTGCTGACAATAAAGTCACAATAGCGAATATGGTAGCCAACATGATATCGAACGACCGATAACGGTCATGGAACTAGATGAAGAAGAAGAAGGTACGTGATTGGTATCAATGCAGATCGATGAATTTGTTTAGAGCAGCTAGTTCAAAAATAAAAATAGCCCTTGGGATTGCCAAACTCCTTAGGGAGACGGCACTCTAAGAAGAAGAAAACATAATATATCACCACCTTGTAAAAAGGCCGTGATGTCTTAAACAAAGTGAAAAATGGATTATGTTAGTAAACGGATTTTACATGTTCTATATTTTTGTGTGATAGTTAGTTTATGCCTATAGATATCAGATGGTAGAACTGTCATTATTGTTAATAAGATAAATAAGAAACGTTGCTTCAATATTTTACACAATACTGTCATATTTTGAGATATGCCGTGCTTTCTCAAAAACACTATAAGATAATACAATATTTTTTGTAAAATAATGCATTATTTTGAGTTAATCTATGCATTGTTTTTTGACCTAACGAACCATTTTTGACAATGCATTATTTTGAATTTTATCAGTCTTGCAAAGAAGTTAAGGTTATGTTTAAAATGAGTTGTAGTCATAAACATTATGCGTCTAAGGTTGTAGTCATAGACTGTCGACGGTTACAGTATTCTTTTCAGTTATGTCAAAGTTCTGAAAAATTAATAAATTATTAGAATTTTTCAATTTCTGAAACCAATTGTCTACAAGTTATTTCGACTTATAACGTCCTTAAAAAAAATAAATCCAGCTGGAATTATTTTAGATTATAAAAATGTCTTAAGGAGTTATGCTAAAGTTGACTTCTGTCAAAAACGAAAGTTAATGAATGGATTTTCAAATGAAGACAAGTATTTTTTTAACTATATTTTACTGCAGAAGAACAGTATTTTTTAGTTTTTACACTAAAGTGTCTTTGTTCTTATTTTATGTGACAAATCTACATTAAAAAAATACACAAAAAACAATTTTAATAAGAAAGTGAGTTACCTCCAAACACATTTTTTTTTAAGAAGAGCGACACACCTCAAAAATGTTATTACCCAAAATAGGAATAAAGAAGTATGGAACTGAATATAGCTTTTTACAGACTAGTATACACCAAAGCCAAAATATTAGCATGTTATCAGTTATGGGTCAAATGTTATGATATTTTTAAAATTCATCGATTTTTTAAATGGCCATTTCTGAAAATTGTTACATTTTGACATATGGCAGTCTTCATCCAAGATAGCGATATCTTCTTGTTTCTCTCGAAACTAATACTACTCTCTGTAAGATGAACTAATATATTAAAAGTGCTATCATCTTGTCTCATAAGAAGTAAACATTGTTGTATATTCCCTCTACATCCAAACGAACCACACGTAAATAAGTATTACCAGAAAATGTATTCTGCACACGTTTATGACAAAAGCATCCAGAGTATTGGTTGTTCCACATTCCACAGTTTTAAGTCAATATGACATAAAGGGATGTAGGTCTATGTGACTGTGATAAATTTAAATATTTGTAGAGTGACGGGGCAAAGTGATCTAAGTGCCAAAAAACATTTTATTGGGAAAACACAAAAAACTTTGAATCAAATTTATTGTCGTATATCGTTTATTTAAAAATAAAAACTGTTAAATTAAGTCATTTTAAATATTAAACATGCTTCAAATATAACACATATTACAAAAAATGAAAATGATAAAGTGCTTAAACTGTCAAAATGTTCAAAAAATATTGTTTATTGTCATCATCGAGAAATTGCAACATTGCAGTAATGTCTTTCTTTTTAGATTCTTTTAAAGGTAAGGAATTTGGAAGAGAAGACAGTGTAGCATTTTTGATAGTAATGGCAGTAATGCCAGGTTTTAGGACTAAACAACTTTCCCACGGTGCTAAATCACTGTAACTTTTCTTGTACATGACGGTCCCAGGGTTGTTCTTTGAAACTCGAATCCAAACAGCTGTAGAAATTCCAAGTTTGGCTGAATTCAGAAACGCAGAAGAGGCTGCATCAAAATCAAAAAACGTTTTCTCGTCACCCATGTTCAGAACTTTGTAAGGACGTGACGGTCTCGCTGTGACTATCGCCTTCATAACATCCTGCATATTAATTAGCTTGCATTGTCTTGCTCTTTTTTCGATTAAAGCAAAATCCCGATCTGAAGCTGAGAACGAATGACTTGATACAAGAAACTTATCTACTACTATCAATCGTTTCAAAAACTTCATGGCAGACAAGAAAAATGTACAAGAACAAAAGCATTCTGTTTTTCAACTGACCTGCACAGTTATCACTCCAAACGCACAGATTTTTTTTGTATGTATTGAGTAGTCCACAGTTTAGTGTTTGTAAAAGGCAAGATGCCATTTGGTTGCCTCCTCTTCCTGATTGCTCCTCATGCCAAATACACATCAATTCATCATCTGTATCAGCCACGTGAATACCAAAGTTGTAACCAGATATTTGGCGGGAATAGTACATACTACTGTGAGTTAGTTTGGGTAACAAAAAAACTTTCTGCAAATCCATTGTTATGGTGCACGTGTCATTTACTGGCAAGGTGCTTCGTATAAAGTCGCTTTTTATAGATGCGAAAACAGCTTCTACTTGGCGGTGATGTAACTTAAGTTTTGTTGTCCCTGTTGTCTTGGTTGCTGGGTCAGAACTTTTGGTTGATATGCTCAGTTAATCACATGTTTTGCAAGTATCCACTCGTGGTCGATGGAAGGATAGGTTCGGAAAATCCTTCAAAAAAACACTTCGGTAAAACTTGTGTGAAATATGAGTACAAGGATTCTTTTCTTGAAATGTCCTGAAAAGCCTATGCACATTCAGATCAGAGCTCAAATACTCTTTGTCCGACTAAAGTCGGTTGTAATGACTGATATCTCTAGGAAAGCTATTAATATGTTGTTTCACTAAACGACGATCATGGACAGTGAATTTAAACATTTTTGCACCACCTCGCTTATCTGTGTACATGTAATCCTCACTTTTTTCTTCTTGACAATGGTTGTAATCCTTTGGGGAGTAACAGCAAAAATCTTCATGAATGTCTGTTTACAAACTTTTTGTAAACCTCCCTTACCTTCAGGAACAGTGTAACTCATAGTGCATTGGCATCGGCTCTCTGAATCATCATCGTAAGTACCATGACGACGTCGTGTCACCGGAAGTATCTGAATCAGTCCCATTAGATAACTACCTTGTGCATTTAAATCCAGTGAATAGTAGGACTCATGGAGTTGCATCTTCTCTATTCCAGTCAGTTCCTTACAATAGCTGTTCTTACATTTGCATTCAACCTGAAAACAAAAAAACCAAAATATAAGGTTACATTGCAAATATTGGTTTTTGTTGCTAACGTCATTATTGCACACATACTCGAAAGTAAAAATTAATACTAACCTCGTTTTTAGGTTTACGTCTTGCCGGAACTAGTTTTTTAAATTTATCGGTAGTGTACGAATTTCCACTAACTCGTGCCTCACTCTGTATTTTTCTCTTACGTTTTTTGTTTTTAACTGTTTCATCACGACAAAATGCTTGTTCATTCATTATTTCATGCAAAATAGGAATTTTAACCTTAAAACGACACGTTCCCGAACGTTTATAAGCAACTACTGACATGGAACAATACTAATAAAGAAGCATGGCACTTAGAACAGTTTGTCCGGACACGTCCGAAGGACATACCGTGCAGTCAATTTTTAAATTAGGTAACAGTAGAATAGGGACTTAAATCACAGTGGGGCTATTGGCGATGGCACATAGAACACTTTGAGTGGAAAAAGTGATTTTTTGATTTTTTGGCACTTAGATCACTTTGTCCCGTCACTCTACATTTACTTGAATTTAAAATGAAAATAATAATAAACTCTTTCAATCTATTTGTTAAGTGCAGCCATTTAACCACACTATGTACCCAAATAGACCGTGGATTTTTCAATAGGACTCTGCACCTGCGCAATATACCAAAACTACTTAACAGTTGCTTGAACATCATGTACCCGATTTTATTAATAGTGACCATTGACAGTCAATCAGCCCTGACCTCAATTCATTGGACGACTACACGTTGTGGTCAGTTTTAGAGGGCATGATCTGTACAAGACGTCACAATAATCTGTAGTCATTGCAGCAGGCGCTGGTAGAAGCAGTCGATAATTTTCCTACGGATGTCTTCCGTAAAACGATCGATAAATCGCCTAACAGACTTTGGCGCTGTACTCGGACAAATACCGACCCTTTTGATCTTTTTTGTAGTTTGCAGTTCATTATATCAGTAATAAATTATGCAAAAATTTTTCAATATACAATGCAACTAATGCAACATATATATATATATATATATATATATATATATATATATATATATATATATATATATATATATATATATATAGGTATATATATATATTATATATATATATATATATATATATATATATATATATATATATATATATATATATATATATAGATCTAGCGGTTAATGTGGGCTCCGTACTAAAACGGTGTTATACGAACTCTAGGAGAATATACACCGAGTATATTATTATCTAAGTAGCGCTTTATGTAGACTCCGACCAACGCATAGGATCAAGTAGGCTCCGTAATACGTTAAAACATTTTTGGGATCCGTATACACCTTGTCTGGTACAAAACTAAGCTCCTGCAATGTTGCCAATAATTTTATTAGTCGTAGATTTTGAAATTTTACAGCAGGTATATTGTGGGACTTGAAATTTATATTAATATTCATCAATTTAGGCATCGAGGAATTTCATAGATACTTGGCTAACGTAGTTAAAATTTTTATAATATAAATTGTTAACCGACATATAAATTTATATTACTTTTATGTTTAATAGGCAAGGTAGTAATTTATATTACTTGCTTTAATTATTTTTAAACTTAAGTAAGCGTCTATTATAAACTTGGAAAGTTTCCATTTTTATGCATTAGTATTTTCTTTTAATGCATCGGACTGAAACATTTATCATATAAATGTACGTATATCAAGTGGAGTTTTCGTGTAACAGTTTAAAAAAGTAGTAGTACTCTAATATTTGTTACCACATAAAATTATAGAAAACTCTGTACAACAGGGAGATCTTAGTAACTTTCTGATTGCTACAGTTTATGACGTGCAATATTTGTTTCATAAATTCTTCTTCTTCTTTCAGTGCCTATTCGTTCCGAATATTGGCAATCATTTTGGCTATAATTATTTTATTGACTGATGCTTTAAATAGATTCGTTGTTGTTGTGGAGAACCATTTCCTCAGGTTCTTCAACCATGATATTCTTCTTCTCCCAATTCCTCGCTTTCCGAATACTTTACCCTGTAGGATTACCTTCAGTAATCTGTATTTAGTGCTGTTTCTCATTATATGTCCGAGATATTCCAACTTTCTCCTTTTAATGGTATACATCACCTCTCTTTCTTTGCCCACTCTTCGTAATACGGTCTCATAAATTAATAAAATTTAAATTACAATAATTTATAAATCACTTTTTAAATTGGTCACTTATGTTAATAGAGGTCATCGTGAGTGCAAAAAGTAACAACGAGTACGAAAGATATCAGGCATCAGGGGTGGTATTTGTAAATCTAAATACCGCTTACGACACCTTAAATTAAAGGGAATTTCTCTAAAAACTATATGACATCCCCTTAGATAATAAACTCACTCATTTTAATATATTAAAACTGCTGTATATAGAGATTCGCGGATAGCGGGTAGGAACTCCTTTTTGGACAGTCCTATCAGGGAAAGTGAATCAATCCCTGCCTTCCGCAGATTCCAGGTGTTTCCTGGCCCGGGAAACTAGTACCTGTTAAGGGTCCCTTCTCCAGGGTTATGGATGAAGACCACAACGGCATCCAGGGCGGAGAAGAAGGTCTTTACAACGGTCTGAAGGGCGGAGGTGGCAGCCCAATGGTTTTAGGGTTTATATAAAATCAAACCTGGAAAGCGGTAGCTGGTCTTTCAGTATTTGTATTAAGCGGAAGTTAGGCCAGAATGGTCAAAACATAACAGTACCCGGTGCGGTGGTAACCACTTAAACAGCATGTACACAGCGGTTTAGAAATCCAAGGGAATGCCTACTACACTATTTTTCCCAGGTTTATCAATATAGCTGAGGAATTAAACGATGGCCCCGAGTACGGGCGCCTCTTAAATAAGGTAGGGGTGCGAAGAATGGGTCCGGCTTGGCCAAATTCAATATCGAAAAAAGCTGTAGAATAGGCACATGGAATGTGCGGAGTTTATATGAACCCGGAAAAACACAGAATGCCATAAATGAGATGAGAAGACTGCAAATATCAATTCTGGGTATTAGTGAAATGCGATGGCCCCGATCTGGCCAATGCCATGTGGATGATCATGAAGTGTATTATGCAGGAGAAGACAGTAATTATCATCGTAATGGTGTAGGATTCATAGTCACAAAGGATGTTAGCAAATGTGACAGGGCGATATGCCAGGTATCTGAACGGGTCATAATGATTCAGTTGAACGCGAAACCCAGAAATATAAATTTAATACAAGTGTATGCACCGACAGCGGAAAGTGAACTGGAAGAACTTGAAAAGTTCTACGCCGATGTAAAGACCGTCACTGACCAACTCAAGACTAGAGATCTTACTATTCTGATGGGTGACCTTAATGCTAAGATAGGAAAAGGCAGACAAAGTAACATTATTGGATGTTATGGACTGGGTGATAGAAATGAAAGAGGAGAATATTTCTCAGATTTTGCAAAGAACATCATCATCATCATCAATCAGCCCTGAGTTGTCCATTGTTGAACATAGGCCTCCTCTAGACTTTTCCATCTGCTTCTGTTCTGCACCTCTGCTATCCAATTGGTCACGATTCTTTTGAGGTCGTCGGTCCATCGCGTTGGGGGTCTTCCTCGGCTTCGCTTGTCAGTCCGTGGTCTTCACTCAAGCAATTTTTTTATCCAACTGTCGTCTTTCATTCTTGCAACATGTCCTGCACATCTCCATTTTTGCCTTGTAATATGTTCGATAATGTCTTCCACTCCGGTTCGTCTACGAACTTCCTCGTTTCTTATTCTATTTCTTAAGCTTATTCCAAGCATTGATCTCTCCATCTTTCGTTGTGTCCTTCTCAATTTTTCGGCTGATGTTTTTGTTAGAGTTAAGGTTTCTGCTCCGTATGTGAGGACTGGTAGAACGCACTGGTTAAAAGCTTTTCTTTTTAAATGGATCGGTATATTTGTTTTAAATACGTCTCTCATTTTTCCGAATGCAGCCCAACCCAGACTTATTCTTCTAAGTAGCTCGCATGTTTGATTATCTCGCGTTAACCTTATTTCGTGACCCAAATACACATATTTTTCCACAAGTTCTATGGGCGACTTTTCGATTTCTATTAGTTCATTGGGGACAAGATTGGTCATCATTTTTGTTTTTCCATAGTTTATTTTTAAATCGACTTTCTGGGTTGCTTGCTGTAGTTATTGTAGCATAACTCTGGCTTCTCCTAAGTTGTCTGTTATGAGAACAATATCATCGGCATATCTGAGATGATTGAATATCTTTCCATCGATGCTAATACCCTTTGATTCCCACTCTAGCCGTTTAAATGCGTACTCCACAACTGCTATAAATAGTTTTGGCGACAAGGTATCTCCCTGCCGTACCCCTCTGCCAATTTTTATCTTCTCAGTTACGCAGTGGAGGTTAACGGTTGTTGTCGCATTTTCGTATATATTTCGAATAATATTTGCATACCTGTGATCTATTCTGCATTCTGATAGTGCTTTTAAGATAGCAACTGTTTCGACTATGTCAAATCCTTTGTGGAAGTCGACAAAGATAAGAGCAAGGGGTCTGTTATATTCGATAGACTTTTCAACTAGAGTTTTAAGGCATTGCAAATGGTCGTTTGTTCCGTGTCCCGCTCGAAATCCTGCCTGTTCTTCTGATTGATAGAAATCGAGTTTTGCTTCTAATCTGTTTGTCAGTGTTCGAAGTAAAGAGCTTGTATAGGTGGTTAAGCAAACTAATTGGCCTATAGTTTTTGAGATCTGATTTATCCCCTTTTTTGTGGAGGAGGATTGTAACCAAATTCTTCCATGTACTTGGAATGTTTTCACTATGCAGACATAGATTAAAAAGTGTTTGGATTCGGGACATCAAAAGTGGACCTCCTAGTTTAATTGTCTCAATGACTACACCATCTTCCCCCGGAGCTCTATTATTTTTCATATTTTTGAGGGCATGTTGAATTTCCTCTCGTGATATATCTGGTATATCCTCCGATCCTACATTATGTACCTTTTGTATTGGTTGTTCGATGAGCTCTGGAATAACTTGACTTTTATATAATGTTTCATAGAAACTTTCTACTACATGTAATATGCTTGGTCTATCTGAGATAATATTCGAATTTTTGTCTTTAAGTTGGAAGATTTCTTTTTTGCCATTTTCCATTTTTCTCCTCAATGCTTTCATGCTTTTGTTGTCTTCTATAGTTTTTATAATTTTCTTGTTGTTGTATTTTCTAATATTCCGTCTGATGGCTTTAGAGATTTCTTTATTGATGCTGTTTATATCTTCTGAGTCAACATTTCCTTGACTTCTGAGCATTCTACGGTCTTCCATTTTTTGTTTCGTTTCTTTACTAATTTTTTGTTCTTTTCCATGTTTAGGGCCAGATTTTTCCTGAGCTTGTGTAATGTATCTACTATTTCTTCGTTTAGGTTATTTACGTCTTCTCTTGTTGTATTGAGAAATCTCTAAATTGATTTAAGACTGTAACATCTTTGACTATATGTTTTTTGTCAGTGATGATGAAGTCGATCTCATTTTTTGTCTTACCATCGGGGCTCTTCCAAGTCCATCTTCTATGGATTTCCTTATAGAAGAAGCTATTCATTAAATATAGATTGTTTTCTAATAGGAAATTTAAGAGTATTTTGCCCCTTTCGTTTCTATCTGGTGTGCCAAAATTTCCGAGGGCATTTTCAGCTGGATCAGTGCTTATTCCTATTTTGGCATTAAAGTCGCCACATATTACCGTAAAATGTTCTTGGTCTTCTGAAACAGCTGTGTACAAGTCATCATAGAACTGTTCTATTTCTTCGTCAGCGTGACTCGATGTTGGTGCATAGACTTGAATGATCTTTATGGAGTAACGGGTGTTTAGTTGTAATTTTACAAGTATAACTCTTGTGGAAACTGCTTTTACTGATATGATTATCTCAGCTAGTTTTTTATTAATAAAGAGCCCAATACCTCCATTCCCATCGTTTTCTCCGACATAATAGAAAATGTGACCGGATTTTAAAGTGGTTAGGCTTTCTCCTTTCCTTCTGACCTCAGCGACTCCAACAATGTCCCAATTGATTTTATTAAATTCAGATTCCATTTCTATGATTTTTTCTTCTGATAGAAGGGTTCTTGCATTGAAACTTGCAATTTTTAAAAATATATATCTGTTAGATGGTTTTCTAAAATATGTCAGAATTTTGTCCCCCTCGCCCCTCCCCAGAATCCGTGGGACTGACTGACAGTCTATCAGTGTGAGATTCTGAATTTTTCTTTCTACTCACCTCGGGTAAATCCGTTTTTGTATTTGTATCTGACATAATAAAGGGGTAATAGCAATTAAAACGTCACGCTTGCTTTGCGTGTTGACGAGTTTTTAGTTCAGCCGCCCATTATGGGTACAGACGCTATTGACAACCGCCCAATATGGGTCAGACGCTATCGGTTTGATTTTATACCATCCCTAAAATCCAGGGATGCCACTTCCGCCATCCACGTCGCACCGAAGATCTTCTTCTCCGCCGTGCCTACCGTTGTGGTCTTCACCTGTATCCCGAGGTAGGGGTCAGTGTTATACCCCACAGAACTGGGTCCCGATCTGGACTTGGCCATGTATTCACTCCGGCCTACTGAAATGATAGATGCCAATCCCCGCGACATGGACGCGCCAGATTGGAGTTACCCACGTGAGTGATAGAGAAGGTGGCTCTGTGCTCCGCAAAGAACATAACCTATGTATAAAGAACACCTTTTTCAAACTACCTAAACGGAGATTATTTACATGGAAATCTCCAGCAAACACTCCCCGTAATATCGTCAGAAATCAAATTGACTACATAACTATCAGTGAGCGTTACAGAAATGCAGTAAAGTCTGTAAAAACTCTTCCTGGTGCCGATGTTCCATCTGATCACAATCTGTTGTTAGCAGAAATAAAATTAAAACTTAAACGGATAAAGCAACAACGATCCTATAACAAACTGTATATGGATTTTATTAGAAACAATAGCCAGATGATTGCAAACAATTTAGAGAGCAATTTTGATAATTATGAACAACAAGAATTCATCGAGGATCATTGGAACCAAATCAAAACGATTATAAGCAACTCAACTCCAAACTTAAAAGAGAGCAGTCAAAAAAAGCAACAGTGGATGAACGATGAGATTTTGAATTTGATCGAAAAAAGACGCAATTTTAAGAACCAAAACGTACAAATATATAAAGTAATTAATAAAGAGATAAGGACTAAAATAAAATCTGCAAAACAAACATATTTCGAAAACAAATGTTCAGAAATTGAAGAATTACAGGGAAAACATGATTCATTTAATATGTATAAAAAAATAAAACAACTGACAGGTCAGAACAAAAAACAGGCAAATAACAACGTTGATAGAGACGGAAAACTGACTATCACTAATTCGCATAAAATAGACAGATGGAAAGAGTATATTGAGGAACTGTTTAGTGATGAAAGGCCCGAGCTTAAAATTAACGAAGTAGTTACAGGACCTGACATAACTATGGACGAAATTGAACAAGCAATACGATTAGCAAAGACCCGAAAAGCGACGGGACCAGATGAAATACCGAGTGAAATAATAAAGTGCTTCCAAAGTTCAGGTAGAATATCTCTCCTTCATCTGTTTAATAAAATTTATGAAACTGGCTATATACCAACGGATTGGCGGCTGTCGATTTTTGTGACGATACCTAAAAAAGCAAATGCAAAAAGATGTAGTGACTACCGAACCATCAGTTTGATGAGTCTCAAATCTCAAAAATCCCTCTTTTATACCACTTAAAAGAACATAGTGAAGAATGACGGTACGCTGATCTATATCAGGTGTTGAATCAATAATTAGAGAGTAAAATTTCGCTTTCTGTAATTTGTTCACTCTTATGAGTTGAAGATATTTCAATACAATAGAAATAAATTCATCACATATTGTAGGGATAAATAATTTATTATACCAATCTTGCAGTTAGATTGAACTCAATAAATATTCCAAAGCACCTATTTAATTATTATTTTACCATTATTTTCACACAAAATCATTTTTACCACGAAACGTTAAAGTGTAAGAAATAAATTTGATTGTCGCTACCATAGGTAAAAGTATTTCCCTTCAATATATTTTTTTCAAATATTATTTTTAAACACGTGCATAGTAAATAGGAATGGGAACAATATATCCTCCATACATTAAATGTATCAATATCGCTCAACAGTATTAGTACAGCATATTGGCACGTATGTAATATGATCCAGAATATATTACATACTAAAAAATACTATGTCTAAGTAGCCATTGTCAAGATCAATAGCGCCGATATAGGTAGTTAAAATTTTGAACACTTATTTTAACTGTTTATTATCCATATAAACGACTTGTGACTGAAATTACAAACTTATTTACTCTGCATAAAGAGATTCTTTATTACCTACAGTTATTAGTACACAAATCTGATTCGAAATATCGTCGAATAGTAATAGTCTGTATATAAAAATTAAATTTTTCATAAAAAGTAAATGATAAGCCATTACTTAAGGGGTCAAAAGAAGGAGGCTTCAAGAAGATTAAAGTACTAATGAGACCATTGCAATCAGACGCACCCTGGAGAATGATTAACTAATTAATTGGCTAATTATTCAATCACCCGTGCAATATGATTTTGTCAAATCGAACCTTTTAGGACAACCTATTCTAATTATGTTTATAAAAATTGAGGGCATATCTAGAGATAAAGAAACTTTACTTCACTAAAACTCATAGGTAAGACATTTCTAACATAAATGTGACGTATTTCTAGTGCAGATAAAACCATGTGATAAATAGAAAAGTGTTATCTTTGCCGACAAAGAAGCAAAGAAAAACTCAAAGTGAGAGAGGAAAAAACCAGTCAGCTGAGAGAACTTTTCAACGATGTTGAGCTTGGATCCACCATCTACATCTCTCTCTCCAATAGCGCTACAGCCCAAATCGGGCCTTGGTCTCCTCCAAACTATGCCTCCAACCTTGTCGGTCTCGCGCCGATCTTCTCCAGGTTCTCACGTCTAGCAAATTTTGCGCGTCCGCTGCCACTTCATCCTCCCATCTTCTCCGTGGCCTTCCTTTTGGTCTTGCGCCCTGCATTTTACTATCAAGGGCTCTTTTCGGCAATCTTTCTGTCTCCATTCTTACTACATGACCAGCCCAGGGAAGTCTCTGAAGTTTAACGAATTCTGAGATCGGTGTCTCTTTGAACAGTTGGTAGAGTTCATGGTTATACCTGGATCTTCATATTCCGTTTTCGTTAATAGGTCCAAATATCTTTCTTAGGACTTTTCTTTCGAAGACTTCCAGTTTTCTTTTTGTCTCTTCTGTCATCACACATGTCTCGCATCCATAACATACTATTGGTCTGATAATAGTTTTGTAGACCCTGATTTTCGATCTCCAGTGTGTGTTGTTGGAGCGAAACACATGATCGAGTGAAAAATAAGCTTTGTTTCCCTTTACTATTCTTCTTTGGATTTCTGGCTCTTCTGTTCCATCCGTGTTTAATGTAACTCCTAAATATATGAAACTTTCTACCGTTTCAATATCGTCCTCTAATTCAACTGTGCGTCTGTTTCCCCTAGCTCTTGCCTGTTTTATTTTTTTTTGTCTTTTGAATATTTATTTCTAGTCCGGTCTCTTTTGCCTTTGATTTTAATTGTGAATATATTTCTGCCGCCTCTTCTGTTCTGCAAGACATGATGCTGATATCATCGGCATAGGGCAATCTGTATTGATTTATTTGTTAGGAGATTACCTCTTCCAATAATCAGCTGTCTTATCACATATTCCAAGGTCAGGTTGAATAGTGTCGGTGCAAGCCCGTCTCCTTGCTTTAATCCTTGGGCTATCGTAAAATTTTCAGTGAGCTAATTTTGGACTCTGACAGTTGCTATTGGCGAATCCATTGTTGTTTTTACCAGTCGGATGTATTTTTGGGGGATATTAAAGCTCTGCAATATTTGATATAACTTGTTCCTATTAATTAAGTAGTAGGCTTGTTTGAAATCTATGAATATGTTGTGGACGTCAATGTCGTATTCCCATGATTTGTTTAAGATTTGTTTCACTGTGAATAGTTGGTCAGTTGTAGATCTTCCTTCTCGGAAACCGGTCGTTTGTTTAGTATGTAAGTAAAAATTTTGTACGCCGTGCACAAGAGGGTTATGCCGCGATAATTTTCGCATTTTAGTTTATCCCCTTTTTTATAAATTGGGCATATAATCCCGGTTTTCCAACCATTAGGGATCTTTTCATCATTCCAAATCTTGTTCATGAGCACATGCATTTGTCCTACTAGGTGATCGCCACCTAATTTATATAGCTCAGGTGGGACGTTGTCAATACCTGGAGCCGTATTGATCTTTCGTGCTCGTATTGCCTGTTTTACCTCTTCCATCGTTGGGGGATCTATATTTTCGGTGTCTCCCTCCATTGTGATGCATGTCAATATGATCTTCATTTTCTTGTGTCCCTAAAAGAGTTTCAAAATAGGTTTTCCAGACTGATTTTATTTCTTTTGGACCACTGGTTATTTGCCCTTCTTGATTTCTGCATAGATTTGTTCGGGGTTTATATCCTTCTCTTAAATTGCGTAGATATCTGTACGCCTGTCTTATATTGTTGCTCTGAACATTTTCTTCCATTTTCTGTATATTCCGTTTTCGTATTTTCTTTTCTTTGTTCGGCATATTTTATCTGCCCTCCGTCTTGAATCTTTTTAACTTGCCCTTCTTTCTCTGGTTCTCCTTTCCATATATTTCTTGTGTTCTTCATTTCTTTTCTGTATGGCCTTATTACACTAGTCATTGAACCATTCCCTTTTTTTATTTTTCTTATTCTTGCCTATGATTTTTCTTGCTGCGTCAATAACTTTTGTTTTGATTTCTTCCCAATGTTCTTCGGTACCTAGTGCTGTCAGTGTTTGTGTTATTTCTCTTTCATAGTTCTGTGTGACATCTTGTTGTTTAAATTTTTGTATATCTAGCTGTTCTGTTCTTTGTTCCTGTCTTTCTTTCCTGTTTCTCTGAATTCTGCATTTGTATTTTATCTGTACTAGGAGATGGTCAGATCCGCAGCATGCTCCTCTTCGGCTTTTCACATCTTGTATGCTTGTTGCGGCCCGTTTGTCTATCAAGCCATGATCAATTTGGTTAGCGGTTGTTCCTCCAGGCATAATCCATGTCGCTATGTGTAAATAGGTGACGATAAAAGAAAAGCTTTCTATGATCAGTTAGGTGGTAGACTTAGAAATATTCCAACTAAGAAATGACTCATAATAGAAGGTAACTACAACGCTAATATAGGCTAATTAGACAGAGGAAATGAACATATAGATGGAGGATACGGCATTGGAACTAGAAATAACGCAGCAGATAATATACTGGAATTAGCAGTAGCACTAGGTATGACCACTGTTAGTAAATGCTTTTAGAAGAGAGAAAGCCAACTTACCAACCAATAGAAATATTAGAAAATCAGTTTAAATTCACGCAAGGCAAATCAACAACGGATGCAATTTTTATCATAAGGCAAGTAATGGAAAACTAATGTTAGAACAGGTGAGGGTATGACTGATAAATTTCATTTAAGAATAGTACTGCATCAGGGGTCAGTGCTAATCCCTTATCTCTTCTAATTAGTGTTGGAAAAATTAACGAAAACATGTCAAGGAGATATTCTATGGTGCCTGATGTATGCTAACGATGTGGTGTTAGTAAGAGATAAGGAGAGATAACTCAATTAATGATTGAGACAATGAAGATGGGCGCTTGAGCAAAAAGGTACTAAGGAAGACAAAAACAGAGTATCTAAAGTGGGCATTTAAAAATTAACTTCAACTTCACTTTAAATCAGGTTGTAATGTTGACTGGTAAAACTATTGAAAAAAAATCGTTTTATCGTTTTAATCGTTATATGTGTATGAAAGAAATTCATCTTGATATGGCGAAAGATAGAAAGATATCTCTGTATATAAGGATAAGGCGTAAAGGGATAAAGGCAAAGAGAATGATGATGAAGAATCGCTTATTTTTATTAATTATTCGCTACTCGATTTATTCAAAATATTATATAACAAATTGTTCATATTTGTTAAATCAGTAATGTTAAAACTGTTTGAGAAATAGCTAGTTAAGAACCACCTTAAGTTAATGAAACCAATAATAAAAGAAAAGAGCTGATTCCAAACCGATAATTTTTATTCAGAGATAAAAAATATCCTATGATTAATTGAATATACAGAATTATCGATATAGGTAACTAAGTGAGAAACTTGTTGAGAAACACGTTTTAGAAAAAAAAATTGTGCTAGTCTTTTTTGACATAGCTTAGGCCTTTGCTAAAGTATAGCATGGGAGTTTAACCTGCAAATAGTATAACTACATGGTCATAGTTGGAAATGACACTGTCATACTCACAGTATTTGACAACAGCAAAGTAGCAGCAAAAAAATTATAACTGTTATTAAATAAAATTCATATGTACTTAAAATTGGAAACCTAAACTAAATGAGTCCAAATTAATGAACGTCAAGTTTATACATCTGAAAATCTAAAACATTAATTTTACAAAAAACGATGTCTAAATACCTTATGCATCTTTCACAAAATACATGGGAACTGTACTTGAGACTTCTATAGTATATGTTAAAAAAAGGGAGGAACTCAGAAAAGTTATCAGAAAATGTATCCGCAACTCCTATAGACATTAACTTGGTACTGATATATCTGCTCCCCGATTTTAGCAAGCACTCACCAAACCATTAAAACTGCTACATTCATACTTCCTATTATCCAACGATTAGCCAGTCCAGGAATATATGCATTATTATGGTACTGATATTGCTGCTGCCCCACATAAGTAAGTAGAATATGCAAGGAAGTTTTTGGCAATTTAATAGGGTTTTTGTGTGTTACAATATAATTTCTCCGAGAAAGTAAAGAATATCTATCCGCTATCCTAATTTATTCCATAGATTAAATATTAGAATACTATAGAATAATGCCATATTACCAGCAAAAAAACGGTATAATACTAACGAGAAAACCAAATAAATGTTCATTAACAGACAAAAGAGACGATGTAAAATAGGGCATATAACGTAACAATAAACCCATATAATTTTAAAAAATTTGAGCGTTTTAGATATCGCAGATAACGTTGTCACATAAGAGACAAAAGGGAAAATTCAGGTAGCAAACTGTTATATGTATAACCTCATAACACTTTTAAATCCAGAAGTGTAATACATACTACTAAAATAAATCCGGATATATACATATATAAGACAATGTAAGTAAAACTCAGGTATTAATTACATCAGGATTGCTTGAAACATTGCCCTCAGTTAGAAGTGTTTTACGACCGGGAACTAATGCTAAGGTCAAACAGGTATATAAAAATTGCACCGTCGTACAAGAAACTAAATCTCAACGATTTGTTATTGTTACAAGTTATTGTTTTGCACTTTGTATTGATTTGTGATTTGATTCATAATAGAATTATATATTTCTCTAAGAATTCTTCTTTCTGCGATGCTCAATCGGCTCTTATTTTATTTTTTCATTGTTCGTGTTTTACTTACATACGTAGAATATTATTTTTCTTACTGCGGGATGTATTTTTGGATTTAATTTTTTGCTTAAAACGTAGCAATTGCCAGCTTGTATTCTGTTGTTATTCTCTTTTGTAGTGTTTTTGTTAAAAGTGCTCTTAAATCCCAAATATTTAGACCGATGAAACATTTCAAAGTTATACTGGTCTATTGAAATATTATGTCCCATTCTGTTTCTTATGATAGTCTTCTTATGATAGCCATATATTTTTTTATTATCGTTGATTTGGAGGACCCTTTTTTGCGATTTTTTCTATTGAATGTATTAATGTTTTTTTCTCACTAATAATTATACTCACTACTATGTTAAACTCATCGTCAAAAGTCCCTATAATATGCGGACCTTAATTATTAAACTGTGAAATTTTCTGTATTTGCTTTCCGGGCAATGCTCTCAAGCATTGCAAACTAGCTTAATGTTTTTCTTATTCCCAACATTTTTAATCAAGTATATAATAGTGAATATAATATTTGATCAACGGTTCATTGAATTTTTCTAATTTCACATTAATCTTTCCTAATTTCACATTTGTGGTTGCTGGATGTCAAAGAAGACACCATTTTCCATAGCGGGTGCTATGATTTCAATGGTGTAAAGTACAAAGTACATATTTGTTGCCAAAATTACTTTGCTGCTGTCTCGAGTACCGTTTACGTTTACTGGTATATGAATTTTGTTACGAATTTATGTTGTGTGCTGAACTCTATTAAATCTTTTACCACGAATTGAAAAGCATGTTTTAACCTTTATTTGTAACATTTATCGTTATTTGTCTTATATGTATACAATCGTCCTAATATTTGCGTTATACATTGATATTTATGTGGCAATTAGCTGTAAAGTCATTAGTCTTTTCTGTCGTATCATATTTTCTTGATTTTATTTTTGTAGACAAGCGGTTTAGTTTGTGTAATATAATATCCCCAATTCGTTTCATAATATTTAGTTTTCAAAACAGCTGTTCGCTAATTCGTTCACCTTTTTTAAAGCACTTTGGGTTATGACTATTGGATTTTACTTTTTAAATAAAGTTTGGAATGGAATCTTCCTGTTTGAAATCAATGTACACTTGAAAATAAGTCGACAGTTTTCCTTGAAGTCTGACTTTACTTGTAGATTATTCCTTGTTAAATTAATTAGTTTATTAGGTAAGCCTAGTTCTTCCATGGTATTTCATAGTTTTATTCTTATGATTATATCAGTGTTTGTTTAAAATTTATAAATAACTAGTTTAATGTTTTTTTTTTGTATTCCCAACATTTCTCATTAACTGCCTAATAGTGAATAATTGATCAACGATTTATTAAGTTTTTCTAATTCCACACTAATATCCACCTATTTTATAGTTCACCTATTTACTCAATCGTTCTAGGTGTATTAGAAAAAATACTGTATATCCTAATAATTAATAGATATATAGCTTATATCGCTACAGTTTATGCAGTACATTTTATTACATATTCCTTTTGTGTATGGGTATGCTTTTCAGCAAGTTCGTACTTGCTCTTACTTCTAAATTGACGGATCAGCCGTTTAACTGCCTGTACTGAACTTTCTTCTTCATTTTGCAAATATATATAAAAATTAATAAAAACCACTCTGACATACCGCTGATTGAAATGTTGGATACCCTGGCCTATACTATTCAATCAACGAAAATACTAAGATCACACGGGGAGAATATTATGGGTTATTTCTGGTTTCGTCATAATTTACACTGAAATTACTAACAAGAGAGTGCTCTCACTTCCACATGTTGAAATTGATATATAGTACCAACAGATGCTAGTCATATTATACCATCAGTACTAATAAAATAGAAACTATCAAATTAATGTCAATTTCATTTAATCAAACGTACTAACCTTAGACATGGTCATTTAAGGAAACACACCTCAAAAATGTTGACAATAAATTAAAAATATCTTAAGCGTTATAAAAGTACCAGAGCAGCAAAGCTCACAGCATGAGAATATTGCCTCGTACTTTTATATAGCAATTTGTTCTCACAATTTTATAGTTTTTCGAAAAATGAACTCCGATTCGAAGATTAAAACGTCAAACAAAATGTAAAAACCTATTCATATTTTGAGATATAAAATCTTCAATTTAGATATTGAACATTCTTAATAAATGTATAATTTAATATTTAAGCCTGTTTAAGTTTTACAGACTTGGAAAACACTGAACAGACAAATATTTATTCTTTAATGTACTAGGTTCTAAAAAAAGTGTACTCAAAATGAATAAACATTATCTACCAAGTGTTTTATTCCAGTTTTATATGAAAGCACCAGATATTAGATATTATAAATTTCATAGGTACAAATTTGAGATAAACACCAAATGATAGAGCATATAGTGAAATATAAATATCTTAGAATAGCTGTATCGAGCGAGGATAAGGTTATTGATGAGAAAAAAAAAGACCTATCGTTGAGGAAGTGAGAAAGTAATTGGCAAACGCAAAGAGCACTTTAATTATATTAAATGAAATATGCATTACAATCTATTATGATACACATATATTCGTACCGCAGAAACAAGACAATAAACACGTTAAGAGAATCTTAATAATAACCAAAATTTAACTTTTAATACACAGAAGAAATAATGATATACAGAAGATATATAAATTAAAAAACTTTATCCACTTATTGTACGCAAGAGAGATACCTCTAGAAAGACTCAAAACGATCGAAAATATATACCAAAACAACACAATAAAAGTAAAAGTAGACGAAGAACTAACCGACCCTATTGAAACTGACAATGGGATAAGACAGGGATATTCCCTGAGTCCTTTATTGTTCAACCTGATTATGGATGAAATAATAAAAAAGTAAGAACTTAAAAAGGATACCAAATGGAAGAAAAACAAATTAAAATAATCTGCAATACTACTCTTTCAAAGTGAAGATGATTTACAACGTATCCTGCACCAATTTCATATAAAATTTAACATGATAATTTCCCCAAAAGAGACAAAATGCATGGTTACAACAGCAAATTTATTAAGATGTTAATTGGACTTGGAAGGTCAGATAAGAGAACAAGTGATGGAATTTAAATATCTAGGCATCACATTATCTAGCTACGGAAAGCTCGAAACTGAAGTGGAAGATCCAGTAAATAGAGCAAACAGAGCCCCAGGCTGCCTAAATGAAACAATACGAAGAAATAAAAATATCGGGAAAGAAACGAAAGGCAGAATTTACAAAACAGTCATCAGACCAATAATGACATACGTGGCAGAAACAAGACCCGACACAGAGAGGACAAAAAGGGTGTTAGAAACAGCAGAGATGAAAACACTTAGAAAAATTGATGGTAAGATACAGATATACGACGTAGATGCAAGGTAAAGAACATCAAGAACTGGTTAAGAAATAGAAGAGTAGAATGGAATAATCATATAAGCCGAATGACAACAAATAGAGTAGTAAAGACGGCAAGAGACGGTTAACCCATAGGAAAATGATCAGTAGGAAGACCACGAAAACGATGGAACGGCAACTTACTGGAGGCACTTTGAAAAACAGACAGAGTCATGTCTATATAAAAAGAAGAAGAAGAAGAAGATACACAGGATAATCATTAAAATAGCTGCAAGAAAGATAAAATAAATCAATCATATTAATGTAGAATAGCAGAGGACAGAGTGTTTAGAGAAAATAATGAATCAGTCATATTAATATAGAATAGCAGAGGACAGAGGATTTGTCATAGCTTTGGAAGTGCTCAATTGAAAAAATAACACAGGTCGTTAAAAAAAGACGGAACTCTAGAAAGAAAATAGAATAGATTTAAAAAAAAATAAAAGCATAAACATGTATTTTCCTACTTTTACAATATTGAAAATACGTAAATGGAACATTAAATTAAAATGTTACCTTTGATACAAAGTAATTGTAGAGCCCATTCTTACATATGGAGCAGAATGTTGGCAAATGACAGTAAAAGGAAAGAAAAAAGTTGACACGGTTGAAATGGACTACCTAAGAAGAGCTTGCCGTATATCAAGAGTAGAACGTATACCTAATTCTGAAATTAGAAGAAAAACAGATAGAGTACATACAACTTCTGAAAGAATAGAAACTAGACAGTTAATATGGTATGGACACGTACAGAGGATGGACGACAACAGATGGCCAAAAAGAGCTATGGAATACAATCCAAGTAATAGAAGGAAACGAGGAAGACCAGCCAAGTCTTGGATACAAGGTGTTATGGAAACCATGAAAGATAGAGCCATTGATGAAGACACCTGGAGAGATAGAAAAAGATGGCGATCGAAATGCGGGAAGCGGCAGAAGCTGTAGGATCCCCGCTTATATATATATATACCTTTGATATCTATGATAAACCTATGACCTAAACAGTGGCGCCGATGTATGTAGTTGAAATGGTTTACACTTATTTTAACTGTTTATTTTTTTATTATCTATAGATGAATTGCGACCGATCACAAACTTATTTATTTTCCACAAAGAGGCCCTTTAATACCTAAAATTATTACTATACAAATCTGATTCGAAATATCGTCAAAAAATAATACACGGCATGTAAAATTTAAATTTTTAATAAAAAGTAAAAGATTAGGCATTACGTCTGTGGTTCAAAGAACGAGCCTTTACGAAGATTAAAGTACTAATAAGGCCACCGCAATCGGGCATACCCCGGGTAATGATTAATTAATTAATCGGCTAATTCTTCAGTCACCTCTTTAATATGATTTAATCAAATTGGTGCTTTTTAGGACCAACTATTCTAATAACATATGTCTATAACTGTTAAGGGTATTTCTAAAGATCAAGAAACTTTACTTTACTTAAACTTATCAGAAATATGAGCTAAACACGAATCTGACTTATTTCTAGTGCAGGAAACACATAGGGCCTAACCTAGGGTATTTGGTATACAGCTGATCGTTAAAACCACATTATAGATATAGACATGCTATTTCTGTCGAAAAAGAAGCAAATAATAACTCTAAGAAGAGAGTTATTCTTATATTGTAGAGTAAGAAAGGACAAAACCAGTCAGCTGAGAGAACCTTTTAACGATGTTGAGCTTGAATCCACCATCTACATATTTAATGAAAAATAATACAACTACCGACATTGAGGATCTGAGCACAAAGCTTATTACGAAATCTGGACCAAAAACACTACAATGGCTGATCCGGATGATGAACAACTGTATTCAAATTATGGAGATACCCAAAGTCTAGAGACAAGCCAAAGTTGTTAACTTACTTAAACCTGGCAAAAACTCCAACGACTACAAAAACTATTGGCCAATATCTTTATTTTGTCAGCTATTCAAAATCCTTTTGCACAAGATCGTTAATATGATATCACCGATATTAGAAGAAAAACTTAAATTAAAAGGCAAAAGTGGCTATAGATAGGGAAGATTATGTATATCACAAATACTAAATCAAAGACCAGTACGAAAAATATCGGGTATCAGGGGTGGTATTTTTCACTCTAAATGCCGCTTACGACACCTTAAATTACAGAATATTTCTCCAAAAACTATATGATACCCCCTTACATAACAAACTCACTTATATTGTCTCCGTATACCTACACAAGAGAAAAATTTTTGTATCACATAATGGTAAGAATAGCAGTTGAAGAACAGTCTCGCTTGGGGTAGCATAAAGGCACCTACACTGTATAACATATTTATTTTGAGATAATCTTCTATCGAGATATCATATTTAGTACACAAATAAGAGCAGAACTAAAATAATAAAAAAGCTTTATACAAGATATTGCAGAAGATTGGATAAAATAAAAGTAGTTTTTATTAATCGGATGCTTACATAAAACGTACAAAGACATACTCACATAAACAAAATATATTACGAAATTTCTGTAATTAAAAAAAACATCGAGTTCGGCATTGAACTAATAAAATTATATTAAATAAAAAAACAACATTATTTTTAAAAATGCAGAAAAAATAAAATTTTCTATTCAAGCGAACATTCCATTAAATAATAAGCCCAAATCCTTTTGTATCTATATACCTGTTTTTTAAAGAACCAGTTACCTTTTAGTACGTAGTTATACCAGGTAATACGATATCCTCTGTTACACAGTGTAATGCGTATGACATTACACTGTCTGCAAACAGTAGATAAAAATAAGGAGCCCATATAAACCGTTCAAGGTATATGTTGAAAATATACGGTATAATCGCACAGTTGCCAAACTCTCAGAGCTTACTTAAACCGATAAACGTATGGTTGAAATATACAATGAAGAAGATCTGAACGACCCCTATAATATATACACGTGTACTAAACGATATACATTTATGATACAGGGGTATTTACGGGCTCCAAAAAATTTTTACAAATTATTAAACTCTACATGTTGATGAATCGACAGAACCAATATTATGGAATGGTCAAGTGAGCTCCGTATATCGGTATCCACTTGACCACGGAGCTCAATTGAACCTGCATTTTAACATGGGCGGAGTCCACTTTATGCCGTAGATATATATATATATATATATATATATATATATATATATATATATATATATATATATATATATATATATATATATATATATATATAAATATATATAAAAATCTAAAGCTTATACTTTTAAATACTTTCGTTTCTTTCGTATTAATTTCATATTGCTGGCCAATGTTGGTTGCCTAACGAGTAAATAAAGATTATATTATCCTTTCTTCCGTCATGCGTCATACTCACAATTCATTTTATATCTTATCTATTTGACATGTTACAGCATAGAGTCCGAATTAAATATATGCAAATTCGGTTAAGCACAGGCGACTTTCCAATTTTTGCAATATATCAGGTAAGTATTCATATTTTATAGGGTCTTTTTGAAGTTGTTACCGCTTTATGGTAAAGTCGTGATTAAATCGACGCCCTGTGGATGTTGGAAAGTGAACATGAAATTATATTAGTTAATCTAATCATGCAATCGTGCAGAATTTATATTTCATTTTGTTTATTGTTTATTTTTGATTTGTAAGCATGTATTCCATAGAAGGTAAACTTTCTATTTTTATGAAGACTAATTATGTTTACCGAAAACATAATGTATCCGTTTCATATTTATTATTTTTAGTTATTAAATTGAACTAGTCTCGGACCTCATTAATACATACTTATAGAACGTTGCATTTATTAATAAAACATTTTTTAAGCAAAATTCAGCATTATTTATTAAGATAGTCTCATTTAAGAATTAAATACAATATTTAACACTTTGCTGAAATTTGATACCTTTTGTTAGAATTTTTTTCAACCTCTTTAGACACTTCTAATAAGGAGATTAAGGAAGCACTTCGAAGTGCAATTAATGCACTTTCATCATTTTTGCAATTGATTGGTAATAGGGAATTATTTTCTTTGTGTAAGGAAACAAAAAACTTTGTGTAAGAAAAAACACTATTTTTGTTTTTCATCTCAAGATGTTTCACAATTGCACTCCATCAGCGGAACTGCACTACTCTCAAATATTTCACCACGTCCCACAACCATTGCTTCCTTGGTCTACATATCCTCATTGTCTATATAATTTTTGGTACAAAAAAATTCTTCTGGCATCTCCCCCGCTATCATAGCAATTTCTGCAAGTTCTAAATTTCTTCTAATTCTCCATAAGATTTTTTCCCTGAGGAGTGTCTAGATCATTCCAAGTACATATTATTATTTCAAAAATTCGAAGCGAGAACTCATTTACCTCTGTTGTGTATCAGGATTTAGCAGCGAAGATGGACACCTGGTCTTATAAAAGCTTGTACTTGAACAATATAATTTTAGTGTTTGTGACAAGCAATGCGGACTTTATTAGCTTTATATTAGCAAACTTCGCCCTGTTTCCTGCCATAATTATTTTTTAGATCTCCTGGCTAAATTTAACGTACGAGTCAATCTGAGATCCTAGATATGTAAAACTAATACCTTCTTCAAAATTAAAATGGGCACAGGAATCATTCTTAAAGTTACTTCTAGTTTGATCAGCAGACAATCTTAAGTGTTTGACTTTCTTTTTGTTTCTTTTTTGCCAATAGATCAACTCATTAGTTCAATCTTGAACAGGAATTATTTTAGCAATACAATGTCTCGAGTAACTCTCACTTGTTATCACGCAATCAAATGACTTATGAAACACCATACTTTTAGGGCGAAAATATATAAACTTCATGCGCAAGACTACATCATATTTCAAGCATCTTTCCATTTCTTTCTTTACCAGTTTGATATTCACGCTGTATAATTTTTTTTTTTCGGAAGCCGTTTGTTTTTATAACTGGTCGTAATTCAGCCAATGGGCTTATTGCACATCTTCTATTCATGTAACCTTCTGGCTCAGATATTAAGGCTAACAACTACCTACCTAGTTAGGACCGTCGGCTATAACTACGAGTCCTTCGGAGATCGTTAACAACTCAATTAAATTAAAAATTGATTTGATGAAAGATTTCTGGTCTCTATGTCAGGATCACCTATTAGGTAGTCTGCCACTAACCTATGGCCGCCACACACACTGTATACATACTCCTCCGATATATCTTCCGTATATTCGGACAACTTTATTTGTGGTTGCCTAGAGAGTACTTTATATGTCGTATTGCGGATTGTAACTTATCTGTAGTTTATACATATAAAATATATAAATTATAAGATATAAAACAGATGAATTATTTTTGTTTCTAGAGGAATTAGGATTTCCCACGATAGTTGCAGTTACCGAGCATTGGCTTGAAGTTAACGAGCCTTTTTTTGTAGAAAAATATAGCACAATTACTAGGTATGATGGTCCAAGTTCAGCTCATGGTGGCACCCTAATTCTTTCTAGAAATAACGATTTCTCTCCTATAACAAAATATGACTTTGTGTTGAATGAATCCTTTTTTGAGTTTTCATTGGTTTATAATAAGAATACATTCTTTGCATTTATAGATCACTTGATTCTTCCACGAAACTATTTTTTCAGAACCTGTTAAATTTGTTAGACGATCTGCCCAATAAAAACAGAAAGATTCTATACGGTGACTTGAATATTAATTACGCTGTTGCTTGCGCTACCCAATTATCCCTGTTCAATATATTCGAATCGTATGGTTTCACAATGCACGTTAATTCTGCTACAAGAATAACTAAAACAACATCTACCATAATTGATTATATTGTCTTAGATTTCTCACTCCTTGATGTACGTTATAAAATTATAAATACAGGACTCTCTGACCATGAAGCAGTATATACCAAGTTTAATACTCTTAACACACAATCCTCAAAAACCCAACACTTAGATAGGATTTTTTCCGCTCAGAATTTTCGTAAATTCCAAAATTTGTGTTTGACTTCTGGGTGGCACTTTCCTTCTGTAGACGTGGACTATAATTTCAGTGATTTTTTAGGTAAGCTTGTCTGTATTTTCAATAAGGCATTTTCTTTAATTACTATTAAGTCAAAACATCACAAACCCTGGACTACCAACGGTATCCGCATATCAGCCAAGAAAATGCTTTCACTACTGTACATCAAGGAATTTACTACCAATGTTTTTGTCACTGAATATATCTCCAAGTACAGAGGAACCTATCTAAAACCTATCAATACAGCTAAAAAAATGTACTATGACAATCGTCTGGGAAGCTCTAAACATATTGAAAGGGAAACTTGGTCCATAAGAAACGATCTTCAAAATAAAACTAACACAGCTCAAACTTTTTGACTTCCAAACCCTGAAAATCTAAATGAATACTTTGGTAATATGAGTACAAATATAACATCAGCTATTTTGCCACAACAGGATCTTATTTCCTATCACCTTAATTCAAAAAAGGTCTCGAATTCATTCTTTATAAGACCAGTTGATAAATCTTGAACTGATCCAAACAAGCAGTAGTATCAAAAGCAAATCTTCCTGTAGTACTGACGGACTATCCATAAACATTTTCTTAAATCCCCCAAAGAGCCCAAATTCTCTTTAGCGTACTGTGGAACTTCCTAGCTTCATTCTGTTGATTTTTGAAATTTCTAATTATCCCAATAAGCCGCCTCAGAAACAATTTTCTCGTTTTTTCTCAAAAGCTTATTTGAGACCCTACTTGCTTTCTTGTATCTATCACTACTTTGTCTTGTATCTTTTTGTAGCATTCCTTGTTATAAAATATTTGTTGTCTATGCTTTCCTTGCATTTATCCATAAATAATTCCGCATTTCTCTCTTTCTTTCTTATTCCTATAGTCTTACTTGCAATTACTTTGATTTTTGCCGTTGTTTTCTTCCATGTTTCGCACAAAGCAATGTATTAGTATTTTGAATGTTCCTATTCATAGGTATATAAAAACCTTTAATTATAGAAAAGCTAAAGAAAAATGGACTTCTTTGGGGTAAAGAGCACAGAATCTCAACTCAAAATAAAGCGGAAATAAATTTTTTTATTGGTAGCATTCGAAACTGTCGAATCAAAGACAGATGTCTCAAAAAGAAGGCCAATTTTAACAAGTAGGTTAATTATTTTACTGGACATTTCGTCTGGTACCATTGGTTTCTAATTTTTTGCCGTTTTGTAGCTAGTTCATTAGTTCAGTTCCATTCAGTTTGGGTTTGGTTCAGTTATTATATTTTCAACATGAATTTCCGTTCCTTTGTCAAATTGTTCTTTAATATAATATATTCATCTCTTAAACATTTTTTTGGTCATTATTGATATTGTTTCCTGGTTTGTCAACTATTCTCTTTCCAAATGAACTGTGTGTTTTAACCTTTTTTGTGTAATTGTTCTATTTTTGGACGTATATTTACATACCACTATTTTTCATTTTCGGATTTTTGTCTTGATCTTTTTATTAATTTCGTTGTTTATCTTAACTTTTTTATTTTTCTGTTGTCACCTGTTACCCACCACTCTTAATATTTTTCGGTGGTACATTGTTGGTTGTGTTTTTTAATAATTTTGATAGCTGCTGTTGTTTCCTGCATAATCATTTTTGTTCTCTTTTTTGACATATTTTTTCCCATTTGCTAGCTCTTGGCCATTATTTTGAACGCGGTCGTTGTCATGACAAAAAAAAAACGAAATTTATAACAGAACAATAAAATAAGGGCTGCAATAAAAATGTATTTACAACAATTGTATTAAGTAAAGTCGGAGGTTTCTACATTGTTTATTTAATTATTCATAGACAGTGAAACGATATACTTTTATAACTTGAGTAGTAAAACCACATAATGGTTATAGATAAGTAATGAAAAGATGACTCCTTCACTGACCGCAACGTCGTTATTTAACCGACGACGTGGGTGAGTAAGTAGCATGTAGTTGGCTGATATGACACCTTTAAATATATTTTAGACGTCTGTTCCTTTCACGCTCTGATTCTTCTGGAAATACGTCCAATTACAAATAATTAAATTTTGATTACGTCAATGATCAGAAGCACTCCGCTCTTAGCGGTGAGGTGATTAAAGATAGAAGGGAAAGCAAGAGTCGATTTAGTTTTTATTGGGTGAAACAGTCTTTGCTAATTGCAAAAAAAGAATTCGCAGATCTTATCTAGATGTGAATAAAATCTAACTAATATACGAAACGGTCAATATTATTTAAAATAGTATTTCCGCTTGACGGAAGAAGTGAAGTACATATATCGGTTTAAAAAAAATTCTTTTTTGTCTACTTTGTTTAGTTTGCATAATTTTAATTAAAAATATGTACGTTAAGTTTGACGATTAATATTATCCACTTTGAAAATATTTTTGTCAAAATAAATTATTGATAGTAAGGTCAAATATAGGCGAGACAATAAAGCAATAAACCTACCAAATTTTTGCAGTTGGATGGATCTGAATGAAACTTGATGC
The DNA here is from genome assembly GCF_040954645.1 of Diabrotica undecimpunctata. Lineage (NCBI taxonomy): Eukaryota > Metazoa > Arthropoda > Insecta > Coleoptera > Chrysomelidae > Diabrotica > Diabrotica undecimpunctata. The sequence goes on along the minus strand of NC_092806.1, from coordinate 95,159,686 downwards.
ATTCGATTCGTAAGAGTGTTAGGAAATTTTGTGAACCAAAGTTATAATGTGGAAATGAAAATTTCATTACTAAACAAGGAAAATTCATTCTTCTAAGTGCATTTCATGATAAATTTGTAATTCGGAAATAATTGACCGAAATGAGTTCAATATTACACCTCGTGGGATTTTGGGTTCACTGAATACGAGAAATATGACGGCGATAGTCTCCGAGATACCTAGTGCACCTGAGCCTTATGTCCTGAAGTTTTGTGGGAATTTGATACAAATCAGTGGAAACTCGTTAGTCAGGGATTTTTGGAGTCGATGATTACTAATATCATTCCAGCGATGGTGCGCTAGGCACCTGTTGTCCAGGACGGGCCTCGAATCTTAGAGGTTTGTTGAAATTCGATATAAAATCAGTACAAAGTTGTTACTCAGGGGTTTTTCGGGTCGCTGAATACTAATATCATATCGGATATGGTGTGCTATGCACCTGGTCACCAGGACGAGCTTCTGCTCTTGGGCTTGTGTGAAATTCGATACAAAAATTAGAGCAAACTCGTTACAGTTTTGTTGTTCTCCCCTGCTCAACCTATTTCATTAGAGACTATAAAGTCTAAACCCATGCCAAAAACAGATCACTTGAGAAAGGCAATTAGCCGAAACAGCTGTAGTGATAACAATTTAAAATAAATTGTGTGGAAGTTTTGAAAACAAAGTTTTTCGTGTTTTATTGTTACATAAAATGAATTTCCATCAAGTAACGGTCGAATCCATCAATAATTTACCTTTAGATTTAATCATATGTCGTGTTGAAGAACATTGAAATGAGATTTCGCAACTAGTCCTATGGGATCTAGTCTTTCACCCATTCTAAGTAGCTATGTCATGGATGATGTTATCAGTGATTGTATCAACAATTGCACTATTTTTATTTCTTTTATTAAAAGATATGTAGATGATTTAGTTTTGACACTTCTTAAACACAAAATTCATGAAACAGTCAACATTTTCAACAATCATAATCAACATATACAATTTACAGTTAAGGAAAAGGTACATAATTCTCTACCATTCCTTCACATGAGAATTGTAAGAAATACAGACAATATGTTTAAAACCAGATGGTTCAGAAAACCCATATGTAGTAATAGATTTATAAGCTATTACTCTCATCATCTAAATAAGATGAAAATGAACCTTATAACAGGATTAAAAGAACGTGTTTTAAAGCTTTCTCATCCAGATTATCTACAAGAAGATTTTCAATTGTAAAAAAATATTTTAATTGAAAACTCTGATCCTCCAGATATGCTACATAGGAAGCTTTTTTCTAATATTGTTAATATAAATAACTTAACACTATTGTTTGCTAAATCTCAGAACATTGTGTTTAACAATCAGAACATCTATTATCATTCACTACTTTTTATACCATCATTAACACAAATTAACACAAACAGAAAATATAAAAATAACAACAAAAAACATCAAAACTATTTCATCTTTATATTCCAAAACTAAGTATCCTATAGACAAATTAGATAAAACAAATGTAGTATACAGCATTAGTTGTGCTCAGTGTGAAGGTGAGTATGTTGGTGAGACCCGAAGAAATCTTTCAAATCGCATTATTTCTCACAAACATGATTGCAGAATTAAAAAACCATCTTGTGCTTTGGCAGAGCATGTAATCGATAAAGACCATATTATGGATTTTGATAACATTAAAATTTTGTGTGGTGAAAGTAATAAATTCAAAAATGACTTTTTGTAAATGGTTTGTATTAGCAGAATTGATAATAATTTAAACAAAAGATCAGAAATTCAAAATCTAAGTAAAATTTATAATTATATTATTTCTTTCTTCTATTGGTTACATTTTTTCAGACATATATCAATGGTGAATAAATCTTCTTCTTTTTTGTTATTAACCAAAAAAGAATTTTTAAACAAAATTTTATTTTTGGTAATAGAATTGTCAAAAATAAACATTTAAAGTTAGCATTTATGACATTGAGGCTTATTTGTAATTGGTCGCTATTCTAACTTATTTATAAATTCAATTGTTTTTGTATTAAGAAACTTTTTCAAAATTATATTAAAATTTCAGAGACAATAAGAATATTTTTATCTTAATTTTTTTTTGAAATATGTTAGCAGTAATTTTATTAACCAAACTAATTTTATTTGGTGAGTTAACAAAAAATGTTTTCTTTCTAGTTCAACTTTGTAAGATATTTTGTATTTTTTAGCAGCTCTTGATAATAAAAATGTAAACACAATTGAAATCTGGAGTTAAAAAATAGTTAACCAATAGCCCTTTTATTGACTCCAACCCATCCAAAACATTAACATTTATATATATATATATATATATATATATATATATATATATATATATATATATATATATATATATATAGATATATACAGGGTGGTAGGGTGGTCCTTAAGTATTTGAACAATTGCTTTAATGTTGATATTAAGAAAGATATATCCACTAGATTATCAAAGATAAAGAGAAAACAAATCTAAACGGAAACCTGCTCGTGTCACAGCACACTAGACAAGAAATGGAATAAAAATGTTATATAGCAATTAACTACAGTAAAGTAAAGTACTAGTGAGATTGTTTAACTTACAGAAGTGACAGTTTACCAATAACGGTAGTCGTTGAGATAACAGGAAGAGATGTTCATTACAAAACTATTACACTTTAATAAAAGTGTATAGTATAATTAATAAGCATTATCATATATTAAGGCAGTGGTGTACTTCTTACAATATTTAATTATCAATTTAGGTTTAATTGTACATGATTTTTTATGAAAGTTTTATAAACAAAAACCCTATTTTTTCTATTTAAAATTAGTCCTATAAAATCCTCTATAAAATTTAAAATTTAAAATCTAGTATATGTAGTCCAAAAAAAGCATTGGAAACAGAGAAAAAACTACATATTACAAAAGCTGAAACTTTTTATCAAGACATGAAAGAAAAAACAGATTTAGCTGGGAATGATTTACGTTTGAGTTTTAACATTCGATTTTCAGCAAAATTTGCCACTTCCAGTGTCCTCGAGTAGTGAAGTTTTCTACAAAATTTAACTTTGGGTATACAATTTTTGTATTAATGTGGGAAGTGCTGGAAAAAGTTATTTTTACAAAATGATGTAGCTAGTATACTACATCATTTTTTAAATAATCACATTAATCAAGACGTAACCACTATTTACATATTTTCTAATAACTGTTCGTCCCAAAACAAAAATTTTGTACTGGTACAGTTTTTTTATACCATTTTGGCAACTACTGAGAAGCTCAGTCTGATAGTGCACAGATACCCTGAACCCGGACATAGTTTCCTTCCCTGTGACAGAGGCTTTGGAGCAATAGAAAGACAAAAACGGAAACATGACAAGATATATTTACCCCAAGAATACTCAAAAATTATTGAAAATAGTAACAGAAAGTTTCAAGTTATTAATGTGACTCAAGATATGTTTCTGAACTTTAAGACCCATTTTCAACAATTTTTTGTGAAAAATCCTTCACGGAAGAACAACCAATTTACCATCTCAAAATATCGTGTTATGCGATATGAAAAATTAGGTAGTGAAATGAGATTTAAATGTAGCGAAACCGTCAACTTTACTGTATTCGATACTTTTGAAATAAGAGATAGAGGAAGTTGCAGCCCCTGACCTTACCAAACCATGACCATAAGTTGTAGACTGAATGAGAAAGCTGAAAAAGAACAAATTCGAGCATGTTATGTCTTTGGCAACAAATTATGTGCCACAGTGGTTGGTTTTATGGTTTTATGAAGCAATCCGAAATTACCATCAGAACGTCTCACCAGACAATAAGGAAACTTCGGTATCAGAATTCAGCGACAGTGAGTAAAGAAAAATATATCAACTCTGCACTAACATTTAGTTGAAACTATGTTCTTGTTTAGTTCATTTAATAAATTGCTAGAAAATAATTTTTTGAATATAAAATTCTATTTTGTTTTATTTTTTCCCGCAAAAAAAGATACTTTGCATAAACCAGTCAAGTCCAATTATTTTTTACCCATAACTTTTTTGTTTTTTAACTTACAACTTATTATTTAAAAAAATAATGTTAACAAGATGATCTTCAAATGTTAGAAAATACAAAATTTATCAGGATTTCATAGTTTTCGCTAAAAATATTTTTTACTTTTCCTGAACATTTTGCTTTATTTGACTTGACCGGTTTATGCATTGGACCCTGCAATTATTGTAATTAAATTACTACTGTTAGGCTCCACTAATAATGGTCTCTGATTAAACCGAAAACGTTTTGAAAATTGTACTATTTTTGAATATTTTTATTATTTTAATAATTTTAGAAATATGTATAACAATAATTATTACAGTAGAAGCTTTTACATGATTATAAGTTTTTTTTTTAATTCGGTTGAGTATTGCTTTATGCAAATACAATACATAAAAATATTATTTTGTGTCCCTACTTAAAATTCTGAAAATATACTTTTACTCCAGAACAGGATTCTAAATTTTGTTCTGAACATTAATGCATATTGAGAAATAAGCAAATTAAGATAATAACCAATTATTTTCGTGGCTTTTATTTTTTTATCTTTACAAAAAATTAATGACTAATTATATCCACAAAAGGAATTTAAAAGAGCCAATTATATCTTGTTATAAATGTTATATAAGTGTTCTAATGTTATAAATTTACGAAATATTTCACATTGTAGTTTATTACCAATTAATTTTAGTGGTACTTATTAATAGTATTCTAATTCAATGTCTCCTTAATGATAAAGTGACATACATTTCAAATGGTTCTTTTAGGTTATCAGCTTAATTAATATTACCATTAACTTACATGCAGCTATTTCTAAAAAAAATATGCTTTCATTATGTGAAAAGGAAAAAGTATATTTGATAGTATATTGTAAAATTATTAGTTCATTATTTCATTCGGCATATTATGAGTATTATACAATAATTGCTTCAATATGCAGCTATCTACAGTCTTCCCAATCTCGTTCTCGAATCCTCTTTGGCAATTGCAGTTTTATCTTCAAAGATATCTGCACTGCGCCGATAATTTCTTCGTTCCAAGATATGCACTTTATGTCTCAGGGGTACGTAACTTATAATCTTTCCACTAATTTTCTTTACTTTTTTCTGTGTATGACAGTCATACCAAAATTTTCAACACTTTGTGTTTGTAGACCAACTTTACATCCGTCCGACCACTTTTTAACTATCTTCCCATATCTCAACGACGTATTTTTTACCGATCTTTCCTCTATCAGTCTTGTGACGTGTTCCAATTAGCGAAGTCTTCTTGTTTGAACAATCTTACTTATATCTTGTATTCTATTCAACATCACATTAGAGAAAATAATTAGAGAGTCAAAAGTTAACACCAGAGGAAAAATAATAACAAAAAGTGTACAAATATTGACATTTGCAGATGATGTTGATATCATAGCTAGAAGCGAAAGAGGGATGATAGGAGCATTTAATGCGATAGAAAGAGCGGTACAAAACAGTGGCCTAAATATTAAAGAAATAAAAACCAAATACATGAAGGCCAGCAAATCGACAGGCCAAAGAAACCTACAGAATTTAACAATAGGAGACTATAACATTGAAAGCGTGAACAATTTTACATATCTAGGTTCACTAGTTACCGCCGACAACAATGTCAGTTAAAAAGTTAAGAGAAGAATACATATCGCTAATAAAACATATAATGGACTAATTAAACATCTAAGATCTAACAATATCACAAGAAAATCAAAATGCAAAATATACAAGACCCTGATAAAACCGGTCCTTTTATATGGATCAGAGATATTGACAATGTACAAAAACAATGAGAACCTATTAGGTAAGTTTAGAAATCCTTAGACACATATATCAGAGGGTGAAAGAAAATGAAATACGGCGCAAAAGATATAACTTTAAACTATACACAGCATACAATGAACTCAAGGTCATAACATTCATACAGATCGAACGTCTGCGCTGGATGGGCCGTGTTGAACGGATGTTGGAGACTGAAATCAAAACATATAATAACATAATGAGGCAAACACCAGTAGGGAGAAGGTCAAAGGGAAAACCCAAACTTAGATACATGGAACAAGTGGAACAAGATCTGAAAACACTTAAGATTACCAACTGGAAAAACAAACCAAGGAACAGAACAGAATGGCAGAAAATCCTAGAATAAACCAGGACCCAGAAAGGGTTGTCGAGCTACTGATGATGATGATGATGATGATCTTACTTATATCATTTCTTATTTTCGGCCTCTTCACCATGATGTCTTATACGTTCTCCACCGAATATATTTCTCAGTGTACTTTGTTAAAAATTATGCACTGATTACTTTACAATTCTTGTACTGCTGCCCAGAATAGTGATCTGGAACTAACAACGTACCATTGATGTACCTTTTTAAGCCACGAAATCCTTCTTTTACCTCATTACCGTTTGCTTTCAATTTTGTATTTGATTACTAATTGCAGTAGGTTATATTTAGCATTTCTCATAACATGTTCAAAATATTCTAGTATTTTTTTCTCAACAATTTTGGTTCGTTTAGTAATTTGGCGGGTCAATACATCGTTTCTTTTTCTGAAAGCCACGAAATTTTGGCATTCTTCTGTATGCCCATATCTCGAACGCTTTTATTTTTTTACACACGTGGCCTATGTCAATTTTCACTCTTTAATACTATATAAAGGAATACTAAGAACATTGCATCTGGCGCTTATTCCAATGCAATGGTCTAAGTGCAATGTTATGATGCAATTACCCATCTCACGTCTTACTAATATTGTTTTCAATTTCATAAATAAATGAGTGTTGTTCGACTTATGAGGCAACCGAGTTATTTGTTTTTTGTACCTCTTCCGATAGTATTATTATTTACTGCCAATCTATATTGATTGCGATCGTGGCTCCTCATTGCTACTAATTTATTTTTTTTTCTTTTTAATATTTAATTTTAAGGCCAAATTTTGCGATTTTATTTTAGGGTAATTATTGTTATTCTGCACATACACAAGCGTGTGCTCGTGTACAACCCAGCCTCGAGGGACATGGTCACACTTCATCATGAAGTGGTACCTATTTAACCCCCAAGCTATGTCACCACCCCTACTCAAGTGTGATTTACGAACGGGGAGACTCATGTACTAAACGTTACTGTGACACATCCTTTGTTTTTCTTGGTTGTGGTTAAGTCACCTAATTTTAGGGGTAGCTTAAAGAGAACTTTTCTTCCCATAATTGGCTGAATTTAATTTTATATTTTGACTTTGGTTCCTCAAGTCTCTAAAATGTGTGTATTTCGGAGAGAGATCCAGCAACCCATGTTGATGTCTCTGTGTCCGACAAATTTAGCCCTACTCGCCGGGTGAATGCCCGAAAGTGTGCAACCGAGCCCACGTGCGCTTGATGCTCAGGTTTCTTGCCTGATGGGCCTCTTGCCCGAAGGACATCTTTGTGTGTATATGTGAAAACGTCGTCCGTATTCTTTTGATCCGTAGTTTCGATGGCATTTGTGAACAGAAGGTTGTTAGTTAAGATGAAGATAAAAAAATAATATAAAGAAAATTGTAATCGGTTGGGTGAGCATTCCCAGGTGTATATGGCCCTCACACACACCGTGTATATATTTTTGTGATTTTTATATTTTTTCGTGTAAATTGTTCCTAAAAAAAATAGACATAACTAAATAAAAAAAAATAAAATCATTGGGAGTGGGTAATGGTGATTTTTTCGTGAGTAGTGCTATTTTTTGGGTCTTCTATTACCGCGTCGTTAAGGTGTCATGTGGCTTTCTGATATATTGTAGATCCTCTGGGTCCTCTTTATATCCAGAAAGCTGTTGTCTGGGCCGTCTATGTAGCGTACTAATGTTTGGATCGTAGTCTATCAACTCTCATCATGTTCGGCTCGGATAGTTCCTAAGGTTGTTAAAGGTTTATGTGCTCGTTAATCCATCATTTTCAGAACTCCCTTTTGTTGAGAATCTCTAAAAAAAGTACCTTAAAAATACGTATCTAAAGACAAATTCACGAAAGGATTTCAGTACAGTGCTTATGAGAAGCGACGTTGCTGCTTAGGCCGCTAGACACGTTCATAGTCTGCAGGTGTGATACAGGACCGCGTTGGCCCTTCTGTATGATAACATTAAATCGTGCAATCCTATTAGAAGTCAATGTAACATTATTTACAACTTCAAGATTTTGCAAATTACACAAAATTTAATAAAACTATTTTCTTTGAAATCTTTTTCGCAAAATTATACAGGGTGTAACAACAGAACGGAGTCTACTAGAGAAACTGCTACAAAACACAAAAATTCGTAGCTCCGTAGTGGCTACAAATTTAAATTGTTAATTTATATATCGACAGGATATATACCAACTTGGATCAATTATACTACTAACAGTCTCAACAATTTTTACAAAGAAAAGTGTGTACACAAAAAAATAAAATTACGCTAATAAAAGAATAAAAATTTATGTAGCCTAAATGCTACCTAATGAATGAAGATAAGACTTACAATAACAGTGTCTGGTCCCTACTCCATTTCGGAAAAATCGTTCTCACTGGAACTGCCGATACCCCGACTTTATTATCAATTTTAAACGAAATAGAATAAATTTTGCCATTATGGCCATTTTTTACTAGGGTCAGCAAAAAGTTGAATATTAAAGTCGTCTATTTCTATTTATTTTATTCAAGTCATCATACTAGGATCTCAACAAACTTTTAAAGTATTTAAAATCATAATTATGATCCTTATCAATTGTTGAGCACTATGTTACGACGACGTCCGAATATTTTTTGGAACAATCATTAGGGCAAATCAGTGAATGTTAGTGCAAAATTGCAAATGCTCCGTATGTGAGTGTTAAGTTCGAAGCCGGCTCTGCCACGTTGAGGCCGACGATGAACTAGCAACGCCGCAGCGTTTTCTTCCATTTGATTAACATTGTCCGTAAAAACCAACGCTGAAATCTACTGGTGAATCCGAGTTTAGGAAGATTTAAAGCCTCTCTACAGGAAGTTTTGTACAGTCTGAATTTTTTTTCGATTTCACTTGCACGTGTGACTTTCTGCCGTTGAGGCATATCTGAGGGGTGGCAGAATTATAGCATTTGCCATTCTGATCTTTGTTTTAAACCTATTTTTCTGTCCTATAAGTGATAAGAGTTGACTCCTAAGAAGTTGAGTCTTATGCACTGTTTGGTTAACATGCTCTTAATTCAATTAAGAGTTCTTAAGGCAATTAAGTTCCGCTTTGTCTCTTTTTTCTACGTCCCCTTTCTAGTGTGTCTTTAATGAGTTTTGGTTTGTCTCTTTTGATGTAAATGATTCTGTTCTCGTCATAAAAGGTCGACATTGGTTTTTTGTCGTGTTAAAGTATTTTTGAAAGCTTCCAGAACGCAGATTTGTTAGGATTAGCTACTGGATATAATGGTTCCAGTTGTCATTTATGTAGACCGTACATAATTCGTTATTAATTCTTTAGTCGCATCGGTTCTTCGTCCGGTTAGCTTCTCTCCTTTGCGGTTTTTTTTTCTTAAATCAGTTTCTTCAGCTCATTGCTGATGTTCCTCAACCTTCCTTTGGTGACTGGTTTTGTTTTCTTCTTGCTACCGACTTCTATTACGTTTAATTATGTTTTTGTTTAATTTTAACGAATACTTCGTCCGTTTCTGCTTGGTGTTTATTATAGGAGCCGCTCCTATTGTTTCGCTCACTACTCTTTTGTATTTTGGGCAGCTGGTGCATTTTCTCTTGTAGGGGTGCAGGTATTTTGTTGCTACTGCACCCAGGGTCAGTACAATTGGGTTATAAGTTGAGTTTCTTTTATTCACATATTGTACTTCATGTTGTTGACCTACATTGTATAGAATTACTATGTCTAGGTAGGTAGGAAGTCCGTCTTCTCCACGGAAACATGTTGGATCCATTAATCCAGATATTATTGTATTGTATATGTCCTCGAGATAGCCACGTAACAACCTTCATTACAATTAGTGGTTCTATTAAACCAGTTGAGCGATCTTCCGTTTACGTTACCAATAGTCGCAATGGGCTCTTCTGAATCAAGAATAATGTTCATGTCATAATTTAGAATCGGATCATTCGGTTTAACATATGCCGAAACTATTTTCAGCGTTTTGTTTCCCGTGATGATCCGTACTATTGTGGCTACCATAGTGACAAGACTATCTAATGTGGGAATTATCTGATATTCTTTTTTCACCAAGATGGCCGTACCTTCTGACGTCGCCTTTTGATCATTCCTATAGATTTGATAGCCCGAAAATTTTGTTTTTACTCTTTTTGTTATTTTGGTCTCCTGTAACGCTATGACATCTAGTTGGAGTCTGTTGGCAAACTCGTCCAGAGTACTTACTTTTAACTGAGCTCTTCTGATTTCTTCTTCTTCTTGTTCTCGTAGCACTACAACCCGGAATGAGTTTTGGCTGACTGCACAACTTGCTTCCATCTTGAACGGTCGTCCATAATAGTTGGGTCAGTGGGTAGCCCCATTGTTTTTAGATCTGACAATATATTGTGTCTCCATCGCATTCACGGACGTCCTAAGGACCTTCTTTCTGTGGGGGCTTCCTTCCATATTAGCTTGGCAAGGCGGTTATTAGGGAGTCTATGGACATGGCCAGCCCATCTTAGACGTTGGGATTTAATCTCTTGGACTATATCGTTCGCTCTATACATCTGCTTGACATTAGCATTTGTTCTCATTCGGTATTGGTTGCTATTAATGTCCTGATAAGGCCCAAATAATCTTTTGAGGATTTTCCTTTCACAACATCTATGTTTTCTTTCAGTTTCTTTGGTCAGGGTCCACGTCTCACACCCATACATGAGGTCTAATCACCGTTTTACATATTCTAATCTTTGATATTTGTCTTAGGCTTTTAGATTTAATAGTATTGTAGAGGTTGTACATACATCTGTTTGCTGCACGAATTCTTCCTTTAATCTCTTCCGCAATATCGTTATCTGCAGTGATTGTTGCTCCGAGATATTTAAAACTCTCCACTATTTCAAAGTTATATGGGTCATTGTATTGTATGGGTATTGTAACATTTTGCCCTATTCTATCTCGTCCCTTTTGTTTGTTAATGCACATGTATTTGGTTTTCTCTTCGTTTACCCTTAGACTAGTTTTCTTTGCCTCTACCTCCAATTTATTAAAAGTCTCCTTTACATTGGTGACTGTGTTTCCCACAATGTCAATGTCATCTGCGTATGCTAGTAGTAATTTTGGTCCATTTACTGTCAGTAATTCTGTTTAAAGTTGTGTTGCTCTTACTACTTTCTTCAGGATGATATTAAAGAGGAGAGGTGACAACGCATCTCCTTGTTTCAGGCCACTGCTTATTTCGAAAGATTCTAAGAGTTGGTTACCTATGTGTATTCTGGATCTACAGCTATTCACACATAACTTAACAAGCTGGATAAGTTTTTTTGGAACTGAAAGTTCTGCCATTGCATTTCACATCTGATCCCTTTTGTTACTGTCGTACGCTTGCCGGAAATCTACGAAAAGATTATGGATAAGCCTACTTAATAGGATTTTCGGTAAGATTTTATTTACCGTATTAAGTAGGGAGATGCCTCTATAATTAAGCACTTGGTTTTGTCCCCCTTTTTATGGATGGGGAATATTACACTTTCGTGCCATTTTGTTGGTATTTTCTCTTCTTTCCATATAAGTGTTATTAGTTTGTCTATTTGTCTATGTAGAGTTTCTCCTCCATACTTAAGGAATTAAGCCAGTATATTGTCAGAGCCTGAAGCTTTTCCGTTCTTCAATTTGTTAATTGCTTGCAATGTTTCATTTATTTTGGGGTCCTCTACCGGTAAGACACCCCAAAATATATATTTTCTCCATGTTCTTCCTCTTGATGTATGTTTAAGTCTTGAAATATTCTTGCCACGTTTGGAGCAGTTCTTTTTCATTTATTATTAATTCATCATTTTTGCTAAGTACAGACACGCATCTAGGTCTGAAGACTCTCGTTTCGTTTGACACTGATTTGTAAAATGCTCGACTATTTGACTGTTGCATATTTCTTTCCATTTCTTCATATTTCTGTTGTTCGTACTTCCTTTTTTCTCTCTAATAAATTTTCTTGTTTCTTGGCGTAAAGTTGCATAGTTTTCTTTACTTTCTGGTGTTCCTTGTTGAAGCATAATGTTTCGCTTTATCTATCTGTCGTGTAGTTTTTCTGGATATTCTCTATCAAACCATTTCCTTGTTCTTTTCCTGTTTTTTCTATTATTAGTTCTGCTGACTCCATAATTAATTTTTCCATTTGTTGCCACAGTCTTTCGACATCATTGCTCTGGTCTACTGTATTTAGATGCTGTTTAATTTCTTGAATGTAATTTTCTTGGATTTCCTCATTTTGCATTTTCTCGATGTTCCACATGTTTCCCAATGCTTCGTTGGCCTTAGGTTTCTCTGAAGATATTCTTAATCTGATTTTTGCTCTTATTAGGTGACGGTCTGTATCTCCATCTGCTCCCCTGAGGCTTCTTACATCCAGCACATTAGTTCCACGTCTCTCATCGATAATTACGTGGTCAATTTGGTTCCTCGTAGAGTGGTCATTAGAGATCCAAGTCTGTTTACGAATATTTTTATGTTGGAACATAGTAGACTTTACAAGCATATTGTCAGCCGATGCTAGGCCTTTGTCCATTGTCGTTTGAGATATCGTGGAGGCTGTGTTGTCCTATTGCCGGTCTTGGGGTTTCATGACCAAATTCGTAAATCAGACTTCCGATTTAACATTATTGCTGTCTTCCAAAGTTTCTCATTGCACTCACGACTACTGGCATTTTTTTAAACATCGTTGCAAAGTTTCGCATTTACTCATGCTTCCTATAAGGCTTTCTGTTTCGTTTTTTGTTGTTATTTTTTGTCAATTATCATTCAATGGCGATTTTTTTGCCATTTTTGCGTAGCTGACGCTATTTGTGGCCGGTGTACTTTGTATATTTCGGCTTCCCATTTGCTGTATTGGAGGAGGTCTCTTTTTAGGGACTTTTGAGCACCCTCTTTAGTTAGCAGTGTGTGTTTCTCCATAGTTGGAATATTACGGTTCTGTGCTTCCATCTTTTGAACAGTCACTACTGACGTGATTTTTTTCGCACTTTACAAATCTCAAACAGCATCGGAAGACCTTTGAGCATTGTAAAAAGTCCTGACAGTTAAAAGAATGCACTATTTTCTTTTTCTTTTTAATTTTTTCTCGATGTAGATCCTCATATACCAGATATTTCCTTTTGTACAGCTTCTTTTTGTCTTTCTTTTTGAAAATCGTATTAGCGACTTTTATTGTTTCTATACCTTTATCTTTCAGCTCTTACTGGATCGACTTAAGATCTGTAGATTCTTTTAGAACTCTGATCACCACCCTCTTGGGTCTTTTCTGGTCGATGGGGTATGTAATGAATTTTATATTTGTATTTGTTTTTTTTAATGTGCTTGGTCGTATTTTTCCGGCACTTTAACATTTGCGAGGTAACCTTTTTTATCTTTGGTATGTATAACTATAGACCTGCCAGACTTTGCAAATTTATTTAAGAAGCCTATTTCCTTTTACTGCTGCCGTCTTCAAAATCTGTTAACTCTGGTGAACAAATTTTAAAATGATCGCTGGTGGTTTTGGCAATGCATTTGTCGTTGTTCTTTTAGGCACTTTTTGTTCAGCGGGTCTAGTTGTTTTAAGTACCTTGTCTTTACGTTTGCTTTGTTTACGTCTGTGTCTAACTTTTTCACCAAAATCTTATTCGTTTCGCTGTTGTATTATCTTTGTCTGCTTTTCAGCATTGCTAATTGTTGTAGACTTCTCTGTTTTGGTTTAAGCTGGCTTTTCGCTGTCGTTTTGCTGGCGTTTCGCAGTCTTAGTGGCTGTTTCTGCAGGCTTTTCGCTTGCCTTTGTGCTGGTTTTTTGTTTGCTTTTTTTTCCTGTGATTCTGCTGGATTTTTCAGTTAAGAATTTAGGGCGGTGTCTACAAATTTTGGGCTCGCTCAGTACTAATTTTGGGCTCACTCAGCTGCTCAGGATGTACGGGCCTGTAGCTTCGGCCTGTACATTTTTAAGGCTATCTTTGCTGTGAATGTACTCCCCCTATAAATTGGCATTGTTCCGTCAGAGCTAGTACCCTGTCGGTTAGATCTCAATTTTGTCTTCCTTTTTGCTCTATGGTATTTTGCAATCATTTTATTTCATTCGCCATTTTATTTCATTTTACATTTTTTCTCCTCTGCTTCAGACTTTTTTACGTATTGGAGAAAAAATTTTAAAATCTCCGTTATCAGCATGCAAATTTTTAAAATTATCTATAATTCCTGAGCTAATAAGCAGCCCTCAGCTTTACTTATTTAAATTTATATCCCTGTCTTCATTTGTTTTATTAATTTTTATATTTTTATATTCCTTTATTGAAACTACATCCTCATTGATATTATATAAATTAAAATTTAAATCTATTAATCTATTAATAACTGCTCAGAGTTTGCAGGGCTTGCTAGGGGGAAGTACTTTCATTAGCCGGACAGCTTCGAGACTGCAATGTGCAATCAGACAACATTTTTGGAGATGATTACTTAATAGACTTAAAAAAAGTTTTTTGCGACTGATTGACCACGTAGTTAATCAGCTTCTGGGTGCCGTCTCAGAGCCCTACGCGATTACTCACTCCCTGTGTCCAGAGAGAGATTTCCTCTTGACGTCTCTATTCCTATACGCTCTGGGGTCGTTTCTGCTTGACCTTAGTTTTAAAATACAAGGTCCTGCAGTGTCATGTCAGATGCGCTACATGGAAGACTCGAAGTATATTATATTAAACAGTAACAGGCACAGTTCACAATTCTCTCGTACTACCCTTAAAATACGTATTTCTTCTAAAATATTTCCATCAATGGAAAATAAAGCAACCTAGTTTTCATACAAGTTAGCCATTATTTTAGTATCTCGTCCATCTAGATTGATTTTTATAGTAAGAGTATTTCTATACTTTTGTTATGCTGTACTATATCAAAAGCATTTCTATAATCAATAAAATAGGTATCGATATTAAAGTTAACATCGCGACAACGTAAAAGTACAATTTACGTACTAAATACAGCTTCTCATCTTCTAAAACCATTTTTAAGCCACTTCAACGAGAATATCGTCTGGGTCAGGGGCTTTTCCGTTTGTGACTGATCTCAATACATAGTTAACTGCATCTTTCGTGATGTATGAACCGTCATTCGACATAAAAAAAGACTGCTAATAAATCTTGTTTACAGGCCATAGAGTCTGAAATATGTGACTGTAAAATTACCAAATTATCTGATGTAGAACGATGAGATCTAAAACTGGATTGTGCCGGTGAAATAAATCTATTTCTTTCCAAAAACCAGACCAATCTTTTATTTACTATTTTCCTAATTAATTTGCACATGGTGCACGTCAGCCATATTATCCTATATGACTTAGATATACTTTGTGTTTGGTTCTGAACTTTTTTAATTGGTATAATATATGATTCTCGCCACCGCTTAGGAAAATTGTAACTGTTTCAAATACCGTTGTAAAATTTTAATAAAACAATAATGCAAGGAGTCGATAATTTCTTTAAGAATATGAAAGGAATGTCATCTGGACCAGAGGCTGCGTTTTTACACAAATCGAGTGCCGTCAATGGTTTCTCTAAGGCAAATGGTGTGTTAATAAGGTCGATTTCTTGTGCAGTTTTTTTGAGGAGAATTTTCCAGGTAATGTGTCTGATGATATGTTAGGTGGATATTGTCTTTTGGATTTTCGTTTAAACGTATCAGCTAGTTAATTTCTCAAATCGTTGTGTGTCTTACCGCCCTGCATTTGTCGTATTTTGTCCATACTTAGTTTTTTAAATTGCACAAAACCTTTTTTATTTCGACTTCTTTGGTATCTCTTTAATGCTTTTTTGCATTGACTAACTGCGTGTTCACAATCCTTATTCCACCATAGTACTTTTTTCCGTGTATAGATTGTAGAAGTTTTGATAATATGTAGTTCAGCTGCAGAGATCACGCAGTGGATAAGAAGGTTCAGAGATTTTTGTCTACGCCATCAGAAAGAGACAGAAGTAAATTTTTTTTTTCAAGATACGAGCAGAAGCCAATCCAATTTGCATTGGAGATTCGCCATTTGGGTACATGATAATTGCTAGATTTATTCTCGCTATTGGAAATCAGAATTGGAAAGTGATTGCTATCATATAGATTGTCGAGGACATGCCAGTTTATTAGAGATGATGACTTTGGGTCAGAAAAGCTCAAGTCAATTGCGGAACATGTGCCAGAAGATATATTGAAGTATGTACTTGATCCGGTATTTAATACGCAAGTGCTAGAATAATTTAATACATTTTCAATGTTTTTTCCCCTTTCAAATGTTTTATCAGAACCCCAAATAATATTGCATTGAAGTCACCCACAAGAAGATAAGGAGTGGGGAGTTAATGCATTAGATCATACAGTTTCTCTTCTGAAAGTTTGTAATTGGGTGGTACGTAAATGCTACATACCGTAATTTTGCTGGGGCATTAGATGGAGACTGGGATTGCTTCAATGCCAGTAGTAAGTATTTGATGTGTAGAAAACAGATCTCTGGAAAGAAAAATTGAGGTTCTGCCACTGGCTCTCAGGTAGTTCTTTCCGAACAATGATAACCTTTGTAGTTTTTCAGTTGTTTAATTTTGGTATCTTTAAAGTTTGTGTCTTGTAAACATAATAAAATCTGCCTCTGTTTCTGCGATCAATTGTTGGATTATTTCATATCTCGGATAGAATTCGTCACAATTCCATTGAAATAATTTCAAAGTAATTAAGTAATTAAAAGGTAGATTTTTGGGATTTTTGTGATGTATCTGAGATATAATCGCGTCAGTGGATGATTGTGATACTTAAACGTTGCTATTATCTGTGGTTAAAAATTTCTTTAATTTTTTCGTTGTTCTAGTAACTCTACCCTTAACAGATCTTCCTGTCAAAGAAGGATATATCTCATACATATCGTCCAACAGGACCTGTATATCTGTAGTAATTTGCAGAGCTTCCATTATTAGAGGGGGCATTACTTCAACATCGGATGCGTGGTCTTCAAGATAATTTGTGTCATTAGTTGATGAATGCAGTCGTTTGACACCTGGTGCTGGTAATAATGTAGTTGTTTGAAGATGCTTAGAATTTATATCAACTATTGTACTATTGTAGTTGTTGACAATGTTGATGATCAATTATTTGATTGCGGCAAGTAATTGTTTGTGTATTTGTGTTAGGATATTTATTTGCTGTATGTACAGGCTGTTTACAAAGGAAACACTCCATACGATTTGTGGACAAAAATATTCGATATTAAAAGTGACGTTTGAAGCTCGTAGTTCTCAGTAGCTTGACGTCTGAAACTCATAATATGCCAGTACTCATCTACGGGGATACCTACCTTTAATAACGATATAGGCGACACCATTTGAAGTCCGAAATCTTTGAGTGTCTGTTCTATGACCTCATTAGCAATTAATAGACAGACATTTAATATCAATATTCTCTTAGCTGGAGAAATTAGTCTTGTTACACTTAGCTCAACGATATTTACAGTTACAGTGGAATGCTCTAATATAAGATGGTCTACAAGCTCGGTTCTTGATAAGTAGATACACACTTGGATGTTTGAGATTTTCGATGCAAAACAAACATTTTTGAGATTACCGATGTTTCCAACTGCTCTAACGTAGTCCAATAACACAAGATTGGGATGAGAATGTATGATAATTAATTGTTCTTTTTTTGGAAAAACAGGTTTAGGTATTGTTTTAGCTGCAGCAACGTATGAAGTTGTAGGTGTATTGTTTTCTCTGTCATTCGTTAACATTATTATTTTTGTTAGGGTTGAAGTAGTTTGTTCAATGTTTTTGCCCTCGTATTTAAAAGCAACAAATTTAGGATTATCCATAATTGTTGTAATTATTGACCAGTGTCTAGATAACAACACATTATGTATTACTGGTTGCCTATAAAATTAGCGTAAAGCGAAAGGTGATTTGAAAAGTATAGAATGTTTCACTAATGAGCACAAAAAAGGTTTAAAGATAAACAAAATAAACAATTCAATGCAACAATTATAGTCAGATTTTAAATAATACCTTTACGTTTACTCGTAGGCAAGAGTAAATAGAAGTTTCCAATACACTACACCTTTATGTTTATATGTCCAAAATTTAGTAAATTTACAATCCAAATATTCACTTTAAAACTTAAATAACGATTCTCAACATACAGAACGACCTTCACATGTTCAGACACCAAAACAATCGATTACAGCAATATGAAGAATCAGTTTAGATCATCTAAATATAAGTATTATTTTCTATAAAATTATATTTTAAATAAATAAACTAATTCTATTAAAGTTAGGTAAGGTATGTATTTTTATTTATTTTGAATTTCTTTTTATGTGGATTTGACTAACCACCCAAAAGAAGGAACGCTTATTTCACGGTCTGTCTCAATTACAATTATTTTCGATGACCCGTTAATATTACGCTTAATATAATAAACTAATTAAATACTAATTCATAAAATAGAATATCATTCGTTTTTGTTTTAACATATTTAATTTACAACACGAAGAATACCATTAATTGATTAGGCAAAGATGTAAGCAGCGTATATGTTTTCCTTATTTTTGTCCTACATAACTTACACTAGCTCTTTTAGCTAAAAATATTTATCAGTTCTAGAAAAATATTTTAGACACTATTACGTTTCTATTGGCCATTCTATTCTATTAAAGTTAACGCTCTTTCAAATTTGGTGGATTTGGTGGTTAATAAGAAAACTAACCTCGTTAAATAGTTTGGACCTGTTAATATTATTTTTATATACCATGCGGTCCATATGTATGGAATAAATTCATTTTTAGCATTATTATCCACTATCTGAGAAAAACCTGAAACAGGTCGATTTTTATTCTTAAATTGACAATTTACAGTATAAAAATATTATTCCCTTCCAGCACCCCCTTTGAATTATCCCCCCTATAAGTTGGTCGTGTGGCACCTTGTTAGAAAAGTATTTTAGTCCTCTGTTCAGCAGTATAAAGTTTTTTGAGTGTGTGCAGTCATAACTGAGAAAATTGATTTTTACAATTAAATTAAAAATGTTCAACTTGACCACCATTATTCACTTCTTGACAATAACCGAGGCGATTTTGGAATTCCCGTACAACATTTTGTATGACCTCGGAGGTTATTTTGTTAGTTTTTTCCGTTATCCTAACTTTTAAATCAGCAATATTGCCTGGACTATTAAAATATACTTTAGAAATAATCAGGTATTTTCGTATCTGTTCTGCTAAACATAAAAACTTTGAAGATAATAAAATACTAGTCAAAAAGCCAAATAAACAATTGATATGAATTTAGTAGGTTGCTATCATTTAGGTATTTAAAGTTACTAAAAGACGTCAGTATAATATTTGTGCGCGTATTAAATTTAATTATGGCTCATTTGTCCGAGACTCAAAGAATAGAGATTTTAATTATGATTTGTGTTGGTAATAAAACAAGAACTCAAAAGGAGGTTTGTGAAAAGTTTATTAATAAATACCCTGGTCAACAAGTTTAGCAGTCTACAGTTAGAAAAATTTAAAAGAAGCTTCGTTATACTGGACATGTAAAAAATATTGAAAAACCAGATAGAAATGTTAAATTTACTGATGAAAAAAAGTTAGATGTACTTCTATAGATTGAGGAAAATCCGCATAAGACAACTCGAAAAGTGGCTGCCGTCAATGATGTAAGTAAATCATCTATTTTGAGAGTTTTGCATAAAGAAAAATATCACCCTTACAAAGTTCAGTTGGTTCAGGAGTTACATGAAGATAATCTCGATAGAAGGCAAGACTTCTGTGAAATGATGATGGATAGAATGAACGCAGATTTGCAGTTCATAACCAAAATAGTTTTTTCTGATAAAGCGACGTTTCATTAAACGGAACGGTTTACAAACTCAGAGAAAATCATCACTTGGTGTGTGAGACACGCAATGTCTCAAAAAACTTAACATTTGGGCTGGTATCAATAACAATAAAATTATTGGTCCTTATTTTTTTGAGGGCACAGTTGATGGTTAGGTTTATCTAGATACGAAGACTTTTTCCTTATGTGAATCATCCAAATGTGATAGATCAATCTATTTACTACTAACAAGACAGAGCTCTTCCGCATTTTGCACGTATAGTAAGAAATTATTTAAACGAGGTTTTTCCCAATAGGTGGATCGGAAGACATGGAACAATCGAATGGCCGGCTAGATCCCCGATTTGACTCCTCTCGATTACTTCCTATGGGGTTATTTAAAATCTAAAGTATATTTTAATAGGCCAAATAGTATTGCTGATTTAAAAGTTAGAATACCGGAAGAAATTAACAAAATAACCCCCGAGGTCGTACAAAATGTACGAGAATTCCAAAATTGCCTCGGCTACTGTCAAGAAGTGAATGATGGTCATTTTAAACATTTAATTTAATTTAAAATTACACTGAAAAATACATTCTAAATATTATGTAACATTATTCTCTTCATTTATTCCAAAGTTTTGTGATAGAGCAATTATCAAAATTTTACAACTTAAAAATCAATTTTATCAGTTATGTTTGCACCAAAGTTAAAAAACTTTGTATTTCTAAACAGAAGACTAAAATCCCTTTTTAACAAGGTGCCACACGACCTCTTTTGTTATTTAAAATTTTCTAGGGGCTGCTTATAATTCAAAGGGGGTGCTGGAAGGGGATAATATTTTTATACTCTAAATTGTCAATTTAAGAATAAAAATCGACCTGTTTCAGGTGTTTTTCAGATATTACATAATAACGCCAAAAATTAATTTATTCCATACATATGGTTCGCATAGTATATATATATATATATATATATATATATATATATATATATATATATATATATATATATATATATATATATATATATATATATATATATTCAAGGATTCTACAGTATTCAATGCCTTCCCTCGCTCAACCGTTTCCATCTCTCTCTGTTGTCCAATTCTCCATCGTTTAGGCCTCTCTTACTCATGGCGTCGTCTACTTCGTTCCTCCAGGATTTTCGGGGTCGTCCTCTTTTCCTCCTTCCTATGGGGCTCCATTCGGTTATTCTCTTTATCCATCTGCTGTCACTAGTTCTTCGTAGATGCCCATACTACTTTAGTCTTTTTTGTTCTATATATGGTAGTATGTCTGTTTCTATTGGTGTTCTTTGCTTTATTTCGTCATTACTTCTCCCATCCATTCTTGTTACTCTGCAGCATCTTCGCAGGCATTCTATCTCTGTTACTACTATCTTACTGCTGTTTTTCTTGTTTATGATCCATTTTTCAGCCCCATAGGTATGTCATAATACTTCGTACTAATGTTTTATAAATCTGTGTTTTTGTCTTCATATTTAAGTGTCTATCCCACCATACTGAGTTAAGTTGTCGGATTGATGTTCTTGTTTGTCCTAATCTTTGTGTAATTTCTTCCTCTGTTGTTGCCTTTTTCGTGATTATAAACCCAAGGTATTTGAATTTATGCTTTCCTTTGATTGTTACGTTGTCATCAATCTGTAGATCTTTTATATCTTCTTCACTTGTAGACAGGTACTCTGTTTTCGCGAGGTTAATATCTCTATATTAATATTATTTTTTAAATATTCTTATTGCCAGTGACCTTAGCGCTGTTATATATATATATATATATATATATATATATATATATATATATATATATATATATATATATATATATATATATATATATATATATATATATATATATATATTCTTATGTATGGCTTTTTATTTTGTAAATATCGTGAAACATTATGTTCTGCTAACGGTTGAATTAATTATAAATTATTTAAAAAAAATGTTAATCTGGTATATACTTTTTTCTATTTTCTTTAAATAATAAGACCTTTAATTCTAAATAGGTTTCTCAGTAATAAAAATAATAATATATTTCTTACATATATTAGTATTAGCATTTCCTAGCTTGCTTAACCATTTCAATGTATCCATTCAGTGACTCACTCCCACATACTTAACATTCTACCGATTTGTATGTGACCAAATGTAGATGATTTCTGTAAGAGATTATATTATATGTAAATAATTTAACGTTATGTAATGTCGTTATATTACCTTAATAAAAGTAGTTTCAAGCGCCTTTGTACTGAGATTAGTAAAGAGGAGCACGCCTGCATTCTCCTTATTAGTGTAATTGACCATATTATTCCCTAAAAAAATGTACTTTTACTTTCACAAGCAAATCGTACCTTATTCAGGTCCGGCTCTGGCTTTATACGTCACGGCCAATATATAAGTTAATTTTAGGAAAAAATAATTACAAATTCATCTTATGTGTATCAATGTATTAATATATATATATATATATATATATATATATATATATATATATATATTTATATATATATATATACATTTCAAAGGTTCTTTTTTCTGGTTGAGAGTCCACTGTCCAGCTTTCACAGCTATATAACAAAACGGATAAAACGTAATATCTGATCATTCAGATTCTGAGCTAAATCTTATCTTGTAGAAAATGTTTTCATGTTCATGAGTGTTTTCCTCATTTTTTCGATTCTTGATATGATTACTTTTTTTGGGTTACACTGACTGTTGATATTTACTCCCAAATATTCTACGGAAGTTACCTGTTGTATTATTTGTCCCTTGGCATAGAAATGTACGTTTGTTGTTTGGTGTTTTTGAAAATACTAGTATTTTAGTTTTGGAAACGTTTAGATGTAAATCAAACATTTCGCTATGACAAACTACTGCATTTATTATATTTTGTAGTTCTTGTGCGTTGCCAAGAACCCGTTATTCCCAATTCGTTTTGAAATCTGAATTGAGTGTCACTCATCTGAAACTCACACTTCTTGTAGATTTTGTGTATGGATAATTCTGAGAAATGTTTTAAGGACATAAGACATCAAGCTTAATATTCGATAGGTATCGATAAGCATTGGATTGGTAATGTTACAAATAATGTTGATTTCAGTCAGTCTGATCGTATATTACTACACTTCGTGCTGTTACCAAGTATAAGCTTTTATTTTCGCTGTCTGCAAGTAATTTAAGTATTTCGATATTTATATTGTCTGGATTGGTGGCTTTTCCGTCCTTCTGAGCTTTAACTGTATGAATAACTTCTTATTTGAATATTTCTGGATTTTTCTTTTATTTGAACATCTGTGTATGGTGGAGGATAAGGTCTATCGTCGTCAAAAAGTGTCTGAATGAATTTTTTTTATCTCTCTTTATATCTTCTGTACTTATAATTATTTCGTTATTTGTATTTTTTAATATTGTTTCTTGTTTGTTTCTGTGTCTACCTA
Organism: Diabrotica undecimpunctata; assembly: GCF_040954645.1. Lineage (NCBI taxonomy): Eukaryota > Metazoa > Arthropoda > Insecta > Coleoptera > Chrysomelidae > Diabrotica > Diabrotica undecimpunctata. Next base: position 95,136,161 of record NC_092806.1, on the reverse strand, counting down.
TCATTTATTTTTCTTTTTTATGGACGTTAAAGGTGTCTTTCTTAAAGTTGTTTACTGTTTTTTGTTTTCCAGTTTTCTTTAGCTTTTTTGTACCTTTTTTTAGCTTTTTTCCAATGATTTTTTTGATTAGTTTGTATTCTGTTGGGTTTGGTTTATTTTATATTTTCGTCTTGCATCCAAGACGTCCATGATCTCTTGCGTTATCTATTTTTGTCTTTTGTGGTTTTTCGTAAAACGGATGTCTTCTTGTATCTTTGTTATTTTCGTTTTTAGAATAGTCCATGTTACTTCAACGTCTGTCTGTACCACGTTTCTAGCATTTCTATTTCTTTCTTAACCTTAATATTTATTTCATTTTTCCTTTTAGGGTTCTTTGTGAGATGTTTTTTCATGTTATATGAGAAAAAAAAACAAGCTGATGTTAACCCTCTAGCCGGTAAACGTTCCTTAAAGAATGCGTTTTTGGAAAGCTGAAAAACCTCCACCTGAATATTATGATCGTTTAAACCGTTTTCTGTTCCATCCGTCAACAGATGTTTAACATTTTTTAAAAAGAATAATTCAATACAAAATGTGATTTCCACGCTGCTATCAGTATTGTTCGAAAAGTCAGTTTAAATGCATCGATTATTATTTGTCGAAACGACCACGTATTATATCAAATATAATTTTTATTCTAAATATCTTATCGACTTGGGAATTTGTTTGGTAAATAACATAAATGTTTTTTATTAATAAAAATTATTAGTTTGTTTGCACAAAAAAACAGTTGTAAAAACTGTTTGAAAAAGTAAAGCGTTCTTTGAAGGACGGTTTCCAGTTCAAGGAAAACAAATAGTGAACGTATTTATTGTTTTTTTTTTATTTTAGAAATGGATTTTTCACGTATTTTTCGAACAAAGCAATTAAGATTGGAAGACTTAACGGACGAGCAAATAGAACAGGTCATGAACTGGGTTGAAACGGATTAAGAAACCAAATACGACAGTGATGTTAGTGTCGAAGATCCCAGTTTTGTTGAGGATGATATGGAAAAAGAGGTCATTGCTAAATGTTTGAATGGAATAGAAAATGCTAACACTACAGATCAATTTCTGGATGGATCACAAATAAGCGCCTGTGATGCTCCTTCTGCATCTTCTACATTCACTGGTAATAATAAAAATTGTGATGAAGTCGACATAGATATTGAACTTTAAACTAAAATTAGAGCTGAAAATAAAGCAGAACTGCAGACATCTGCAGATATCATTTTATGTAGGTCAGCAAAAAGAATGCGATCGCCACTTTCAATTCATGGAGAAGATGGTCCGTCTATTGTGCCATCAGCTGGTGGTTTTATTGGCTCAGGTAAAGAAGAAAACGTTACTGTATAGTAATTTTAAAACTAATAATGTCTTTTATTATTTTTCGCACTTGATGCTGTTTAAAAATCTGGACCGGAGATTTCAAACATTACATGGCGTAAAAGATCTATGCGTCTACATGTAAATGAAGTTGCTTTTCATGGTGATTCTAAGCTGCATCCGGAAACAAAATGCGTCAAAACTCATATGGCATTATTTACCTATTTTTTACCGACAGAATTATTAATTTGATTTCATTCAATACCAATCTGAATGCGTCTGAAACAAACAACAGCAGACAACAAAATTTGCAAGTGACAGCTCAATTGATTCGTCGTTACATAGGCGTGTTAATTTTCATGTCTTTTTATCGGTACCGAAACCTGGATCGCTATTGGATCAAATATGCATTTCAACCGATTCGAGACACAATGAAAAGCAAACAATTTTTTAAAATAAGTTTTTTTATCTTTTGAAGATAAAGAAAAACGTAAAAAGAAAGTTGTCCAGACTATGATCCTTTGTTTCGAATTCGTACACTTGCCAACAAGCTTAACTCGCAATTTGATTCTATTCCAAAACTAAGTCGTTTATGTGTTGAACAAATATGCAGTACAGATCCAATTATTACAAATACTTTGGCTCAAATGAAGCAGCACCATGTTCTAGTTCAGTTTAAGATACAGATGTATATAATTCAAATAATAGTTCAACTTGCTTACCAGAAATATTAGATACTACAAATACTGCAGCTAGCTCAGATGACGCTCCCGTACTACGAAGGTCCCAACGGGTGATAAAAAAGCCTGTAAGGCTGGACTTGTAAGTATTGTGTTTTTGTTTTTAATTTATTAACCATACAAGTTTAGGATTTCGTTACGAGTTGTCATATATTTAATATTTTAGTACGTCTATGACAGGACACTTGGACGTTGACAAATGCCATTGGATGTTACTTCATTGCTTACGGAGCTACGTTATGGAGGTTACCACACACATGTTTTTAATTAGTAAAATAAAGGAACATAAAATACATTCAACACCATTTTCATTACATTAGACGTACATATACAACACTTTTTATATAGCAGAATACAAGCAGAAAAATTAAATGATTCCAGCGATATTGATATTGGAGAAGAAAAGTTAATGAAGCAACCTGTTTTCAGAGATGAACTTGGTGCTGGTCTTTGTGCGTGCCAGTGTCCTCCAGAGGCGTGTCAGCCTTGAGCTGATAGCCGTGCCGGACGCATCAAGGAATTTGGATATCGGTCAAAATACCTGGGAATTCCAAGTTTGGCCAAATCCAAATTTCTATTGATTCGATGCAGGGAAATTCCACTTTCGCTACGTAAAACAAAGGATTTGTTTTACATAAAAGCAGGTGGATTTTCTCTCATCGATCAGTCGAGCTTGCCTCTTCTACTGTAGACCTAGTCGGTGCTATTATTGTTCCTACTAAGTTATTGTTTTATTTCTGATTTTTTTATATACCATTTTATTTTAGCATTATTGTATATTCAGACCTTTTCAGGTTAGAATAATACATTGATCTATATTTGTTCATGTACTGATTGTTTGATATTTTATTTGATTATTTTGATTGTTTATTTTTCTTGTATTTTGTGTCTAAGTTGTTCTTCCGTAAGTTAAGAACACTTAGAAATATTTATCTTGCTTTTTTATATTTTGATTTGTACTTTGTCTAAGTAGTTCTTTCCGGTAAGTCAAAGAACTCTTAGAAATATTTCTCTGAATATTTGACTTGTTATTTTAATTGTGCGTCTAAGCCATTCTTTTCCGGTAAGTCAAAAGAACACTTAGAAATATTTTCATAATCATTGTTGCATTATTATTTCCGATATTTTATTTAAGATATTTTCTTCCTTAAGTTAAGAAAATACTTAATACATTTGTCTCTTTCATTTTCTATTTTATGCTAAGTTATTTCTTCCGTAAGTCAAGAAACACTTAGCAATATTTCCACATCTTTTCTGTATTTGATTTTTTGTATTTGTAAGTCGTTTCTTCCGTAAGTCAAGAAATACTTATAAGTATTTGTATTCTTATTTTTCCATATTTGATTCTCTTGTTTATTTTCACTCTAAGTTGTTTCTTCCGTAAGTCAAGAAACACTTAGAAATATTTCCATACCTTGTTTTATATTTACATATTTCATTTATCTGTATTTCTGTCCTAAGTTGTTTCTTCCGTAAGTCAAGAAACACTTAGAAACATTTTCTTTGCATTGTACTTTTATACCATTTTATTGTTCTTGTTTACTAAGTTATTCCTTCCGTGAGTCAAGGAATACTTAGACTATTTTACCTGTTCTGTTTTCTATTTTTGATCTGTTATTTTGTAACTGCTCCTTTCAACTGTTACCTATAATAGATACTTGTCACGGTAACCGTTATTTTATACCAGTAGCAGTATTAAACCATTTTATCAGTGACAAGCAAAGATGGTCAACACCCGGTCTAATTCCGAGGACAGGAAGAAGTCCGCAGAGCCGGCGATGGGTCCTACAGGCCCAAATGCCCCCTCTCGGCAACACCAGGATAAGCGTACAGTTGGTCGACCTTCATTAGTCACTGATGCTTCTCAGCCAAGCACATCTCAAATTGGTAGAAGAGCACAACATCCAGTTCAAGACATTCGTTACGATAGAATTGATCACTTTACAATATGGATTAGCGCAGATAAAAAAGATAGTGTAAGCTTTGCAAAAAGTCACAAACTCAGTCCATCTTTTTAAAATGTGACCTTCATTTATGTATTTATGTATTTATATAATCATCGAAACCAACGAATATTTAGTTACCACTTTTATATATTAAAACATATATTATTATTAAAACCAACTTATTTTTACTTAATCCGTCAAGTGTTTTAAAGAACGCTTCACCTTTTTTTACCTAGATAAGTATTTTACCTGTTTTATTGCTTTTTTAGCTTCTTTTGCCAATAATTGCCTAGAGAAAAATTCCCAGCTTTCTATCTCTATTATCTCAGTTTTGCCTGCTAGAGGGTTAACCATTCCATATATTAGCGGAAACATTTCGTTTTGTATTTAAAAACAGCATCAGTTCATATCTGCAAGGGTAACACTATTTTAAAAGGATTTATGAAGCTCTTTAAAATAAAAGAGAAGGCCAAAAAGTGACCACTCATGTTGAGTGAAAATAAAATATTAATGTAAAATGTGACTTATATCAGAAGTAATACAATATCAGTGGTAATTACAGTTACCAGTGTTACAAAGAATTGGTCATAAAATCAAAAATTCACATCGTGTAATCGTATTGGCAGGATTAAAATAACTTACTTAATCCATGTATAACAGATTTAAACAAGTATCGTTTTTAATATCAAAATAGCCTTAAATCCTAAACGAAACTTGGAAATAAGCTACCTGGCAATTATTTGAAGATTTAAAGACAAATCATGACAGCGAACACGAAGCATGTGTCTATTTTAAAGTTAAATTAAAAACCAATGTAGTTAAAAACACAAAACATTTCATAGTAAAATTATCAAATCTTAAAAAAAAAACAAATAATAATTACTTGTTAGAAAGCAGATAAAAGTGCATACCGGTAAAAACAGGATGATCTCAAGTGGCATTTAAACTAAAAATTATGAAACAAGGATAAATGGAGCGGAAAAAGGGGGCAACAAACTCACAAGGCCAATTTCCAGAACTCAGAGGGTAAACAGGGGGAAAAAGAGAAATCCCGACTTCTACTTGTTGGCAAAATGATTGAATGATAAATTTCAATGAGATGGTCAATATCATTACGGTTGCTTCTAGTTAAAGACTGTTTGAGAAAGTGACACATCTCAAGTAAAGTTCTTTTTAAATAATGATTTTCAATGGCTAAAACCTCTGTACTCTCCAAATCGGTCTGATGGTTTGTTGATAAAATGTGTGTGGATAAGGCATACGTGTGTTTAGAACAACTGATATCACTTTGGTAAGAAATAAGGCGTCCTTTTAAGTAACGATCAGTTTGTCCAATGTATAACAATTTACAATCTTGACAAGGAATTCTATAGACTACATTGGTTTTATTTTGTTTAGATAAGGGAGTCTTAAAGTTGGAGAATAACTTTCCTATGAATCATTTTTTTATCCCAATCTTGACAAGCACAATCCTGAAGTACAACCGTATACATCCAATGTTTAAGACAGTATACACTACCATTTTTAAATTTTCGTAGCATTTATTATCTCTCCCCACCTGTTGTGTTGTTGGTTTCCCTTCTGCGCCATTTTCTCTACGTTCTACTTGTTGAAATGCCATAATGGCGACTGGCAATTAATATCCTAAACATGCCTTAAATCATCAATTTTGCCAATATGCGCTTTTAAGTGATTTCTAACAAGTAATTATTAACTGTTTTCTTTAATAATCATTTGATATTTTACTATGAAATGTTGTGTGTTTTTAACTAACTTGGTTTTTAATTTAACATTAAAAGTTCTTGTATTTATACAGAACACGATACTGGTACGTCGCGAGGGGAGTAGGCAGATTAAGACCCTGAACTCGAACGGAACCGTATCACTCTTGATAATGGCTCCAAAATGGGTGCCTAAACGTCGAGTAATGAATTCTCAATGCGGTTCTTCCCGAGAACTAAGTAATTTTCATTCATCTGACCGCGGAAAATTATCCAAACATATATATATATATATATATATATATATATATATATATATATATATATATATATATATATATATATATATATATATATATATATATATATATATAAATACGTTCAAATTATCGGGTAAAGTGGTCTGTAATAAAAATCTTTCTTTTTTCTAAATTACTCAATATTTCGCCATTTATTTAAAAGCTTCTTCAGGAGTAAACTAAAAACAATTTGAACATTACAAAAAATGGCATACAAATACATTTTAAAACACTCACACTATATATATATATATATATATATATATATATATATATATATATATATATATATATATATATATATATATATATATATATATATAAATATCTGCCCTACAGGTTATATCAGGTGCGCTCCTTCTTTATATCCTAGTCAAAAAGACAGAAATTTTATATAATAGACCAAATGACTTACTGGAGCCAAAGTCTGAAGTAAGATCACAGATGCTCCAATTGTGGCAGAACGAATAAGATGCTCAAACAACGAAGGCTCAATGGATCAAAATATGTTCCACCCTGGGACGGCCCACAACTAGCATACTAAATATATAAATATATCACTAAACAGAAAAAACAATCAGGAATACATGGACAAGTCTCAAAGAAACAAGTATATAAGCAGAAAATGCCCACGACAGACAAGATATTGAAATTGATGGCAAAAAGATGCAAAGAAAAAAATAAAAATCGTCAGTTATTACAAAAGACAAAAAATGGAAGATAATAAAATGGCAATGGACTCTGAAAAACAAAAAAAAAATGTAATAAATTAACGTACTTCTTAAGAGACATGTGTGAAAGAGGAACTCTCTAAAACTAGCTAATATATTACTATGATCTGCTTTTTCTTACTTTTATATTAACTTTTTATTTATTAAATTACTTTAATTAATTATTTAAATAATTATCTAAGTGTCGCAAATCATACATAAAAAAACAATCTCAGGATGCTATTTTATTATACAAAAAAAAACTCAGCTTAGGTTATACTTATCTTTTCTCGTGGCTTCCAGTATATCTCAGTTTTTCCTTACCGGGATAAAATAAGAAAAGGAAATAAATAGAAATAACATAAATAAACAAATACAAATATCTTATTATCAAAAGAAATAATATGAAAATTTATCAAATAAATTCCATGGGCTTATCTGTCCCAATGAAAATTGTACCACATAAAATCATTTTAATTTACCAAATATTTATCGGTTTGTTTTTTTATAACATTGATAAAACAACATAAACAAGAAATTTGAATATTCGTAAAATAATTACACTTCCTATAAAAATTTTGAAATATTGGAATATTTGACCATATGTTTTTGTACAAAAAATAAAATTCTCAACATTATAAACTTTATGATATTTGCAATGTGAATCAGAAAACTTTAAATAATAAAAAAAAAACTTTTATAAAATTTATGGTATTCTAAAATAGCGATAATTTTTGTTCTTCTGATGGTATAGAGTCTTTTATTTGAAACAAACAAAAAAAAAAATGGTCACAAAAAATTACTGACTGTTCTTTTAATTCATACACGACGATGTCTCCTTTCGACCAAAATAGCTCACTCTTGTTGATTATGTTAGGCTGCCAATCAAAGCCTTCTCCGTCCTAAGTATCAACCTATCAGCATACCAGCAACTCTTTTTCCAAAACACGAGCTGGCCTCTTTTACCAGTTCTACCAACTGCTTCTTTCGGACGACCATCACATAATAATCTTTTCCACCCATAACTTTCAAAACATTTTCATCCTCATTCCAAACTTGCTAACCAATCAGAAAATTCCTATATTCCTCCTCTTATGTTACAGAAAAACCCAAGCATCGCTTCTAAACAACTTTCTTTGAAAATATTAACGGTTTTATCTTATACTTTATAAATACAATCACTATCTGGTGGCTTTGGCCTTCCCAGCGAAACAAAACCAAAGACTTTTAAAATCTACATATACCGGGAAACAATTGGCTATTCACATTTAAGTATTTATTAATTTTTTTCAGTTCGTCAGGGTAAAGCTCATTATGGATAAACCCACTGCTTAAAACTAACTTATAACAAATATTTACAAATCGATGTACAGGGCGTTGCAAATTTATGAGCCGCCGTTCTATAACAAAATAAAATTTTGAAACACAACAATATATATATATATATATATATATATATATATATATATATATATATATATATATATATATATATATATATATATATATATATTGTTATGATGTGTTTTTTGTTTGAATGATGAGCAATGAGTATTTTTAATAATATATAGGGTTTTTATCGCGGTTCTCAAAGAATTAGCTTGTAAGTACTTTTTAAAATTATCTTTATTATAACTATTATGAAACACACATATATATCTAACCTAGCCAATGTAAATTTAAAATAAACTATCTTTAAATTGATGTTCTTATAAAACTAATTAAATTCTATAGACAATGTTAAATTTAAACAAACTATCTTCAAAATTGAAATTGTTATAACACTAACTAAATTATATTAACAAAATTTTGTACCTTTCTTTCACTGAGATGCCTAAATGAACTGTTTTCCACTATATATATTCTAATCACCACTGAATGTCTTCGTACTTCTGTTATCCTTGTTTTTGTGAAATTTCTTTTTCCAATTATCAGCTTCTACCAATTTAAGATATAGTTTTCTTCACCAGCATTTATACACCACCAACCAAACCAGCAAACAGCATTTATATTTATTCTTCTTTTCAATATACCAATATCCACTTATTATAAGTTGATTTATACTAATCTCCAACCATAATATAATTTAATTTCTTCCAATATACCTTTTTTTATCTTCAATAATTATTTGTGTATAATTATAAATGTGCATTAAATTATATGCATAATTTTTAATCTTCATTTAACTCACTATATTAAACTATTGGACTATTTGTACTTGATTCACTGACTCTAACTAACTTTCATAATAAACTGCTTGACTTCTGACTAAAAACTTAAAAACTGCCAAAAACTGCCATCTTGAATCCAAATCACGGGTATTTATATGTTTTTTAATTTCTAGAACCATCTGGTAAGAGATCATGTTCCAATTTGTTCTATTATATACATGTCTGAATTTTCTGGAACAAACCATCTCGCAAACATGGCCATCTCCGGAGATCCAGAGAATTCCATTCTTTTCTATTAATAATTTTGTTGACATTTAGGCTTTTCAGATCAGAATATATAATTAAATTAGTAACTAACACTCTAATTTAATAAAATACACATTTCAAACAATATATTATATAACCCCACTTTATATTCCCTTATGATTAATTTCTATCTGTCAAATTACTCCGAGAGTATTTTTGGTTGCCTATGCACATGGCTCACTTATATATATTTACAATATTAAAATACAACTTTTTACAATTATTATATGCTAATTTCTTAAAATGCCCTCACATAAATATATTTTTATAAAATTCTCTAGTATATAACTTATTTAAAATAATCAAATACTTTTTTATATCTAATATTATGTAGTATATAACTTATAAATTATTTTCTATAAACCCTAATCGTATCAATACCCCAAAATAATATTTAAAATAAATAATTTACTTATTATTTTTTTAAATATTAATTTTCTCATACCTTATTAAATTTAATAAATCAATTTTTTTTTTTTAAATGTGTTAAATACATCCCTGTTCGCTGTCTATGTCAAAACAGAGAACAACGGAGCACAGTTCGGCTATTCTATGGTTAAACTGTCATGTCAAATGGAGCAATGGATGCGATATCAGAGAATAAAATATAACCTTAATTAAAAATATAATAGATATGGTGTTCTGTTTATTTATAGACAAAATCTAGGAATTATTTCCATTCAAAATAACTTTCATCAATATAAATTGGTAAGTTTTTTCACTTTATTATATTAGAAAGACATTTTTATAGCAATTATAGTATCAATTTTGTGTCTAACCCCAAATTATGATTTTTAGGGTACAAATTAATTTCCATATATACAAAATTCAACAAGTATGATGTCAAATTGATTCAAAATAATGAAATCTACCATCTACCATTTAACAAATCAAGTCTATTGAATAAAATGGATATATCAGTAAGTTATTAGTGTTATTATATTTGTGTTAAAGGTATAGAAATCATTATTCAATCTCTTCATGATATTGAAAAATGTCGTTGATATGAAATATGCCTCTTAGTCTGTTCTCTGCATCTATTAACACATAACTATTTAGTCCATTCTGATTTTCAATTGTATATGGACCTTCAAACATTGGTTGTAATTTCTTACAACGGTTTTCTTTAACATTACTTTTTCTAAGTGAACGAATTAACACTAGGTCTCCTTTTTGAAATGTGATTGGTTTTTTTATATTTCGATTTTGTCTTCTGATATATTTTTCAGCTTTCCTCCTAATTCGGTTATTCACTTTCTGCATTACTTGTTCTAACATATCCTGATTATATTCACTAATCCACTTTCTGTTTCCTATATGGCCAAACATTAAATATTCTGGTACTTCCTCTGTATTCAAATTATGTGTATTATTTAAAAAATACTCTACTTGTGGTATATGTTGCTGCCAAGTTTCGTGTTGATTTTGGCACAGTATCCTTAAATATTTTATAACTTCTTTAATATATCTTTCTGCAGGATTTGCCTGAGAATGTCTGATACTTGTAAAATGAATGTTGATTCCCTTTTTCTCACAAAATGTCCGAAATTTTTGGTTGTTAAAATATGTAGCATTATCTATTATGCAATTTCTAAATGGTCCTATTTCTTCGAAAAATTGATTAATATATAATTTTAATGTTTTAACATTTGTTCTAGAGCAGGGATATAGTTTAATAAATTTTGTATATAAATCAACTATCACTAGTATATGCTTTTTTCCTGTTGGACTGAGAACTAAATTTGAAATAAAATCCATGGAAACTGTATTTAGTTTTTCATATACAACATTAGATTTATATGTGTTCTGGTTTTTGAAATTCTTTTCTTTGTTTAGTTGACATATTGGGCATTGGGTAGTAATTTCTTTTGCTATACTTATGTCATTCTTTGCAAAATAATTGTCCCTAAATAGCATCCATAGCTTTCTTGAACCAATATGCATATAATTGTTATGTAAATTTTTCAATATTTTCTTTGCTAAAGTTCTAGTTATTACATATACTTCTATGCCATTTATTATTTTATAATATACTCCATCTTTCCTAAGGACTTTTTGTTTTTCACTCAAATTGATCTGATCTCTTATAATTTCTTCTTTAGAATATAATCCAGTACTTTCTACTAATTGATTTAATCCAATTTTTATTGTTCGCTGCCCTTTTTGTGATGTATTTTCTAACCTTGATAAAGCATCTGCCACTATATTGGATTTTCCAGAAATGTATTTGATTTCAAAGCAGTATTCACTAAGTATTAGACTCCACCGATGTATTCTACTGTTTCCATATTTGTTATTTAATATAGACGTTAAAGCTTGGTGATCTGTTTCTATTGTAAATTCATTACCCAACAAATAAAATCTTAATTTTGTGACACAGTGTATTATACTTGCTAGTTCTAATTCTGAAACTGAGTAACCCTTTTCATGTGGCTTTGTAATTCTTGAAATGAATTGTATTGGGTATTCGACCCCATCATGTATTTGTAATAATACCCCTGATAATCTCTCTATTGATGCATCTGTTCTTAATATGAATGGCTGTGTGTAGTCAGGATAGTATATTTTCAAATTTGACAGAAAAATGTTTTTAATTTCTTGGAATGCTAGTTCTCTTCTCTGATCCCATCTCCATTTTACACCTTTTCTCAGTAGTTCAAGTAATGGAATTTCTTTTATACTTAGATCTGGTATCATCCTTTTATAATAATTAATTATTCCAATAAATCCTCTTAAAGTTCTTAAATTGTGTGGTGTTTTATATTCCTGAATGACTTGTGTCCGTTCTGGATCCATTTCGATTCCCTTAGTGTTAAGTTTATAACCTAGATATATGACTTCTTTTTGAAAAAATGTACATTTTTCTTGATTTATTTTTAGTCCAACTTTGTCTAATCTATTTATTATAATTTTTAGGTGTTTCTCATGATCTTCAGCCGTTTTAGAAAAAATTAATATATCATCAATGTAGTGAATTACAAAATGTTCATATTGATCCAAAATATCATGAAGACATCTACATAGAGCACTGCAAGATGATTGAAGTCCAAATGGTACTACTTTGAATTGATATACTACTCCATCTATCTGAAATCCTGTATACTGTCTACTTTTTCTTTCTAGAGGTATTAACCAAAAGCTATGCTGTAAATCAATTTTAGTGAAAAATGACATTCCTGTAATTCTTCCTAATATTCCATCTATACTCATTGGTGCTTCAAATTGCTTTTCAGTAATCTTGTTAATATTCCTTGCATCCAAACATAACCTGATTTCACCTGATCTTTTTCGTACTACTACTATGGGGTTAATAAAACGTGTGTCTGCCTTCTCAATGATCCCATCTTCTAACATATTATTAATTGTTTTGTTTACTTCTTCTTTGTATTTATATGGTATTGGGTATGATTTTGTTTTAAAATCTTTTTCTTCTTTAACTTTTATACTATGGATATAATTTTGTGCAATTCTATTTTCTTTATTGACAAGTCCCTTGTGTTGCTGCAATATGGAAATGACTATTGATTTATATTCTTCAGGGCAATTTAAAACTTTTATCATATCTTCTTCTTTACAAATAAAATTATTCTTCATTATGTACTCATTATTCCTTGCTTCCAATTTTACGCACTCCGCCTCGTAGGCATCCATCTGCTTAAAATTTCCATTCCTTAAATATTCACTACAATAATTATTCTTTACATTCTTTTGGGACATCTCCCTATCATCAAAATACATTTCTTCTTCATAAACATCATTATTTTCTTTTAATAATATCCTATCAACTCTTATTCCTTCTTCTACCTCATCTTTCTGCATAAATTTAATTATTTGCCCTTCCAAAGTTACCATTTTTTCTTCAAAATCTATCTTTACTTTCTTCTTTTCCAATTCATCATTTCCCATTAATATATCAACACATAAATCCTTGACAATAAATCCTTGCATATTAATTTCTTTATTAAGAATATTAATTTTAAAATTGGCTAGTTTATCAATTTCACCCAACTTCTTATTATTTGCACCAATAATTTTAATTTTTGAAATCTTTATTATATCTGATAGTTTTAATGTATTAAAAATAAAATTCTCCGAGACTAATGTACTTTCTGAACCAGTATCTATCATAATTTTAATCATTTTATTTTTGGCCAAAGCATTTATATAAATTAAATTAATAGATTCAATAATTTTCTCTTCATCTAAAGAAATAAATTCAGAAGGTTTTTCATAATAGCAATGGCCTAACTTGTAATTCAGAAAGTTTACTGCACAAAATTTTGATTATTAGAATTGTCAGATTGTATCTGACCACTTGGATCTGATGTCCTATGTCTTTCCCTACTATGACTTCTACTCACATTTTCCTGCCTTGTACTATTTTGTTCCCTGTCTTCGCAGCTTCTATTCCTTCGAACACAATTTACCTGTCTGTTATAGTTAGGTCGCTCTGTATTTCTTCTATTATTAAAATCTTGTCTATTATTATTAGTACTGTCATTAAAATGTTGTCTATTATAATTAGTATTATTATTAAAATTTTGTCTATTATAACTAGTATTATTATTAAAGTTCTGTCTATTTGGATTACTGTTATTATTATTAAAATTTTGTAAATTATTACCATACCTAGTATTAATGTTATATGATTGTCTATATTGTTGAATATCATTTTTATTATATTGAAAGTTATTATTGTTTTTTCTGTTGTTAGTATTACTTGTCATATTGCCTCTTTGTATTCTTTGAATAAAATTAATAAAACTATCTATTGTTTGAATATTTTGTACAGTTACGGTTTGCACAACATCAGCATCAAAATGTCTAGATACATTTAAGACTGTTTCATCCTCTCTAAGTGGTGGTTCTAAATATTTTGCAACTGTTATCAATTTCAATGCATAATCTACCATATTTGATTTTAAATTTTGATTATACTTTCCAAAATATAGAATTTCTCTAAACTTTGCTTGCTCTAATTCACCCCAATAATAATTTAAAAATTTATTTTCAAATGTTTGAAAGTTATCTAAATCATTTTCAATACTAGCAAACCAAGTTGCTGCATTGTCATTTAATGTCATTCTAATATAATCTTTAATATCATTAATATTATTCACAAATCTTAATTTATGTTTTAAACTATTTATGTATACTCTAGGATGCAAATTTTTTATATTACCAGAGAATTTAATCCCAGTCTCATTTGTTAAATTTAAGTAAGGTCTCCCTATGTCTCTCATTTGTGAAATATCATCTATTCTCTGTTCCACATTTCTTATTTGATTACTATTTATTTGGATATTTTGTTGTATATCGTCTAATTTTTCTTCTGTGTTTCTCCTGTCTTCATTAATTTTTACTTCTAAGTTACATTTCTCCAACTCTATTTTCTGTTCTATATCTATTTTATTATCTTGAATATTCCTCTTTACTTCTGTCCTTTCATTGTCTATCCTTTTCTTGTAGTCATTCCGTATACTTTTTATTTCATTTGCTACTTTTTTCTCTGCAGTTTGAAGTTTTTTATCCATTTGTTTTTCTATTTGCTTTACAATTTTATTATTATTATCTTCTATTTTCTTTTCTAATTTTCTATAATTCTCTTCCAATTTCTGTTCCATTTTTTTCATGTCCTCTTTGACTTCTTTTGAATTCTCTTCCATTTTTTTTGTATTCTCTTCCATTTTTTGTTCTATTTTTTTTATGTCTTCTTTGACTTCTTTTGAATTCTCTTCCATTTTTTTCGTATTCTCTTCCATTGTCTTGTTCATCTGCATCATTAATGACATCAAAGCTGCCATATTGACATTTTCCTCTCTTTCTGGATTCATTTCTGCAGTATCTTGTGGAACTTGAACTAAACTCTCCTCTTGTATAGGTTGTGTTTCTACTTCCACATCTTCTTCATTCTTTTTGCTTCTTGTACCTTTCTTTCCTTGAGACATTTTGAGACTTTACTTGTTCAAATATAATTAAAAATAAATTCTATACTTTTTTCTTTCTACTGATAATTAATTTAATTATATGAGAGCACTTATCTTCCCAAACTAATTCTTTTAAATAGAGAGCCACCGCGTTGGGTGCCAAATTGTTATGATGTGTTTTTTGTTTGAATGATGAGCAATGAGTATTTTTAATAATATATAGGGTTTTTATCGCGGTTCTCAAAGAATTAGCTTGTAAGTACTTTTTAAAATTATCTTTATTATAACTATTATGAAACACACATATATATCTAACCTAGCCAATGTAAATTTAAAATAAACTATCTTTAAATTGATGTTCTTATAAAACTAATTAAATTCTATAGACAATGTTAAATTTAAACAAACTATCTTCAAAATTGAAATTGTTATAACACTAACTAAATTATATTAACAAAATTTTGTACCTTTCTTTCACTGAGATGCCTAAATGAACTGTTTTCCACTATATATATTCTAATCACCACTGAATGTCTTCGTACTTCTGTTATCCTTGTTTTTGTGAAATTTCTTTTTCCAATTATCAGCTTCTACCAATTTAAGATATAGTTTTCTTCACCAGCATTTATACACCACCAACCAAACCAGCAAACAGCATTTATATTTATTCTTCTTTTCAATATACCAATATCCACTTATTATAAGTTGATTTATACTAATCTCCAACCATAATATAATTTAATTTCTTCCAATATACCTTTTTTTATCTTCAATAATTATTTGTGTATAATTATAAATGTGCATTAAATTATATGCATAATTTTTAATCTTCATTTAACTCACTATATTAAACTATTGGACTATTTGTACTTGATTCACTGACTCTAACTAACTTTCATAATAAACTGCTTGACTTCTGACTAAAAACTTAAAAACTGCCAAAAACTGCCATCTTGAATCCAAATCACGGGTATTTATATGTTTTTTAATTTCTAGAACCATCTGGTAAGAGATCATGTTCCAATTTGTTCTATTATATACATGTCTGAATTTTCTGGAACAAACCATCTCGCAAACATGGCCATCTCCGGAGATCCAGAGAATTCCATTCTTTTCTATTAATAATTTTGTTGACATTTAGGCTTTTCAGATCAGAATATATAATTAAATTAGTAACTAACACTCTAATTTAATAAAATACACATTTCAAACAATATATTATATAACCCCACTTTATATTCCCTTATGATTAATTTCTATCTGTCAAATTACTCCGAGAGTATTTTTGGTTGCCTATGCACATGGCTCACTTATATATATTTACAATATTAAAATACAACTTTTTACAATTATTATATGCTAATTTCTTAAAATGCCCTCACATAAATATATTTTTATAAAATTCTCTAGTATATAACTTATTTAAAATAATCAAATACTTTTTTATATCTAATATTATGTAGTATATAACTTATAAATTATTTTCTATAAACCCTAATCGTATCAATATATATATATATATATATATATATATATATATATATATATATATATATATATATATATATATATATATATATCTATATATTGTTATGATGTATTGTTTGTGAATGATGAGCAATGAGTGTTTTTAATAATATAGGGTTTTCATCGCGGTTCTCAAAGAATTAGTTTGTAAGTACTTTTTTAAATTATCTTTATTATAACTATTATGAAACACACATATATATCTAACCTAGCCAATGTAAATTTAAAATAAACTATCTTTAAATAGAAATTCTTATGAAACTAATTAAATTCTATAGACAATGTAAAATTTAAACAAACTATCTTCAAAATTGAAATTGTTATGACACTAACTAAATTATATTAACAAAATTTTGTACCTTTCTGTCACTGAATGCCTAAATGAACTGTTTTCCACTGTATAGATTCTAATCACCACTCAATGTCTTCGTGCTTCGGTTATCCTTGTTTTTGTGAAATTACTTTTTCCAATTATTAGCTTTCACCAATTTAAAATATATTTCTTCTTAAGCATTTATAAACCACCAAGCAAACCAGCAAACAGCATTTATATTTATTCTTCTTTTCAGTATACCAATATCCAATCACCAAATATATTATATAATTTTAATTTTCAATTAATACTTCTTGCATTATCCAATCACCATTTATACATTACATAATTTTTATTCTTCAATAATATTTTCTTTATACTGTTTCTTAATCTTCATTTAACTCACTATATTGAACAATTGGACCTTCTGTCTGACTATAATTGATCTGACTTCTATTTCATGCTAACTCTAATTAACTTTCATACTAAACTGGACTCATAGTAACTGTAACTCATAACTGATTGACTAACTGAATGGCCTCTTGAATCCAAATCACCGGGTATTTATATCTTTTTCCATGTTCCAGAATCATCTGGTAAGAAATCCTATTCGATTTTGTTCTATTTCTTCTATATGGATGTTCTCGAAAAAAGTATATGTTCGATCCACAGACATAACCATTATTCCAGAATGTTCCACCGTAAACAAAGGTCAAATTCTGCATTCTGGAGAATTCCTTAATTTTCTATTGATAATTTTGTTGACATTTAGGCTTTTCAGATCAGAATATACAATTAAATTAGTAACTAACACTCTAATTTAATAAACTACACATTTTAAACAACATATTATTATAACCCCACTTTATATTCGCAACCATTCCTTAAATGTCACTTGGAGAGTATGTATATCTGGTTGCCTAATCACATGGCTCACTTAAATATATTTACAACATTATAATTATAAAAATACAACTTTTAACAATTATTATATGCTAATTTCATAAAAATGCCCTCACATAAATATATTTTTATAAAATTCTCTAGTATATAACTTGTAACTTAACCTTTTAAACACTATTTTTCTTTCTTCTATATTCTATTCATTTCAATATATATATATATATATAAATATATATATATATATATATATATATATATATATATATATATATATATATAAATATATATATATATAAATATATATATATATATATATATATATATATATATATATATATATATATATATATATATATAGATCCTACAGACATTGATGCGTCCGTACATTTATGTTTTTGCATGTAATGCTGCATCCACCGCATTGTTGCGTCAATATACGGACGCAGGATTACAATCGCTTATATTTCAAAAATGGTCGTTACCAATTTCTCCTAACTGACATCAGGGGACACTCGTAATCCAAACAAGGGATGTGGCGAATTTGCATATAGTTCTGAGTTATAGCAACAAATTTATTAAGGATTTTAAGTGACGCAACAATGGTGTTAGCATGAAATTTTTGTGTATATATTAGTTCACGTTATCTCCTGCAGGAGGCGTATGAAACAATGGAGTATAATTCATTGGTGTATATTATTTTCATTCTCTCGATTATTCTGCGTCATTTCAATTTGGCAACATTGCTAACCGTCTGAAATACCATTAAATATATAGATGTTTTGTAGTAACATGTAGGTAATAGAGTTTAAGTTGTAAATATATTATTTTTACGATATTACTTTGATGACATTTCATATTTAAGCTTTTTACTAAAATCGCATCCTTTGAAAATGTTTACAGCAACCTTCATCTAGAAGCTGTGGTACTTTACTCTTGTACTTTTGTTTTTTGTGATTTTTTAAGAATGTATATTTCCGATATATGCAAAGCTGGTCTTGCGAACAACTTTTATTTGAAAAGCCTTTCGATATTGTAAAAGAACAAATTCAGATTCGGGGTGGTTAATTAGTCTGATAACGAAAGTCGCATAACCCACCCACCTTGAAACGATGTCAGGTACGTGACGGGTCAACATCAGATTTTTTAACATTTTAATAGATAGGTGTTAGAAGTTAGCCTTTATTTTATGAGTAGAAAATTGAAAAAGGTACGATAGTTAAACAATCCCTTCGGAACAAAATTAAATACTTCCAAAATGTGTATTTTTATACAATTATTTATATTTAATTTAAACACGAATGCACAAGTTTAAATGGATGTACTTACGTTACTTAATTTAACACAAAGATTGTTTTATTGAGTTTGCTTTATACAGTATCAATTAATCTATAGGCTAAAAACTGAACCTGTCAAGAAGTCAGAGAATTTTCAATCTGCTAAAAGATGAATGGTCCATACCAAATCATGAAATCACTAAAGGGACATATCTGAAGAACAAAATGTTAGATTGGTGTAAACTCAGGATTACTACTGATGCAGTAATAATAGCACAGCCACACAAAATAAAAAGAAAAGTATCTACTACGCACTACGCTAGTGTAGGTATTCCGATGTATTTTTGTGCATATTTGTTAAATATTTACAAGTAGATCCTCAGTTACGGAAAATTTCTTTAGTGGCAAAGAAAGATTTATTGATTTGTAGCAACTGATCTAAAAATTTTCAAAAATTATTTATTGAAGAAAGCAGATGAATCTATTCAACATTTAAAGAATAATAAAAATAGTAAAATAAGCTACAAGTTATTAATGGAAATAATTTTCTGCCGTTTGATTTTATTGAATCGTGAAAGAGTTGGCGAAACGGAGCGCATGCCAATTCACGTTTATTCTGAAACAAGTACTCATCAAACATGAAGAGTTTTGAGAAGCCATAACACCTACTAAAAAAATATTGCTAACTAAATTCAAAAGAGTTGTAATTCGTGACAAAGGAAGGGGTATTCCGGTGCTCTTCAGAATTGACCTACAAGAACACACAGGTGTTTTGACAAATTGAAGAAAAAACTTTGTTGAGGATTCAAATATATATTTGTTCCCGAAAATCGGTACAAATAATCCGACGACCGGTTATAAAGTTAAGGAAAAACATGTCAAAATGAGTGGAGTAAAAAATCCTGGTGCCATTACATCAACGAGATTATACAAATATTTAGCCAGCCAAATCTTCAACATGTAGCCGAATGATATCGAACAACTAACAACTTTTATGGGTCACATTAATGACGTACATAAACAGGTGTATAGATTGCCTGATGACTTATGATACATGTGATGTAGTATAAGCAAATGATGCAGAATTAGATGGTAGTGAGTTAGTTTGTCGTTTCACGTTCGAAATGTTTCACTTCATTCCTATAGTCAACTTTGTATCTCTTTGGAGATAATACTCTTTTTAATCTAAGAGGGGATGAGAAAAGAGAAAATTTTCACGTTTATTAAAAAAAGTTTTTGAACAAAAATTGTTAACCATCTTTAGTTTCAGAGCTTACTCTTTTATTAATAATATGTAGTCTTTAGTTTAGTTTAGTTTTTTAAATTTTTGGTCTTATCAAAAATTGTTAAAAAAAAATAATCAACACAGTTAGAACTGTTTGTTACTTATAATATTTTTTGAGATATTCACCTACTTTGAAGTAATCCTTAAAACGAAAAAACTTTCAACTGCATTTTTCTCAAAAATTATCTTGTGTGATTTATATTTAACATTAGTCTGGGTATATAAATAATACGCTTTTTCGAATTTTGTTACAAAAAATGGAATTTGTTGATGTCGATACCGTTATAAGCACCATTTTCTATCATCCAAAAAAAGGAAATTAAATGTTTTTTCGTATTATACGATTTTTTCATTTCTAAAAAATTTCAAATGTAATAAATATTTATATATAATAAAAGTTATAACATTAATTATGCCTGATACATTATATTTAAGATATTTTTTAAAGTTACAAATAGTTAAAAAATATGTTTTTGAAACAGTACGATTACTTCAAAACTAATTAATATTAAAAAAAATGTTATTTATAAACAATTCAGTTCTGAATGTAGCTCATAACTTTTGTCCGCAACTTTTCTGGGTAAACACGAACGTTTCTATTCTCTCACTTTTTATTTTTGATACTTTACTGGTATTTCAAAAGTGTTTGAAATGCCAGTAAAGTATCAAAAGTGTTCAAATACACTGATAATTGTTAATAACTTTTATTAAAAAGGTTTTCCGATGCAACATAATTTACATTATATCTTTTTTGAGAAATATGAGTATTTTGGAATTTCTATAATAAAGTTATTAGTTTTGACATTATTATTAAAATATTCGTATATCATGTAATACTGAAATGTGCTTAGAAAATTATGAACATTCTGTATAGTGCCTTAGTATTTGCGACATATTTTGATTAACTTTTTGACTTTTTCTTTAATTCTTACTTTAATATCTTTAATTCTCATTTTATATTAGTGATATTCCCGTGAGTCAATAATTTTCATTAATAACACTATATCAGTTTTTCCTGATTTACAATTTCTTTTCGTTTTGTCATTATGGCTTCATTTATAAAATGATGCTACTCATTATCTAGCAGACAACCTTGAGAATATAAGATGGCATTTTCTACGCAGACATATTTTCTAACAGAGTACAGATAGTATTTAGGATGACATCAAAATGAATGATAAACTGAACCGAGGTATTTGATAATGGCAACGTTGCGGATGCAGAAACAGCTTTAGTATGAACAAAAATACCCGTTGCGGACACAGAAATGTCGGCTTGCTGTAATATGGTATATTGGGACGTTCCAACGATGGCAAAATATGTGGATGCAAAATTGCTATCGTAGTGAAAGTAAAAATCATCTTCTTTATTCTTAAAGTATATAGAAAACTGAGTTGACACTGAAGTAGCCATGGTTGCGGGATAGTCAACAACAGTCTAAAATTTAGATATATTTCAATTTTTCGAGTGGACGCACAAACATACCTATAATAAAATGATGCAGCAATGATGGTAGGATTTATATATATATATATATATATATATATATATATATATATATATATATATATATATATATATATATATATATCTTGCCCAATCCAAAAGAAATGTCCTGTGTCGGGTTTTGTTGCTGAGGCATATATTATTATTGGTCTTACACTTGCTTTATAATTTATTGACTTCATCCCAGTGTTAATGTGTGTTAATGAGTCTGTTTCGCCATATAGTAGTATTAAGGCATCCTGTCAGTCTATTTGCTTTTTGTGCTTGATCTCTCACTTCTTTTTCCATGTTTCCATAGCTGGACAGTGTAATTCCAAGGTATTTTATTTCCATTACTTGTTCAATACTAATGCCACCAATTCTACGGGTGCCATCAATTTTCATTTTACATACTCTAATGACTTCTCAGTAAGTTGTTTTATATTATACTCCAGTCACTGTGGAGGAAAAGAGGTCAATACCTCTAAATTTTTTATAACTAAATCAATTTTGCTAATAATTTGGAATTAGGCTTATCTTACCTCCTTCTTCAAAAGTTATATATGCGATAGGTAAGCTTTTTATTTTTAAGGGATGAAATCACCCCTTATAAAAAATAATGAAAAAAATTTATATTAAAACATTTTATGGATTTAAATCGTGTTAAATTAGGTAATTGAAATATTGTCAATTATATTAATGGATATTGTGTACATTTTCAACCCTTAAATAATCTTAAAAACCACCCCTTTTATTAAAAATTATTGTAAAAAATCGTTTAACAGGTTCAAACGCTTTTGTAGTGCATTTATATCATCTACAATGTAATTTTCTGCTTATATAAAATAATTTTGGTTGATTGCAACACTTCAACCCTTAAAAACTACCCCCTATGTCAAAATATATAAAAAATATCTTTTTCAATAACTTCAAAAGTTTTTAATGTACATTTATATTCAAAAATTCCTTTCTTATCAATAAAATATTTTTTGATTGGTTGCTTATTTTCAACCCTTAAAAACCACCTATATACTCACGAAACAAATTCCCCTTTGGTAAATGTCTAAATAAAAAAATCAAGTATACTCATGATGTTTTTATTGTAAAAAATTATGCATGAAAATACTTTACATTAGAAAGTATACAAAATATATTTACAAACATAAAAATTATTTACAATATATCAAATTATTCATTGTCTGAAGCGTCATTCTCGTCGTGTTCCAACTCCACCTCTTCGTCTATTGCAGGACAGTTTTGACAATTGTCGCCAGAGCATGTTCAACACGTAGCATTGCAAAATAGACCTAGTCTACGACAGCCACACGCTGAGCCGCAACCCTTTTTGCAATTGCAAAAAATCAGTTTCAATAGTTCTTCTGGTGCAGGTGAACTTTTCATTTTTATTGGTTGTAAAATATCATCACTCTTGAACCATCCCCAATCCGTTATATCAATCTCTTTGTTTCCAAGCCATATCTGAGTTTGTAAATAAACTCTTTTGATATGCTCATTCAGGGCACTTACAGTTGGTACAAGAGATGATAATTTAACTGCACTATTTTTAGTTTGGCTTTAATAAACGATTCGTATCGCATTTGTTCAATGAATGATGAATAATCTTCTACCTTATTCATTTTGTTTATGTGGTTGTCTTTGGCAAGGCCATACAGCAAAATTGTACAGTATCTTTCAGCTTCTAAAATGTCTTCGAGATCTGAAGTACTCCTGTCATTGGCACTCATTGGCGGCTTGCCCACGCAACTTCAAAGGAGTGTCGCTTCTGTGTTCGTTAGTTCTCTGAAGCAAATGTTCAGTTTAGAGGTGCCTATATTATATACATAACATATATATATATATATATATATATATATATATATATATATATATATATATATATATATATATATATATATATATATATATATATATATATATATATATATTATTTGTGTGAGTGTTAGTGTGTCTGTTACCAGTTTTTCGAATATACTTGAATAAAACATTTATATATACAGAAAATAAGTTGATACTCCAAAATATAAATAACATGCTCCAAAATTTTTTTAGAATAACTCCGTTAATTTTTAAGCTACAGTGTCCATTAAAAAAAAATATTTTAAAGGTAATTTCAAAAGCTACAAGACAAAGTAGATTCAAATATGTTAATATTCTTTCTTTTTAAATAGTAAAGGGCCAAAGTGCTGTTTACAGGTGTGTCAGCCGCTGTATCTCAAACTTTAATTGGCTATATCTCTATTATTTTTCGAGCTACAACAAAAATAAAAAAATCAAAACTTTTGTTAAGAAAAAAACTACATTTTGGTATAAAACCATTTTTCACGTATCTCTTATAGTTTTAGATTTATTTTGAAAAAATGTAAACTTTTAGATAATTAAAAAAAAGATTTTTTAATTTAAACATGATTTTTTCAAAAAATACGCATTTTAAACAGGCTAAACTTTTAAAACTTATAAATAACACTAAAATAAAATGAATTATAGAAGATATACGTTTAACTTCAATTCTGATTGAAATAGTGTTACTTATACTGCTCGTTTTTTTTTTAAACGCTAGAGTAATTCAAATCCTTTCCTTCGTATTTCGCTTTGTTTTAATCCAAATGGCTTTTAACATAGCTCATTTATATGTTTTTTCTAGCTCTTTAAAAAGTGTTGTATGAGTTTTTATAAAAAGAGATGTCCATTTTCCGATATTTGATGTTAAATGCATCGAGTATAGTATTCCAAAAATAAAAAGTCATCTTCAAACAATTATAAATCGCTTAGTATTGTACATATAAAACTTAATAAAAAAATCAATCTCTTTGTTTTTTATAAGCTTTATTTTTGTTCATTATAGATTTTTCAATAAAACGCTTTGTTTTTGAGTTATTCGTACAAAATCATTGAAAAACATGTTCTTTTTTGCGAAAAGTTTACTTTTTCAAGTGCGTATAACTCAAAAAGTATTAATTTAGCGAAAAAAATTTATGACATTTTTTGTTTAAAATTTGATTCTATATCAATTCCCAAGGTTATTTTCAGTGTACAAAGTTCAACCTCCTAGATGGGGTGCCAACCACCCCAGGGGTAGAAGCACACATCGGCACCATATAACTTATGTTTTTTGAGTAATTTACTACCCACTGTAAAAATTTCAGATAAATCGGGGCAGTTATAAAAAATTTAAAGGGAAGATGCCACAGTAACTGGACTATTATACCTGTACACGATGTTTCACTACGAAAAGCCTGTTGTTAATCTGCTAAAGTTATTTTCTGATTAATTAATTTTTGTAAAATTTTAGTTGTAAGTTATAGGGTTGTATTTAAGAAGTTTATACTTCTGTAGTTTTCTGGCTTTTTGTCCCTTTATTTGAATAGTAAAGTTAGTTTGCTCGTTTTATATTCTTCTGGTATTTTATTTTGTTTTATAATTTTATTAAATAATGTTTTTAATCGCTTTGTCATTGCTGCTCCACAATATTTCAGTAATTCGTTTGGTATTGAGAAAAACGATAAAGTCAGAAAAAGTTGCGTTCTAAGAAAAAGATCTAGTTGTGGCCACCAGTTGTGTCAAGTATATATCGTTCTTATTAAATAATGTACGATTATTCCCCTTATGGAAATTATTAAATAGTATTACAATATTTACTATTGAATACTTGAACTATACACGTTGAACACAATTTAAAGTTTAAATAAACAATACAGTGGTAACTGTAATCTTTTAACTTCTAGAGAAGATATTATCAAGTATTTTATCACTTCCAAGTTTGAAACAAGTGATGTCTAGATCCGAGAATATCGAAAGTCAGGATGATTATTTGGATCCTATTCTAAACAAGAAACATAATAGTGTTTTTAGGCGAAGATAGAAAAACTGCGGATAAAACCTTTACGTAAACAAAATATCTGCGCTTTGAATCGCCAGCACTTTGTGTCCATCCATTTTTTAGGGAATGACATTTTAGTAATGAGAATATTTTGTATCTGTTACTAACTTGGTTTTTACTGTCATCACCTTTTATAGTAAAAGTGTAACTTTTATTTTATTGTCTATCTTATGGTGCTAACAAATGAATACATGCTAAAGTTTCACCTCACTCAATGTACGAAAAAATGATTCAACTAAATTAAATTTCATAAAAGTGGCAATATTTAACAAAACAATAAAAAATATACATTATAGTGGAGCGAAAAACTTTTTTTCCTAAATTAGTCATGCCTGGTCTACCGAAAGTTGTGCATGTACAAATCAAATATTTTCAGAAAATTACAAAAATATATGTCGAGTCCTTCCACAGCCCCCACAACTTTCATTATATTTTCACTTTGAAACTGACGTGGCGGTTGAAGAACAGGCTAGATTGATTTTTTTATTAAAAGTTATTGCATTATTTATTATAATTAATATTTTCAATGGTCAGCAGTTCCTTTTTTTCTAAATAAATTTTTTTTTTCTTGAAATGTTATAAGTGATTAAGGGCCAGTATGGTAGTAGGCGTTTAATACGAGGCCGGGCCTTTATCACTGAAACTTGTTGTGAATTGCACGACAAAGTTGAACTACTAGACGCTACACAGAACACCGTTAGTCATTGCCTAGATACAGCGAAGAGTGTTACACGTTAATCAATTTTTTACTTACTTCTTTTTACTAACTTAACTTTAACTTAAAATGTCTAAAAATACAAGAAGTGCAATAGAGTGCCCCCTTTTTGGTGTACCAAAAGAGTTACAATGTTCTATTTTACCCACGTTTTGTGATGTAATAAAATACTTTTGATGAGTTTGATATAATTTGGAAAATAATGGTACTAATCGAAATCTTCTTGTGTCATAGGCTTCAGAAATTGTTGCTCAGAAGGTTGAAGATATTTGGAAATCTGCTTCAATTCCAATTGTAAGAATTGTAGCATTAACTAAAGAATACCAGAAAGGGAGAAAAGATCTGAAGCCCTATTTAAAAAGAAAAGACGTCGCTTCTTACAAATCAAAATTAGATGTGTTTAAGAAAGAGAGTTTGCGATTGTTTGACATTGCTGCATGTAAATGTGACAATTTTAATTCATGTTTGTGTTTAAAGCAAAACAAGGTAAGAAAATAAGTTTATTGTTTAGTATACATAATTGGTATTTAAACCAGTAGTTACAGGAATGTATAAACTTCAATATTGTTTTAGGTTCCAATAAAGAAACGGCCATTTCTCCAAGACCAGAGGTCCTGTCGGCAAATGAGGATTGGCTCTGTAGATTTTGAAGCTGTTTGGCAACAACAAAAACGGGAAATGAGAAGTAAGTGTGACAAAGGAAACAACATAATCGATGACGCAAAAGCTATCACATCCTCTTATAACAGACAAGTAGATGGTTTGGAAGTAGAAATTGAACCGGGATTTAACAACATCGATGGAAATAAGGTAACCCAACATAAAAAGAAAAGAAGAAATCTGCCGTTATTTCTGATGAACAAACTATATTACAACCGACCAAACGTAACACAAGGAATCTCTCTGAGTTAGCTAAAACGCTTGATAGATATGCAGTGTCAGACAGAGCAGGTGCTGCAATAGCTTTGGCAGTGTTACAAGATTACGGAATTGTCAACAATGAAGACACTCAAAATATTATTGACCGTCACAAAGTGAGACGCGCAAGAGAAAAAAATAGGACAGATCTTCAAAGATTCTCAAAATCAACAGTTTTGCTTGGTTTGTACTTCGATGGTCGTAAAGATAAAACATTGACTTTTGACGATAATAGGAAAAGAATAGTAGTAGAAGAAGACATTAGTTTAATACAAGAACCAGATTCAAAATATCTGGGCCATGTATCTCCTATCTTTAGAACGGCAGCAAATATCTTAGACGCATTTAATATTATTTTTGAAATTTCTTCGATTTCATTAGACAGTTTAGAGGTAATTGGATGTGACGAAACAAATACCAATGTAGGAAGTAAGGGCGGAATTATTTCGTTGTTGAAAAAAACAATTGGGCGGCCCTTGCAATGGTTTATTTGTTAATTGCATGCGAACGAACTTCCTTTGCGACATTTGCTGCAGCATCTTGATGGTGAATTAACTGGCCCTCAAGCATTTCGTGGACATATTGGAACGCCTTTACATAATTGCGAAAAACTTCCTATTGTGGTGTTTTCTAGGATAGAATCAGAACTATCTGATATAACATGTGATTTTGAGTTGAATTGAAAACAATTTACATCAAATATGTTGATTAATAATAACGGCAGTTGCTCCGAAGCTCTTTCCAAACGTGACCCTGGAAAACTAGTTTATTCCCGTTGGTTAACTACTGCTAACCGAATCCTTCGCTTGTATATTAGTACCGAAAATCCGACTCAGAATTTGGTTTCATTGGCAACATTTATAATTAAAGTTTACGCTTCAATGTGGTTTCGCAGTTCCAGACTTCAACTTTAAGGCTAAAAACTACTATGAACTAGTAGATTGCCAAACAATCCTATGGACTTAGCCACCCATAACTGCTCGATTGACAGATGCCCAGTTGAAAGAAATAGTACGGGACCCAGAGAAATAGGTATAGAAATAAGTATAGGACCGTAAGGGATGGTAAATTAAATATTCGTAGTTTCACAGTTCCAGACTTCAACTATAAGGCTAAAAACTACTATGAACTAGTAGATTGCCAAACATTCCTATGGACTGAGCCACCCATAACTGCTCGATTGACAGATGCCCAGTTGAAAGAAATGGTAGAGGACTCAGAGAAATCTGAAATTTCTTATATAAAAAAGTATCCTTGTCACACACAGGCCGTGGAAAGAGCTGTCAAATTGGTAACTGAAGCATCTGTTACAGTTTGTGGATATGAAAGACGAGATGGACTAATTAGAAACTAACTAGCTTCAAGAAATATTTTATTTCAAACCTGTAAATATTGTACACATACGTTAGTTTAAATTTCTTGTAGTAAAAAATAAAAAAATAATAAATACTTTGGTCTAGTTTAGTATTATAATTTATTGAGGACTGGAATTGTTGTGAGTAGTAGTGGAGGGTATCAAAAATCACTATAAAAGGGAAATTGTTGGATACAAAGGAAATGTCTTTAAAAAAATTTAACATCACTTCAAAATAAAGTATGTTCCCAATTACTAGGGTCCATGAATCATTTTTCAAAAAAGAAAACTATTAAAATAATTTTGTGGCGATGGAGGGGATACTGCCAAAACAAAATAAAAAACCTAAAAAAAAATTCTATATTCGAAATTACAACTTTCCGGAAGTCAGACGTCCTGATTTTCCTATTAAAAATTTTACATATATACCGACGCCTAGTGGCGGTGGAGGGGATGCCGAAAAAAAAACAAAAAACATGAAAAAATTCTATATTCTAAATTACACCTTTCCGTAGTCAAGCGTCCTCATTTTTCTAAAAAAAAAAATTTTTACGTATATACCGACGCACCATCCTACATGGGTTACTGGTGAAGTTCACAAAATCGTAGTCCCAAGCAAACACGTTAAACGGCAATCATTTTAAAGATATTTGAAATAATACCGACATTACTGAGGACGGTAGACGACACACTATTTTTGCATAGGGTGACTTACGTTAAATTGATTTTAGTTTATCTTGAGATAAGATTTGCATTGGTTTATTATAGTTTTGCAAATATCAATATAATTTCATTCTAATATTAATAAACGTGATACTCTTTATTTTTCTATTAAATGTTATCTTATTACTCTGACAAAAGTATTTGCAAAGTTTTTTATACGTTCTGTATCACTTAAATCTAAAAATTAGAAAGTATTAATAAAAGAATCCTTTTGTTAAGCCGCTCCTGCATTTATCTTCTTAACCATCATAAATTTTTAACAGAATATGACGGGTACATTCTATTTCTCGCCTAATACATAATCAATGAAATTAGTCCTCACAGGAGATAGTGAAAAGTATCTCTGTCCTTGTCACCTCTCAACTGACCAATGGACTATTGCAACAAAACTGTATAATACCATTTTTTTTGTAAACTTTTGTTGAAAGTGGAAGTAAAATGTTAACTCAAAGAGATACCGGAAATGTTGGATCCGATATAAAAGACTCTCTCCCCTATCACCTCTGCAGTTACTTCCTAACTATCTAGTGTATCAAATATCATGAATGCCTTAGTAAGTAAAAGTCAGAAAATTTATACAATAATACTAATAACTATAATAATTATTATCATAAAATAAATGATCATTACATAAATTGCATTACAATTAAAAATATTGACACTGAAACAGCCTTCCATTAATTAATATTTTCTAGATTTTTAATTTTCACTGATATATTTTTTTATTTTTTTTTAAACTTGTTTACATTTATTACTAAACGTATTATATTTAAATTTAAAGTAGATTTTTTTAGCATTTTTTGTCCATTTTACATTTTTGGTGTACATAGTTTTTTTATTAAAAAGCTGCCACTACAATTTATTAGTTTTAGAAATATTTATCAGTAATTATTTATAATCAATTATTTGAAATATTTGTCATTTTTTCTCCACCTTTTGAAATGCTACTATTTTCAATTGTGTTTTTATATTTACACAAATATTAATACATATACTATGGAGTCGACTGATTTGGTATTTTATTTTTCTATTATCTATTTGTCGTCAAATGTTCTATATTTTGCTCGATTATCCACCGATTTGTTAATGTTTTTATTCAATTGACGTATCTATGATACTTTTCTCTTATTTAAAATGTGTTCTAACCAACTTTTTTCAGTTATGATTTAGTGGTCACATTATGTTTCGGGAGTCGTTCCTAGCAATTCTAATAGAATTTATGGTTGGTGTGTGTATGTGTGTATATACAAGAAATCAAAAGACTTTTCTCGATGGAGAATTAGATGAATTGAGAATCTTAGCCTACCGAAAGCTATTGGACGAGGTTAGGAATAACCTTTAATTCCAACAATACACTTACAATTTACTCTTACAAAACACCAACCTTTGAATTCGTTATGTAGAGAAAATACATTAAAATAAAAGTAGAGTATTAAATTTCTTGTTAATTTGAGCTCCACCATTTTCCTACACACGTTTTGAGATTTCATCTATCGTCAAGACGAATGTTATGTTGAATTGGAAAAAAATGTGTTTTTGTTTATATTTTTATTTATGGGCCCAGAATAGCCACTAATTTCTTTTTCTAATCTCATCTCTTTTTATCTGGTATCTCTTTTGTTCCCACGGGTTAGGACCAAATGATATTAGGCAGAGTGCGCCCATACTATTCCAAAGCTACACTCCTCCACAGCTCATCAGTTCTCTGGGGAATTGCTTAGGCGACACTTTTTTCCTTGTACCATGCATTTTATAGTAATGTTAGTGTTAAACTCAATTAAGGAGCGCTGTATTTACAGATCGAGTCTTAATAAATAACCAATCTCATTAATCAGTTTCAGTCCAGATGTCAGACGATTTGCCGATTAAGCATACTGTAGGTGTTCATGACGTTTCATGACGCAGTGAGGACGTTTAAGTTGGAATAAAGTTAATATTTTTGGGTCTAACAGGATTTTAACAAAATGCTTTCACACTTTAATTTTTATTTTTAAATGCGCATCTTACGCTATGATTGAATATACTAATGAGGTCACCACTTTCCTGTAAATGACGTCATCGGTTTTTTGAAATGGAACAACATATTTTTCTCTACATTTTTTACATTTCACAACAATAGACGATTACAAAAATGTATAATACTTATATTTTAAAATAATTGGTTTGTGAATTAGAAATTTTAAATCTAAAATTTTATTGAAATATCTGGACTACTAAACATTATAGGTTTTTTTAGAGGGCTATGGTTTTTATTGATATCGTTTTTTCACATATATTTGCATGTTCACAAGACTAATGTCAAACAATAAATACTAAACTTTTATAAATAATGGTACGATTAAATGAAAAAGAAGAATTGAAATGTTGATGATATGTCGGTATGGTAACAAGTGCCGAACCCAACAAGAAGTTTGTGATTTATGGAATGATAGGGATCAAATCAATAAACTGTATCGAAAATAGAAAACACATTTAGAGAATTCGTTCACGTAAAAGATAATTATAAATTCCAATTGGTGATGACAAACAATTGAATTTGTTACTAACTGTGCAAGAAAATCCATGCATATACAGTGGACAAATCACAACTGAAAATTTACTGAGTCAGTCTATATAATGATTTTGATCGAAGGATTGAATTTATTAAAGTCATAATCGAGCAATAAAATATTGACCCACAATTTGTAGATCATGTAGTATTTTCAGATGAAGCATCATTTTATTTAAATGGAACTGTAAATAGACAAAACTGTAGGTACTGGTCAGATACCAATCCTCATTGGATGACGGAAACCCTTACTAGGTATCCTGAAAAAGGTAATGTTGGGACAGGAATTGCTAGCAAAAACATTGTGGGTTTTTTTTATTAAAGGAACTTTACAGCGTTGACAGCTCAAAAATATTTAGATATGGTACAAAATGACATTATTGCAGCTATTGTCGCGCTATATCCCGATAAACACAATCCACAAGTGCCATTGTTTCAGTAATAAGGTACGCCATCTCAGTATGCGAGGGAAGTGCGTGATGTTTTAGATAATAGTTTCCCCAACAGATGTATATGTGGGAGAGGATTTATAGAGTGGCTAGCAAGATCTCCTGATGTTATGAGTCTTGATTTTTTACTTTTGGAGGTATATTAAATCTAAAGTATCCATTAATATGCCTAAGAACATCGCACATAAGGATTAATTGGAGTATTGGAAGAATTCATAAACTGCCTTGGTTATTGCCAGGAAATCAATGGCATGCACTTTGAACATTTAATTTAATTTTTAAATATATTGTCTTAATTATTCCAGCTAATAGAAATTTATAATTGGATTATTCCAGTCCTTTCAATAAAATAAACAATAAAATAGATTCAAAATTTCTGATATAAAATTTGTCTGTAATTCACAAACCAATTATTTTGGACTATAAGTATTACATATTTTTGTAATCTTCTATTGTTGCGAAAAGTAAAAATAAAGAAAAAAATATGTTGTTCTATTTACAAAAAACCGGTGTCGCCATTTACACGAAAGTGGTGACGTCATTAGTATATTTAATTGTAACGTATAATGCGCATTTGAACATAAAAATTTATGTGTAAAAGCAGTTTGTTAAAATACTGTTAGATCCAAAAACAATAAATTTGGTTCAGACCTAAACGTCCTCACGTATGCTTCATAAACCGAAATTGTTAATTCATTGATTTGCTATTAACTAAATCCACACTAAATCACTATTAAATTTAGTCCCACCAACTAATAGATAAAAAATATTTGATTTTGTAATACAGAAATTAATTAAACATTTTTGCAAGATCACCATAGTCGAAAATAACTCGTATTATTTTTTTGCGAATATAACGAAAGTCAAGGCTCAAATTGTTGTGAAAATAAATCTTTAATACATCAATATTACCATTCACTTTGATTTTATAATTCTTGTAATTAGATGCAAGTTTTTATAAGATCCTTTTTTGTTGCTGTGAAAGTTTATTTCTGCACTTGATACGTTTAAGTTCATGGACCTAATAAATAGATTAGCTAATTTTTTATAAACGTATGTGTAGGTTTATAACAGTTTCGAATTAATTAAAGGGTCATGAGAATACGTAAATCGAAAAATACTTTAGTAATTATAATTAAAAATTCTTTTGCGTGTAAATTTTGTTAAAATTAAATTTAAAAACAATTAATCTATTATTTTCTTTTGTTTTATTAAAAATTCTATAACTTACTGTTAAACAGCTATTTGTACGTTATTTTTTAACAAATTCTATCATTATTAATTTTAGAGAGTTGTATGATATTATGTTTTTGTTTCTACAGAAAAGTATATTGTCTATTTTATATGAAATACTTCTTCTTACCTCTTCAATAAGTTTGTGTTTAAAATAAATATAGGGGAAAAGTATATTTCCCCTAAAATTAGAATCAGAATTCCTATTCTCCTAAAATCTGTTCAAAGAATTTTATAACTAATCAATAATTTTTCCATCCAGATTTTTCCAGGATTTACCAAAATTGTGAGATTGTCTAATCCTAGCCAACAATTATATTATGGTGTGTTAGGATATTATTTTTCCCTTAAAACATTTACCGTCTTCTATTTTGTAAGGATATTTTTGATTAATAAAGAGTGAGCGTTTTCCTTCAAGTAAAGTCTATTGTATCATGATAATAATAGTTTTCCAGTTCCTGTAATTTTCCACTGTTAACATCTTAATTTCGTTCGTCCACTTCTCTCAAATTATCATCTAGTAAGCCCAGTTTTATTAATCTTACCCGAAAAACGATATTCTCGAGTAAAGAGACCCTAGATTAGACTTACCTTTGGGTTATCACAAATTTTTTCATGTTGAGTTCATTATTTTCTGAGAAACTTGCGGACAAGCTTCATTAGAAATCTTTAAACGTCAATTTTTAATTCTGTAATTCTGTTTTACTTAAATTTTTAGATATATGCTTATTTTCCCTTATTGTAGATGTACCACAATTTACGTCAGATATTTTTTTGTTTGTTTTTTTTTTTTATAAAATATCCCCTACGTAGTGTATTTTATTATAATTGCAATGTGATCTTTAAATATCAATAAGTACTATTTGTTTAACTTACATTACGAACAAGAAAACTTAAAATAAAGACCTACTCACTAGCAATTCTTAGACTCTAATAACGTAATTACATACATTTTGATGTGTGTCACTACCCCAGTTATCTTTGCTTTATACTATCACTTCACCAGCTAGAAAGGCTTCTTCGGATTGAGTCTTCGTACCAAATTCACATTGTCGAGGAACTGGATGGCCTCGGGATTACTGTAATTGAGAAGTTGTTTTTCGTGACTTCCCGCAAATTTCTCGATGGTTTGATTAACAGTGTCTATCTCTAAGTCCCTATTGAGGTCACTATTTCTGTAATGCCAAGGGGTATTAACGATGTTCATCAGCACTATTCTAATAACGTTGGATTATGTCTCTATTGGTTTTGCTGGCACAACTCCACAGCTGGATGTTATATGTCCATACGGGTTTAAGAATTTGTGTGTACAGAAGAATTTTATCGCAGATTGATATAGTGAAATATCTTCCCAATAACCAATAACTTTTCTTGTACCTTATAAAGGGCAATTCTTGTTTCTTCTTTACGTGGGGCTGTCTTTTCTCTTGTCAAATACATTTGTACACTATCTATGGTACTACTGTATTGTAATATTTGGATTTTTTTATGTAATTGTTGACCGGTGTGTAAGTTTTCCTCAGCAAATTCTTCTAAAAACACTCTTATATATTTTCGTGACTTTTGTCTAACTTCGTTAGTTGTATGTTAAGACTACACCGTATTATTCTTATGCACTTCCCTATTTATTTAAAAATTCGTAAAATTCATTTAAATATTTTTCTTTGGGATTTATCTTTTTCTTTGGTAGTATTCTACCTTTTTCCCTTATGTATTGATTTGTTAGTCTGTCGGTCATGTTACTCAAGTAATACGTTTTTGTTATTTTCTATTAAGTGCGTGAGTCGTATGTTAAAGTTAAAGTTTTATGTAGGCTTAGCCCTTTGTACTCCTTGATATATTTGAGAATTTATAACATAGAACTACTAGTTTCTCTATCGACAAGTGCTACCAGGTGCACAAATTCGTTAACTAATTTGATGAGACGCCATATGATTTATCGTTGATGCTTATATATTTTGTTTTATTAGTATTGTTCTAAAGCTATTATGGCATCTTAATGAAATTACTATATTAATTGGGAAAAAGCCACAATTTAAGTTTATTTTTGACGTTTCGATTTCTACTTCGGAAATTGTTCTCAAAATACGAAACATTTATAAATTAAAATCCACAAGGAAACTAATTTCCTGTAGCTGGCTGTATACCATGTATCACAAAAAAATTATTTAAAAATTCCTTTTATAAAGGTATAATATTTAAAACCCTATCGGGCTAGATAACAGAACGTTTTCGGAATTAATATTCCATCATCAGTGCTATCTAGATGTACATGTTAAAAGCCACAAAACACATGGGGAAAAACCTTTTAAATGTTGTTAAATTAACTTTGAATTACATTATTTAACTTTATAACTATGATGTTTAAGTTACAACAGGAA
The DNA here is from genome assembly GCF_040954645.1 of Diabrotica undecimpunctata. Lineage (NCBI taxonomy): Eukaryota > Metazoa > Arthropoda > Insecta > Coleoptera > Chrysomelidae > Diabrotica > Diabrotica undecimpunctata. Next base: position 95,099,989 of record NC_092806.1, on the reverse strand, counting down.
TAGATAACCATTGTTTTTGTTACTTGGTGAAAAATTCATCGAATAAATTAATTTTGTCTGACTCATTCATATCGACAATTCAGACATATATTAAAAATCTTAAAGTAGATGGCTTTAAAATAATATTGCAAATATTTTGTTAATCAATTCATCGACCATGTGACTTCAATAGTGACAACTGCATGATGTCAAATTATCTCTAATGAAATTATAATTTTAAATTGTCACTTTAGATATATACACTTAGATTATCTGGGTGGTGTATAATTGTGAAAAAAGTTTTACACAGGATTTTTGCCCATTTTTTTTCCTATTCACTACAATGAACATATTGAGACTTTTTTACAACGTTTTGCTGCAACCTCACACAACGAAACATATAACGAAATCGTTAAAAAGAGTACACTGTGGCTTTTAATATTCAGGTGCTAACTCAATGAACCACCTTTTCGACATAATAGATATATTTCTCTATGACGTTTTGACGTGCAAGAATAAGTATGTGCAGTTGTTCTGTTTCTTATAAATATACAGATATATTTTGTTTGTATTTATATATTTCAATACTACTTTACAACTCTCATAAACTTCGTTTAAGTAAAATTTTAATGTGCGTTCGTATCCTAATGTATGAAATTAACAAATATCGATAATAAAACGAACCAAAAATATAGTCACATTTAGTCACAAATTAATAATAAAATATAATTTTGCCATGTTTTTGATAGTTTCATAATGTTTTATGATCAGTATAATCGTTTATTTAAGGAGACAACTATATACCGACTATTAATATAAGTGGGGAAATTGTATAAGTTCGATTTGTATTACATTTATATAAAAGTTTTTCCTCTTTGTGCATGGTTTATAAAGAAACTTTACAGCAAAAAATGTTTATAAAATAAATGATAACCATCACTTAAACAAGAAACAAAAAACCTAAAACGAAAGAGCTTACAACATTTCATTTCCTGCTCTACTTCCTAGTTGTCACAAGTTTTTCGAGAATGTAATTATATAATTTAAAAAGATCCTTAATATAAATAATTGTATAACTGTTGTTGCATAATATTGATAAATTGAAGATTTAAATTCATTCAACCGCGAACATACATACATTGAATTATAACCAGTTTTGTGCAAATGGAGTATAGTTATATATATATTTATATATATATATATATATATATATATATATATATATATATATATATATTTGTATATAAATATATTTTTTATGGGTTGGAGTCAATAAAATGGATATTGATAAACTATTCTTTATGTCAAGCTTTCAATTGTGTTTACAATCTTTATCAAGAGCTTATAAAAAATACAAAAAATCTTACAAAGTGAAACTAGAAAAATAAAAATTTTAACTCACCAAATAAAATTAGCTTTGTTAGTAAATCTAAACTGCTAAACATCTTAAAAAGTATTTAAAAAAATATCTAATGAATGTTTCTCTAAATTTAGTAATTTTGAAAGCATACGAAAATGGTTGCGTTTCGATTTAATTTGAGTGTCTTACCTCTCCCTAACATGTGTTTCTGGGTCTACCCTTCATCAGAGAGAGTTTGTAAGAAGACTCAAACCAAATCAAAACGCACCGAATACTCTGGCAAATATAGAAAAAATTCACATTTAACTTAATTTTGAAAACTTTTTAACAAAAATAATTGAATTTATAAATAAGTTAGAATAGCGACCAATTACAAATAAGCTTCAATGTCATGAATGCCAACTTACAACTTTCATTTTTGACAATTATATTGCCAAAAATAAAGTTTTGTGTACAAAATTCTCTTTTATTTAGTAATAAAAAAGAAGATTTATTCATCATTGATAGATGTCTAAACAATGTGACAAGTATATGGAATAATAAATTAAAATGTGATATTTTAATGAATAAACTATGGAGAAATAATATAATTATAAATTTTGCTTAGATTTTAAATTTCTGATCTTTTATTTAAATTATTATCACTTCTGCTAATACAAACCATTTCTAAAAAAGTACTTTTGAATTTATTACTTTCATTACATAAAATTTTAATGTTATCAAAATCTAGAATATGGTCTTTGTCGATTACATGCTCTGCTAAAGCACAAGATGGTTTTTTAAATGTACAGTCACTTTTGTGAGAAATATTACGTTTTGACATATTCCTTCCGGTCTCACTAACATGCACAGCTTCACACTGAGTACAACTAACGCTGTATACTACATTTGTTTGATCTAATTTATCTATAGGATACTTAGTTTTGGAATATAAAGATGAAATAGTTTTGATGTTTTTTGTTGCTATTTTTATATTGTCGATAACCTTTAGTGTTTGTATTAATTTAGGTGTTAATTATTATTAATTATTATTAGGTGTTGTAAATATACATGTAAATGGTGTTAAAAAAGTTATTTATATTAAATAATTTAAAAAAAGCATCCTATGTAGCATATCTGGAGGATAAGAGTTCTCAATTAAAATATTTTTTAACAACTGCAGATCTACTTGTAGATAATCTGGATAGGAAAACCTTAAAACACGTTCTTTTAATCCTGTTATAAGGTTCATTTTCATCTTATTTGGATGATGTGAGTAATAGCTTATAAATCTATTACTACATATGGGCTTTCTGAACCATCTAGTTTTCAACACATTGTCTGTAGTTCTTATAATTCTCATATCAAGGAATGGTAGAGAATTATCTACCTCTTCCTCATCTGTAAACTGTATATGTTAATTATGATTGTTGAAAATGTTAACTGTTTCATGAATTTTGTGTTTAGGAAGTGCCAAAACTAAATCATCTACATATCTTTTAATAAAAGGAATGAAAAAGTGCAATTGTTGATACAATCACTAATAACATCATCCATGACATAGCTACTTAGAATGGGTGAAAGACTAGAGGAATAGGACTACTAAAAATTTGTTTATAAAAGACACTATTAAATAAAAAATTATTAGAATCAAAAACAAAGTTGATAAGTGTTTTGAAATGTGATAAGTCAATATTAGTATGTTGCGAAATCTCATTCCAATATTTTTCAACACTACTTATGATTAAATCTAAAGGTAAATTGGTAAAAAGAGATGTTACATCAAAACTAACCAAAACATAATTTAGTGGTCATTGGAAATTATTAATAAAAGAACTAAAATGAAATGAATCTTTAATATAAATATTGTTGTTTAAATTATAGGCATTAGTTAAGATGTCTGTGAGGAGTTGGGTTATTGGTCCATTAGGAGGGCATAAAGATGAAACTATTGGTCTCATAGATAAAGTTGGTTTATGTATTTTAGTTAGAGCATAAAATCGTGGAGCAATATAATTATATTTTGAGTTCTTTGGCTTTTTTAATTTTATTTTTATTATTTTATTATTTTCTTACTTTTATGTATTTATATATATATATATATATATATATATATATATATATATATATATATAAATATGTATATATATATATATATATGTATATAAATATATATATATATATATATATATATATATATATAGATTTTTAAGAAAATACTATAACAGCGGTTATAATACCATCATTTCATGGGTTTAAACAATTTATTAACGTTCTATGCAGTACTGTCTTTAAATTATTTAATTTTCTGGAATATAATGTATAAAATAGTTGGTAACTGGGTGAAATTTAATATATGAAAATATTAACTTTTACTTTTACGGTGGTATTACTGCAGAAAAAAAAAATACTAAAATATTGTTTCTTTTCAGACCACTTTTATTGCAATTTGCTGTTTATCAGTAACAGCAAAGGCAAGACCAGGTATTGGGCAAACAAAGTTAGAAGGAATTCCGGATCTGCAAACTTTTGGTGGAATCACCTACCCCAAATATGACATACTTCATCTTGGTGAATATTCCAAAGGATTTATACCCGGAGACACCATTCATGAAAGCAAACATGAAACAATTACTGTACCAAAACCTTACCCCGTAAAAATTCCAGTCCCTCAACCCTATCCAGTTCACATTTCCAAACCTTATCCTGTTGTAGAGACCAAGTACGTCAAAGTACCATATGCAGTGCCCCACGAAATTGTCAAACATGTTCCCGTTCCCGTAGAAGTGCCAAAACCATACCCGGTGTCGGTGCATGAACATGGTGACTCTTATGGAGCAGGATCGTCACACAACTATGGAGTACAAAATGTTGGAGAAAATTATGGTATGTTTGTTTAATCTTAAATAAAATATTCGTGTGATGATATGTATCTTTAATATAAAAAAGAATTTATTCTGTTGAATATTTAATTAATGTTATGACTATATTATGTGATGACGTCATCACGACGTCGTGAGGATGCCATCCATTTATTTTTTATATAGAAAATAGACATAATATTCCTGTTAGGTAGCATTTAAGACAAAACACCAAGACGTCGTGATACTTTATACATCAGTTTTTTAAAAGAAAATCTATATTTATTCTGTCAAAAAATTACTTGGACAGTATCAAGAAAATATATATCATTTTTAAGAGCATGCGCAAAGTGTTGGTTATGTAAATAAAAACAGTTTTAATAAGATGCTTAAATTAAGGTCCCGTCACTACTTAGCAATAAGTCAAGCTTTGTTTAAATTCACGCAGCTAGTATTCTTCAAGATTTTCAGGTCGAATGTCATATACCTCTGCACGAATTCTTTTCTTCAGTTCGTCGATATTTTCGAATCGAGTGACATATACTTTTGATTTTATATATCCCCACAAAAAATCCAGCGAAGCAAGGTCTGGCGACCTAGCTGGTCAATCTATGAAGCCCATACTCCAAATCAATTTTAAAAATATGTCGTTCAAATAATCTACATATATATATATATATATATATATATATATATATATATATATATATATATATATATATATATATATATATATATATATAATACAATAATATATAAATTGACTCAATATTTGCTTAAACTGTCTTTTTACTCATTTAAGGAACTTCCGAACAAGTCTCAAACTATGAAACACAGGAACCCAATCACGAGGAAGGTGGTTTAAACGGGCATCAAGAAAACAGTTTAACAGAAGGTAATCCAGGATGGGTACCAGTTAATCAACACGAAGAGTAATAGTAACGTAATTATTATTTGTTTTATTTTCTAGACTGATCAAACGTATTTTTTTGTTGAATAAAATTGTTGTTTATAATATGCTGTTTTCTTTAATTTCAATTTACATGTTTTTCTCTTTTACCAGATGGGTCAATAAAAATGTTTTATATTTAAAATAAAAAATTATTTTTATTAAATATTTCATTGAGACTAAATCAATAACGAATTAGGTTTTATAATTTGTGTGATACAGATGACGCTAAAAGTAACAGTTGTCTTAGAGAAATACGGTAAGTAAATTAATCCACGTACATTTTTTATTTTTTATAATAACTAAATATTCTTTTATGTTTTCCAATAAACTGAACTTTTTCCTATAAATTCAATACGTGTATATATTTATACATATATTTAGATGAATTTGTTACAACTTGACTCAGATAATGAGATATGAGACTTAACCATTTATTCACCGTCGACTTACCCAGTTATTCACCTTAATTGTATTAATGAAAATAAGCCAATCTATGTATTTTATTTTTTGGTTTAATGACTTAAAACATAAAAAAAAGGATATTTCTTCATTTAAAATTCAACAAAAACAGTTGTACAGTTTAAAAAACATTTCTTATTCTGAATTATTTTGTGTATCTTGGTCAGGATCCAATTCTTCCAGGTCAGGATCATTGGCGACATCGTTTTCGTTTTCGACAGGTCTTAATAAAATGAATGGAATGAAGGATTTAATAAAGGCAATAAAGACAATAAGTCTTTTTTCTTTTCTGTTGCTATCAGCAGTGATTCCTTGTTAATGTTGGGTAAACTAAATAATATATTTGAAAGTCCTCTACGAGCAAAACTTATTGTTTTGAAGCAATCTTCTTTTAATGAGCACTTAACTGAAATTTGACCACCGCTCTGAGCATATTGAAGCCATTGGACAGGTTTCCACAGAAACCGTTCGCCATCATTATCAATTTTTTTAACGAAAAGCCCATGTCTCGTCACAAGGTACCTCTTTCAACACCATTACAATTTCAAAGGGATTTTTCTGTTTAGCAATTCTGTTTCGTTTCTTCGCCCTTTCAATAACGGAGTGGTCAGTATCACACTCCATATGCGTGTGGCTACTAACCAAAAATTTGTGGTTGATCTTTAGGTTTGCTTTTTGATTAACAAAATTAAGAAACATTATTGCAACGACGTTATTTTTATTCTGACCACCAGACGTATGGGAATGAAATGTTACTTCCGTTTTTTCAGAAGACAAGTGTGTTAAGAAATGATTAAGATATGAGGCGATTTGATTGGCTCCCTTGCCAGATATGGTTTCATCCCACAAGTAGCAAGTTGCTTTGTCTGTTACCATGTCATGCACCGTAGAGTTAAAGCTCCACAGCTGCCTCTTGTAAATAGAAACTGAGGTTGTAAGGTAAGGGGTAGGCAGACACTGTTGCAAGTCAAATGCATAAACTCCTTTCGATTGATTTTCTTTCGCAATTGATATATCTCGACTTTTCTGTTCATAAGCAAATTGAGCCATGTTATGATGTTCGTTTCTTTCCGCTATTAATTGGGTTTTAGATTCTCCTGAAGACAATTTAATTTGTACATTAAAATTGTCACATTTGTGACATGTGTCTTGTTTTAGTTTTTAGAAGCTAAACCCAAATCACGAAAGATTTTAGTGTAAACGGTTAGGCAAACAGAAGAAGCTCGTCCTTCCTTATACAAATCAATCATTTTTGAAATAGTCAAATTGGACGGTGAAAATTTTTTATTAGTTGGATTTCGGCAATAGTGGCTATCGTAAGTTGGGAATGACAAAATATGGGACTTGACATCCTGCAAATCTTTTAAGCTCCATTTACTTGGAGGCGAGGCCATACCTCGTTGATCTCTTTGTATTATACCACTTGCCTAATTGGTCTTTTTTTTTATTACTAATTGGACAAAACCTTTTGTTTCGCCCAATATTTTTTTAGAAACAACCTCTACATACTTTTACTTTTTGTTTATCAATTATAAAATAACACGAGCAACTGCATGCCCTGTCTTTTTTTTTGGATTAATAATATTTTTTTAGTCTTTTTATCATTTATTTCTATAGAACCAAAGTAACTGGCCCTCTTGTTTCTACTTCCTAAATTCCAATAGTTTTCGAAGCAATTTTTTTTATCATTTTCTATTATCCTGTCATTTAATGTTATTTTACATGATTTTAAAGTACCCATTTTTTTTCAGAAATTATTTTTCCTTTTTCGGTTACATATGATTTTCCTAAATTTTTTAATTTTTTGCATTCAGCTCTCTGACGTCTGGATCTCCCTTTTTTATTAATATTAGTTCTTACCTCAACAACTTTAGTATTACATGAATTGCTTCCATTGTTGTCTTCGTGGGACAGATTTGTTTTTTTTTGCCGCTTAGTGTTGAAGGTTCCTTCATCGGACGAGCTTGAATATCCAGGCTGTGGTAAATAAATCGGATCAGCAATGCTGTCATCTGAACTAAATTCTTCCGCACATCAACTGCAAAGATATTATTAGCTGATGTTGTAATTACGACATCCACATCTGGAACAAAGAACTGTACTAAAAAGGTTTTGCACAAATCTAAATAAGTACCTTACCTTAGGTTAAATCGCTACTGGTATTGTCCTTTAGTTTGTTTGAATCAAAAACAGGCAGCACAATCTTTTTTGGCAAAGCTGTTTCTTTTAATTCTCTTAAAACTATTGACTGGAAATGCACCTTTTAAACACAATGCAGAAATACTATGAAGAACTAATGTTGTCAGTCACAGACTGAAAATAAAATGAATGTAAATTTTGAACTTAACCTCGATAATAATATCGTTATATGCGCGTGTACTTCCCCGAATAGTGTCTTTTAATAATTAAATAAATGTACATGAAACGCATGTATAACGACTAGTGTATAAACTACGCTGTACCTCATCCAAAAGTATCTGCATTATATCCTACATTAGTCAGAAAATGTCGTGATGTAATAACTGATGTGCTGTATAGTTAACCAGTCATGCACAGTGGACCAAAAAAGGTCAACTCGAGTTAACTTGTTAAGCACAGAAATCGATTATTGGTCATAACTGGTCAGGTCAATTTAACCATTTATTTCCCAAGACATTATTTTATATTTGGTAAGTCGACTTAATCTAAATAGTACATAAATTTCAAAGATGGCGAAAAACACACATACGTATAACTTTGGCTAGAGTCAGCTCACAACTTACCTACTTATTTACAACATCGGAGAAGTCATTCTGTCCTCATTTGTGTACTTAACCGATTTTGGCTAAAAATCGACTTAACCACTTATTCACTTTACCAATAGATTTATTAATCACAATTTACAAAGGACGTATCATCATCATCAACTAGCCTCTAACGTCCACTGCTGGACATAGGCCTCTCGCATGCTTTTCCACTTATTCCGATTTTGGGCCATCTGAATCCAATTTGTAGTCACTCTTTTTATGTCATCTGTTCATCTCGTTGGGGGTCAACCTCTATTTCTGTTAGCTTGTATTCGGGGTCTCCATTCCAAAATTCTTTTTGTCCACCGGTCATCAACTGATCTTGCTACATGAACTGCCCAGTTCCACTTTAGTGTTGTTATCCTTTCAATAACGTCTGCTACTCCTGATCTCTCTATTGTCCATTCCGCAACTTGTAGTTTACTTACTGTTGTTCTTGTGAGTGTTAGGGTTTCTGCGCCGTAGGTCATCACTGGCAAAATACACTGAATACACTTTTTTTTTAGACACATTGGAATGTTAGACCTAAAAATATCCTTCATCTTTATAAATGCAGCTCAAGCAAGGTTTATTCTTCTTTTCAGCTCGATTGTTTGGTTGTCTCGACTTATTCTGATCTCATGACCCAAGTATTTATAGGAGTCAACTGGCTCAATATCTTTGTCTTCTACTGAGATGTTTTTGTTGTGGACGTATGGTACCTTGATTAATGTACAAAAATAAGTATCAATCATGTCTTGATTTTTTAACATAGTAACAGATTTATTTAATTTTACGTTCTGGTTTTCCAACTCAGTTGGCTTGTGTAATTTTAGCTTGATCCAGATGTAGTCGCCATTTAGAGTAAGGGCTTAGTATATTTCTTTCTGCATAATTCCATAATAATCGACACTATGTCGGTTAAGTTCGTCTATTGAAGTAGTGAATTTTTTAAGCCTTAGCTTGCATTTTTCAGAAGACGCAGTTATATGTTTTTGATATGTTGGGAGGGTGTAATATAAGCTTAAGTTCAAGCAGTGGCGGATCTAGACACTTGCCTTGGAAGGAAAACTTAACCACTTTCAATGAAACGCCAACCAAAAGATATAATAAAAAAATAAACCCAAACTTCACAAAAGACATAAATAATAGGTTTTCTTTAATTTTGGACCTTCTGGAAGGGAAAATTCCCCTATTCCCGCTCCGTGTATCTGCCCTGAGTTCAATTTTGTGGGGTTGCCACCCTTGTCAGCCGGCCGCCAACAGAAAAAGCAGTGCAAAGGGTGTTCGTGCTGCGTCTTGTAAACTAGCAACTCTACAGAACATTTTATACGATATTATTTGTAAAAAAATTAATTGTCTATAAATTTATTTTTATTTATCGTAACTATTTATCGTAAAATGGAAAATAAAAAAGTTATAAATAAAAATAAATAAATATGTTTGAACAAAAAAAAATATTCTTTTGGGTCTTATAATTTTTTTCTGTTTTTTTTTCTGGTCAATTTACAATAAAATTACATTAGAGCAATATTAGAGAAAGTTTTTCAACGAATAATTTTTCATTAGAAATTAACCCTACAATGCGCAATTTTTTTCGAGTAGAAAAATTTTTTCCTTACTAAATTCATCTATAGAGAATCTATAATTAATAAAAAAATAACAAAAAAAACTATGTCAGATGAAAATCTTTATACAGAGAAAAGTTCACATGTATCAGACTTGCTACATGATGTAAATATGAAAAAAAAAAATCAATACTTCAGAAAATAAATGACGTGTCTTATCATAAACAGTCAAATGATCAAATACGTCTAGACGAACATCTTTAGGCGGTATAAAAGAAGTATAGATTTTCGCTTCTTTTCTTGAATACTTTTTTTAAGATCGCTTGGTCGTCTAACATCTACCCGAAATTTTGCGAAAGATAAATGGTTGCCTCCGGTACTTTTTGTGACTTTCCTGTATAACAGCCAGGCATTCATTTTGGTCATATTAATCAAATGAAAAACAGTTCGTAAATACTATTTTTTACAGCGCATTTTGATTTTATATCTCCCTATCAATCCATTTAGTAATTCGGCGCCTGCATGTGTCTATTACACCCTTTTACTAAATTAGGACATTCTATTTCAGTTAATTTCTTTTCTTTTCTGTAAAAGCGTTTTAACTGCGATAAAGGTAATTTTTCTATGAAATAAGACACATGCGTCACTATTTTATTGTCTCTCCACACTACTCATGAAATTTCTACCCCATCAATCAACATCGGTCACATATTCTTGAGAAACGCCTCGATCGTTCTTCACCAACTCTTTATCACTAGGAAATTTATGTTTGGGAATTCGCCCTCTTCGAATTGTTCCTAAAGGAAGAATTTTATTTTATGCGAGATAAGTAACTAGAGATGTTGAGGTGTAGTAATTATCAAAATATATTCTATAATTCAAACTTTCTCGTAGCGATTGAGACTTTATTATGTAAAGTCTGTAGTGATCTTTTGATATTTTACACTGTTCTGTGATATGATTTTTGGGATGTTCTAAATTATAAATCTCAAGTTCTAATTGGAAATAGAATTTCAGTATTTTTGAAGAGCTAAAATTTTGTTATTCCTTATCAGCCAATGCATTTATGATTCTGAAAGAAGCTTATATTATAATCTTCCGAAAAACGAATATATAGAATAGAATAGCATTATCAGGTATACATTTATTATTTAAGTTGTTTACGAACCATCGAAAAAATCGCTAGTTTTTGTTTTCTTTATAATCAGCAAAGGGGCGGACACACGGGAGGGAGAAACGGGAAAACTTCTCCCCAACAAGATCCAAAACTAAACAAACAAAATTGTTGAAGTTGAAATATAAAATTATATTAGCTGAACTAAATCCCCCGGATTTTTATGTTAAAAAACTTTAATATCACATTTGGAATTCTTCCGTATTTCTATTTCTCCATATTTTATTATTTAAGTTATTTTAAGGCTGAAGGAGTTAATAAACTAAACAGTACAATATAATGTATCTTTTCTTGGTTTATTTTCAATTCTGCTTTATAGTAAAAAGAGTCCTAGATATGTCACTTGAGATGTTTTAAAGTTTCATGTTTTTGTTTGGCTATATTATTATTGAATGCTCAACAAAAGTTAAACAGTAATGTTCATTTTGAAAAATTATTTCTTTTATCTTTATCTTTCGTTTTCTAATTATTGCTTCTAATATTATAATTTGAATTATTTTCCATGTTGCTCTCGTGTCTGACATTATTTTTTAATAATCATCATCATCATCATGCAATCTCTTCTGTCCACTACTGGACGTAGGTGTCTCCCATTTTTCGCCATTCTTCACGGTTCTGTGCTTTTTGTTGCCATTTCTTGGATATTCGTCTAATGTCGTCCATCCAGCGTGTTGGTAGTCGTCCTCTGCTGCGTTTGTCTTCTCGTGGGCGCCAGTCAATTAGTTTTCTGGTCCATCTTGTGTCTTTCAGTCTCGCTATGTGACCTGCCCAATTCCATTTCAGCTTGGCTATACGTTCGACAACATCACTGATACCTGTTCTTTTCCTTGAGTCTTGATTCCTTATTTTGTCTTTTTTTGTCAAGCCGAGAATTGATTTTTTCATGCGCCTTTGTGCCACTCGCATTTATAGTGCTGTAATTTTTGTGAGCGTGAGAGTTTCTGCTCCGTATGTCATAATTTTTTAATAATATAATTGTTTTAATCTTTTTTATTATTCTTAGTTTTTGCAGTACTTGGCATATTTGATGACAAACATTGCTTATAAAGGCCTATCTTCGTATTAGGTCCTTTGATATTATTTTATTGCGAATAGGTATTTGGTTCGTAACCCTTTATTCCTGAAACCCGATTGTCATTTTTATATTTTTTTCTTTACGTTTTTGTTTAGTTTTTTTTCTAATTTACTAAAATATTTTTCATGCTTTTAAGAATGTTCAAGTTCTTTAATACAAAAATAGCTTTGTTTATTAAACAGTAGTAGAAAATTCATCAAACGAACCAGAATAAACACGAGAAACCACCAGGAATGTCTAGGAGCACAAGTAAAGACAACAGTACCTAAACAATACATTATAGAATCATTTTAAATTCTTATAAGAGGTATTATGAAATTCAAGTTATATGAATATGGATATAAATATGTTAGATCAAGAAATATCTAGATTTATTTTAGGTAAATTTAAATATTTAGATTGTTTATTTATTTTAATAATGACTTTATTTGAATTTGAAAATTTAAGAAAAAAATATTTTCTGGTTATTTATAACACAATTTCCATAAAAATGTAAAACTTTTGACTTAACAGTATTTTATATCAAACAAATTTTTATTTTTTAAAACGGTTAAATTAGTTTATTTCAATTACTACCAAGATGTACCCCTTTGTTTATCTTATATAAATAAATATATACAGTACCTCAGGCAAACCTAAGTTAGTTCGCATATTGCGATATAACAATTTTAGAAATCAATAAATGCTATTCTTATTGCAAATTAGCAGTCAATAATAGACTTTAAAACTACCGATCGGAGAAATAAATAACTAATAAAGAATCAAAGGTGCGCCTTTCCAGGTAGTAACCTTTATCTTCTGGTTTATGGTTTCACTACGCCCACCTGTTGGCAAATGAAAACACTAATAATAACGAGGACTATAACGAATTGCATAATTTTGCAAATTATATAGAGCAAGGAGTTTGTCTTGGATAATGATTATGGTATGGAAATGAAATTAACTATTAAAAGGAAGTTAAGCAATCATTTAAATGCTTGTATTGAGATTTTCTTTGGTATTTGTGCCACGGAATCATAAATAACTAATATAAAACAAATTATTTACAAATACTCCGTTTAAATGTACTACTTTTATTGGAGAAAAATATTGCTTAGTAAGATAGTAAAACTTATTGATAGCCATTAATATAGAATAACCGATTCTTGTCAATCTTAGTTAGTCCGTCCACGCTCAATAATTCTACAGAAGAATTACTTCTACTTAACACTCACGCATATTACGCGGTTAGATTCATTTAGGATTATTAAGTGGACTAAAATGGATATAGAAAATCTTAAGCAAAAAGTACAAATATATCTCACAAGACACAAAAACATGATCCTCGTACTGTAGTAACAAGAACAATATTACCGGGATATTTAAGAAAAAAAGGACTTATGAATATTGGTCAGCAATTAGAAAAATAGTTTGCTAATTTAAGAACTTATTTTTTTTCCTTAGGCAATACAACGTCCTTTTTGCTCTATATTTCTGAGTATCATGTATTTTAACTTATCTGTTTTATTTATATACTCTTGATTATAACACCTCTAAATTATTTTCTTGTTATTGTTAGTATTACGCAAGTATTAGTATTAGTGTTAGTATTTAGCGAGTGCAGCAAAAGTCAACCATTCATATTTATTATTGTAGATTCATCTGATAGTTTTTTTTCTGATTTTTCTGACAGTGCTTTTCATGATAAAACTAAAAAGCACCATGGATAAATGCTCTCCTTCTCTGAGACTTGTCTTGATTTCGTGTATTGTTTAGTGTCATTCTCATTAATTTAACTAGCTCAGTGTTTCGTACATTTTATTTCTCTTAATAGCATCATCTGTCTTAAAATTTATGCATATTGTGTAAAGGATTGTCTTATGCTTATAACAGTTCGTGGGGATCACTTGATATTCGCCTAGATTAATACTAGGCTAGCTTGTTTTTTGAAAATTTTTTAGTCTCTTTCTTAACATAATAGATAATATCTTACAACAGGTATCCAACACATCGATACTTCTTTAATAATCACATACAATCAATTCCGCTTTATGTATATAGATCATAATAAAGCTTTGTTTAATTTCTTGGACATATTTTTCTCTATCCATATCCTCTTGATAAGGTTACACAATTCTCAACCTCTTCTTTACTTTTATTATTGGTACTTTTATATTAAGTATATATTAAGAACTTAATATAGATATACAGGAGGTTCGGAAAATACTTGAAAACGTGAATAACAGAAAATCAGCAGGTAAAGACGGGATACCAAACGAATTACTGAAATATTGTGGAGCAACAATGACAGAAAAATTACCAACAATAATTAATAAAATTATAAAACACACTAAAATACGAGAAGAATGGAGAACGAGCGAACAATACAATTAGTATTATTTAAAAAGGAGATAAAAAACAGCCAGAAAACTACAGAGGTATAAACTTTTTAAATACTACACACCAGTGAACAAGCACAATTGCTTATAAAGCGAAATCAGAAGAAGAAGATTATTGGTACTTATATTATTAGATAATATTCTTCTCTAAGGGAATTTTCATTATCTTGTGTATTTTGTCCTTTGTCCATTTAAGAGTTCCCTAAAATGTTTTTCCTTTATAGCTATTACTATTTTTTTACTCTTTAGTCTTCTTTTTATATGTATATAATTTTTTCTTCTTTATTCTTTGTATCGTTTTTTCAGGATACCATTGTTAATTACTGTTATTGTAAATTAAGTTTCCCTTTTCTTTAGCTATTTTAAGGGACTTCCTATCAAAACGTTTCTTCTATCTTTTATTTTGGTGCCCTCATGCTCCTTACGTTTCTTACACGTGCATCGTTTATGCATTTTTTTTTTCACCAATACGTGATCAATCTGGTTGATCGTCCTTTCATCCGGAAACAGCAACCTTTATATACGAGTATATATTTTCGTTCTAGATAAACACTCCTTACCACCATACCATCACTGACTAATCGCTGGGCATTATCATTTCTTATTTTATGCGGACAGATTTAAAGGACATATATTTCCCTTTTTAGCAACTACAAAACCTGTTTTTAGCATTATATACTTCCCTTGACTTAAATAAAGCAAATCCTTCGATTACCGTTATTTAATTTTGCGTTTGTTTTGTTTCTTGTAGGTACAATTTATCTATTTCGGATTTCTTTAACTCATGAATTAGTTCTCTTATGGCATTTTCATGAAATGTTTCTTTAACCTTCCAGTGTACTTACTTGTACGTTTTCTCGTATTGACCACTTTCGGCACTTTTTTTATCTTTATTTTTATTACTTGCCTTGTATAGATTTTCCAGCTCATTATAACCAATATTAATTAATTTGTTCATAGCTTGGTTCGTTTTCTTATTTTTATCAGTTTTTTATTGTTTTTTTTTTCTAATTTTCCTCTCGTCCGCTCTTTGTCTTATGATTTGAAATATCCTTTTTTTTGGTTTAAATTATTGTGGTTTATATAAACTTAAGGTTCGTCAATTTTAAAAGTTTGTGTTTGTTCTGCATTATTATAATTTTTTTATCAACGATTTCTATTACCGACAGACATGTGTAAACTCTGCTACTTTCGGAACCGCGTTAATTTTATTTGAATGCCGAGCTCTCGTTTTATGGCAGACGGGTAGCTATCAATGGCAGCCGAATTTTTTAATTTCCTTTTTTAATTCTTAACGATCCTTTATGCCCATCCTTAACAACAATATTTTTCTTCACTTTTTTCCATTTTGGCCAATAATCGGTTTTCTGTATTTCTCGTAATTTTATCCGCATATGTCCATTTTCTTTAGCAACTCTCTCATAGCTCATCTTTTATTTTTAATTATATTGTTTAAGTGTTCTGATGTCTTCTCTAAACGTTTCAGCTCTTTCCAGAGTTCCAGTGTTTCGTGTCTCATATATTTTATTTCATTTTTTATGCCAGTCCTTATGTACTGCATAAGGTTCATCAATTTATTTAATTTTGTATCGTATCTTTTTTTTGTGCTGGTAATCGTATCGTTTCAGTCACATCTCATTTTCGTTATTACTATTTAGCCTTTTGTGCCATTCATCGAAACAGACCTGAGTCAACTTCTTACAGGACTAATTTATATCAGTGATTATATAGTATCAGTGAATACTTAGAATTACTTAGTGACTTAAAATTGTAATTTGCTTTATCCTCATTAACCTCGAGTTTAATTCTCCCATCAAATTTTCCCTAGCATATGTGAGGGAAATGAGAAGCGACGGGAAGTCCTATATCTTACTGTATCTTCCTACTATCTGTATTTGTAGTTTACTGTAAAAAAGTAACTTGTAGTGAGATAGCATTTTTTTGCTAGATTTTTAGGTAACTAGTATTGTAACTGTTCTTTGATGTGTTTTAGTACGTAGCAGTTAGGATAGCAATACCTTTTTAATGTGTTATGCCGTTTAAACAGCAGCGGCATTAATTTTAGTAAATAACTAGATAAATATTAGTTTTAATTAACAGTTAATAATGTTTACTCAAACACTTATTAATTATCCTTGTATCAACGTGTAAGTAATATTATTTAATTACAATTAATTTGAATTTCATATGTAATATTGCACACATATAATATTGGCATAATTGCTATATATTTTGTACCAGGCAGCACCCTAATACGGGTTATTATATTTTCAGCATTTAGTTTACCATGTACGGTTGACCTGAAGATGCATAGCAAATTATAGTATGTGAAACCGGTCATTGGTGGTAGAATAAATTGATTGTCTTATTCTTATTTCTTCTATCTATTTTGAAATAGACTTACACAGGCAACATATTTAATATTTAGTTAATAATATAGTAAATAAGTAGAGTAATAAAGTACAGTAAATAAAACAAAAAATAAAGAAACGAATTGTTTAACTTATATGAATGATCATATAAAAAAGGCTATAAAAGAGGAAACAGTAGAAGCTGAAGTGTTTTGTATAAAACTTAATGAGGTCGCTGGTTAATATTTACTTTAAAATAACGAAAATTACAATATGTGTAAATGCATATGTAAAATAAAAAATATTGTAACAATTGGCAGATTTAATAACTTATTGTCAATTCTATATGAGCTTTATTTACCTTTTATGAATGCGGCGTCTGTCGCTAGTGCTTAAGCTCGTGGTGATATCTGTTCGCGACGACAAGTTTTTGCAGAGTCGCGATCATACTAAACAAAATACGTATGTCAAGTCGACTAGGGTGGTTCCTTTGTTATTAGAACATCTGTACATAGAAATAAATTAAGCTTAAAATGTCATTTTAAACTTTCTACTCAAAGAACGGGTACATTTCCTTGAGGAGTCTGAAGTGTTTTGGGTTGATAAATAGTTTCCCAAAAACATGTTGCTTTTCAGACAAGTGAATTCTCAGAACTTGACAATATGAATCAGCCAATTTGAGTTCGAGAATTTAAAAGATGTGGAACTAAAGCCATATTATAATTAGCTAATATAGTATAATTCAATAAAAGATTTAAAACTAAATAAGGTCATATTCTGAATAATAAAAATAAAATATTTAAATAAGTCTTGTTTCCAAACATTGCAAATTATTGTATGCGAAACCGGTCGTTGGTGGTAGAATAAAAGGATTGTCTTATTCTTATTTCTTTTATCTATTTTGAAATGGACTCACACAGGCAACATACTTAAGATTTAGTTAATAATATAGTAAATAAGAGTAAAATAGAGTAAAAGAGTACAGTAAATAAAGCAGAAAATTAAAAAACACATTGTTGAACTTAGATAAATGATCATGTAAAAAATATATACAAAAAGAGGAAACAGTAGAAGCTTAAGAAAACAATATCCAAAAACAAACAAACCTTATTGGTGGGACCAGAAAATTGTAGAAAAGATCAAGAAAAAGAAGAAACTGTATAATTGTAAAAGTAAGACAAACAAACAAAAATACGATATAAAGAGTAAAATAAAGACGTAAAAGAAGAAGTAATCACAAAAAATAAGTCTGGGAAAAAGTGCGAATATAAGACAACCATCTAGGAGGCACAAAGAATTTAGAAGCATGAAGAGTTATACAAACTGTTAGAACAACAAATAAAAACAACGTTAGATTAAATATGATACTTATGCGACGAAACATGAATAAAGCACTTAGAAGATCTGCTGACTGAAAAAAGAGAACAAATAGAAATAACAGAAAAACTAGAACAGGCGAGAGATGCAGTTAAAGATATTAAATATGAAAAAATCTCCATTCTTAGGTAAAATATACCCAGAGCTAATAAAATCTGGTTCACAAAGACTTAATAAAATGCTTTGCAGATTATTTTAAAGATGTATTAAACGAATATTCCGAAACGGCGAAAAAGTTGCAAAAGAATGCAGACAGTACTGCATCTCTTCAGTACATAAGAAAGGCACAAAAACTAATACTGCAAATTACGGGGAATAACAGTAATATCAACAATAGGTAGATTATACTCCACAATATTAAGAAACTTGTTGGAAGTATACATTAAAGACAAACAACCTGAATTATGAGCAGGGTTCAGAGTTGAACAATTCACCATAGGTAATTTATTTACGTTGAAAATCGTCGTAGAAAAAAAAAACAACAGAGAAATAAATAAACTTATGTAGAATAGATAGACTTGGAAAAATCCTATAATCGCATGCCGATTTCACAGTTGTAAAGGGAAACAACGAATTTAAAAGTAAATCCAGTTTTTATTAACACTACTCAACAATATTATGAGGGGAATTCCACAGGAATTAAAATAGGAACAGAGATTTCTTTTTTGTTTAAAATAACTAATGTATTGAGACAAGAATGCCATTTATCACCTACCATTTAAGATTTATCTATACAGATCCCTACAGAAATAGATGAGAAAATTCCGAGGCATAAGAATAACGGTGATAGAACAGAAGTTTTTTACATTTTTTTTTGCTGATGACCAAATAGTGACCGCGGAAGCTAAAGATGATCTCAGATATTATATTAAGGAGATTAAAAGAAGAATTTTCATGAATATCATCATGAATGAAATCATGAATATGGCAAAATATAAATATCCAAGTTATTTAAGAATATGTAAGTTTTTTGTAATCAATTTCTTCTACTATGGTTATTATGATTCGTACTTTGGTCGTTACGTATTTTTTCCACTTTTTTTCCAGGTTTTTAATTTAATAAAACTTTGCCGGAAATTTATTTTATATAGCAATAAGCGACATTCGTCGAAAATCTTTTTTTAATGACAATAAGCGATGTTCTAGAGATTTATTTAGTTACCATTTTTTGTATCCATATATAATTTCTTTCTTCTTTTGATACCAAATACTCTACGTATATGCACGTTATATGGTATATCGCACCAATTTTCTTCAACTATGAACAATGAATGTTACTTACGACCAAGTTTTCTCTGTCATTAAATTTTGCCAATTAAGATGGTATTAAAAAGCTTTTATTTTTCATTTCTTAGGATATGATTTAAGACAACACATTTTAAAAGCTTCTAGAAATATTACTATAAATGGTTAGGTCTCATTTACGGATATCAGGATGAACCATATATAGTATTTTGAAGAACCAGATTTAAAGGTTAAAGGAATTTCGGTCCAGAGGAGGTATTAAATTTATTGAAGGCAGGTAGAGTAGATCTGCCTATTATATAAAACGAATATTTTAATGACAGTCGACGACAATATAGCTTCTTTCTAAAGATACGTACTTTTGAATAGGGATGGGAAAAACCTACCGGTTTTAACCGAAAACCGGTTTTTTTACTTCGCAATGACCGGTTTTATCGGTTGTTTTTTTGTCCCGGTTATAACCGGTTTCTTATTTTTAAAGTAAAAACCGGTTATTAGGTTTATATGGTGATTAGGATTAGGTTAGATATTATTTTGGATCCCAATCATAATTATTATTCTCAGGTAATTATTCCAAACAAAACCATAATTCAAATTTTATTTTATTTTATAAATACAGAAGCAAACTAAAAGTGCAAACTTGTAACCTATTGGATTAAAAAAACCGAAAACCGGTTTTTGGAAAAACCGGTTTTTTTGACCGGTTATAACCGCCAGGTTAAACCGTAAGCAAAAAAAATCTCTAAGTTTAATACTGTTGTTGAACAACAGTATTAAATTTAGAGATCCTATAACCTCTTATTCTCTTATTATGCTTTTTTATATTTTCTTTTTTGTGTGGCCATTATAGTTTATTGTTATGAGTATATATGTGTAGCTTCTCCAAACAATGATTACATATTTTTTCTGTAGGATCAGGTAAGGTTAACCTTATGTAAGAGGTTAAGAAAAGTACAAGCAGGAGATTTGGTAGAGAAAATAAATGAGTTAAAGTGAATACAGAAGAAATATAGGAATGAGATAAGAAGATCTAAGAGAGAAAGGTGGAGTTACCTGCTTCAGGATCTCGAAAGGGATATCTGGGGGCTGGGCGTCAAGATTGTCTGTACCGAATTAATAGGAAAAAAAAACCCACCCACTGCCTGAGGAGAAGAAACTCCGTTTAATAAGGGAACTCTTTCCTCAGGTGAAGGATAGGCGTGAAAGGGTTACTGGTTTTGTACAGGCAGAACCTTTTACTGAGTTGAAACTCGGCGAGGCTGTTGGACGGATGAAGATCCTAAAAGGCACCTGGTATAGATGAAGTCATGCTGGAGACAGTAAGACTCGCCGCTGCACTAAGATACCTGCATGTTTTCCTGAGATTGCCAAATAAACTGTACGAGTAGCTTATGAAAGGCCGCCTTGAGCGAGAGCTGGAAGAATAGCATGCACTGAGCGACCGCCAATATAGTTTTAGGGCCAAAAGGTCCACCATAAATGCGGTCACAGAAGTATTCTCTTTAATCACACAGGATACAAACAGTCAACAATTATGTCTCCGCTGAGAGAATTGGGCGTTAGTGAGTATTTGGTCAACGTACTTGACAGATACTTTACTAACAGGCCATAAAAGAAAAAGATACCAGCATAAGTTTGTGCAGGGTGTTCCGCAGGGTTCAGTACTGGGTCTCATCCTGTGGAATGTCCTGTAAGACGGGGTGATGAGGCTACACATACCAAGGGGATGCACTCTTGTAGCTTATGCCGATGATCTCGCACTAGTTGCGAAGGCGAGTCAGAAACCGGACATGGCTGATGCGGCTAACACATCTCTGCATCGTATTAGTAGGTGGATCAATGATAATGATCAGAAAAGTTGTAACAGTTATTTTGCATACCACATAGGGTATTACTATAGGGGGTTAAAAATTAGGGATATAAATTAAGGGGCTAGAGATATGGTAAGCAAAACAAACCGTAACGTTTGCGAACGCCAACTTTGGGTTTGTTTGGAGAGCTGAGTCGTAGATAAGTGTATCACAAGGGGACTGGAATGGGATAACTACAAAAAGTGAATCAAAAGGGGTACTTACATGGATCTCCTGGAAAAACACAACACAAGAAGGTTCCTAAGATATTTAAAATGGACGCCGCTTACAAGAATTTTCCTGTTAGGTAGAAAGGTAAGCTTTTCTTTTCTAAAAAATACAAATAAGGGGTTAGAATTTTTTTAAAAGGAAATAATAACTTGGTTCAGGAAAAAAATACATATTTATTTCTATCTCACCACAAACAGTTACAAATATAAATATTAATATTAAAATACAAAACAACTTACAATGTTGCTGTCGGTTTATAAATCTAGATGTTAAGGCGACATTTTGTAGCGGAAATAAATTAATACAAATGAAAAATAACTTTTTAAATGAAACTATGCATGGAGGTTAACCTTTTTTAAAAACAAAACAAAAACGAATTTTAAATTTATGGTTAGGTATGTACCAATTGTCAAGAAAATAATAGTTACTGTCATATGTCAATACTAAATTTTAAAACTTTATATGGATAATTAATATGACAGTTAGCTACTCCCTAATATTTATAATTTTACTTATTACAATTTTTCAACTTGCTCTGAAAGCAATTTTATTGATGTAAAATGTCTATTTTTACTTTTTAAAAAAATTAACTAAGAAAAGTACCTGATTTTCACCAAATGCTGATATTTCCTTTAAAATTTCTGGGGTTGGAACTGGACCCAAAACTTACTGCAACATAAACAAATGCATCTCATAAACAGTGAAAATAGTCTGGGATGACCGGGGACATCAAAATGAGGATGGAAGCTGGGCACTGGAACGCAATCTTTAAAACTTGGCTTATAGAACACTCAAGCCTTTGCTTGGAAAAATGTCGACATCTTTTAAACACGTTGGGAACTTCGTCTTACAAATCTCTCAGATGAGACACAGCACGAAAAGAAAACAGTGATTACTGTGACAAAAATTGACACATTACATTCGAGTATAATTCACTTCTTTACAAACAAATTTGCCGGTTCTTCAGACCACCCACGCCGCGTCTTATTTCTCTAAAATCTCAAACCCAACTTTTCTAACTGTACAATTAACTGCCACCATACACATTTCCATGACAAAAACGAAAAACGAGAAGCCATTACAAATTTAAAAAAAAAATCCGTACTCGAAACAATGAAGTAACCACTTCGGTGATCTATTGCACAGTGATAATCTTTAAAAATCATTCGCCTAACTCGGTATAAACAAAGCATATAAACGGAAATATTTCTGTTTATTTGACGCGCAAAATATCCTAAAGCGGCATCTCGATCAAAAGAATACCGAAGAAATACGCATCTGTTATATATAAACAATTTTTAAAATGTGTTTATTATCAACTCCAGCGATGCAATAGGATTGAAATAATATTTCGGTGTTTTAACATATACGATAGGAAATAGAAATACATTAAAAATATTCTTTGGTGTTTTAATGTATACAAGATTTCAATACATACGAAAGAAAATAAAAATGCTCCAAACTAAGGTGTTAGTTATCAAAGGG
Organism: Diabrotica undecimpunctata; assembly: GCF_040954645.1. NCBI lineage: Eukaryota > Metazoa > Arthropoda > Insecta > Coleoptera > Chrysomelidae > Diabrotica > Diabrotica undecimpunctata. The sequence continues at coordinate 95,076,900 of NC_092806.1, read as the reverse complement.
AGCTGGGACAAATCCTCTGTTCGCTTTATAGTGGAAGGTGTGGAGGTTGCACCGGTTAAATCGGTTAAGTATCTCAGAGTCTGGTTGTCGTACGGAGTGAGGTTCGGAGTACACATCCAAAATACGGTAAGGAAAGCGAACCGAAATATGGAGGCGTTGATACATATAATGCCAAATATTGGAGGCCCAGGTCCCACCAAAAGCAGGGTGCTTAATGAAGTTTTTCAGTCGATGGTAAAATGGAATTTTCTAGTCGGCGGTAACCTACGTGGCTCCCGTGTGGTGTAATAATACCCCAAGCGGATAAAGAGACAGATAAAAATGCAAGGTAGACGAAGGAGCTTATTCCCGATTTGAGGCTGTAATGAGAATATAAATTCAGGAAACTAGACTACTCTCTGACGCAGTTTCTGACCGGACATTGTAGTTTTGTATTAGACATTGTGCTGCTTCACAAATAGAATAGGAAAATTAACTTAGGCAGACTGTTCTGTTAATGGGGTACATAACGCTCCCTCCAACATTTTTAACTGCCAAAGATGGACAAATGAGAGGGGAGACTTCGAGGGGCAAATGGGTTTATGGTATATGGTATGTGGTATAATTATTTGTAAGTTTTTAGTATTTCATTTTAGTTGTTATCATCCTTGCAGTTATTCTTTTATTACTAGGTGTGCTAGTAATAAGCTATTTTCTAATTTAATTTTTGTCATGCCTTGCTTATACAGTTGCTTTACTTCTACCATGATTGTATTATTAATTAGAGAGTTGTCCACAAATTACCATAGTTTCGTATACTTATGTTAGGTCAATAAATATACGGAGAATAGTTTGGTTCATACCTTTGCTCATTTAGTTGTTATATTAAAAATGTAATTGTGATTTGATGTCACTTTTGATAAATCACATGCTACATGAGACACATAAACATTTAAGGTCGAAAATTATTTTGAACTTCCATTACATTAGTATAAATAGTACATTGCAAAATATAATCGGTTTACAATCAGTTATCAGTAGTGAGTAGTAGTCTTCAGTTCGGCTCTAGCAGTCGAACAGGACGAACGCGAGTCAGCGAAGTGTGCTTAGGTGGGGACAACTGACCTATTGTCAACGGAGCTTTTTAGCTCCCGGTGGGTAAGACACCGAGTGTGGCATAGGCATTTGTTTTACATATTAGCGAAAAGCGGATGCGAGGTTGTTATTAAGTTAAACCTCGAGGGGTTGCCTTTATAGGCTCCTCGTAGGAGACTTTTAATAGCTTCGCGTCTGCGAATATACGGGTTCACCTCAGTGGGTCGACAGGTATGACACTGTAAGGCTTAGTTTTTTGAATCTAAGTCGGACAGAAACGGCCCCTGCCTCTGAGGTGAGAGAAACATCAAGAGGATCCCTCCCTGAGAAATCAGGGAGAGAACTACCGAGAGGTTGCTGGGACGACACCCAGGAAAACCGTCAGGCAGCGGCTTGGCGGGAAGACAAAAACAGAGTCTTCTCAGTAGCAAACTCCATTTAGTCTCTTGAACTTATGTTCACCGCCTTACGGCAAAATGACTGATTCACCCCCCCAAAATGGTGTTGTCACGCAGGTGACTACACGCGAAGTAGAAGATGATGACAGGCCCCAGTCACCCACCCCCTCAGTAGCTACAGCCATAGAACTTTATAATAATTTTACCGCGAATTTAAACAACCCAACGGATAATCTCCCATCATCATCTGACGACGACTCCTATTCGCCCGAGTCCGAGGATGAAAAAATCAGTGAAGACGATACAGATGACACAATATCGTTAGATGCCAAGACCAACGAAGCACTGAACGCCGAGTCGGACGAACCTCTGAACGCCCAGTCGGACGTAGCATTAAACGCCGAAGCCCCGCCCCCACAGGATGAAAACAACGTTGAGATGGAAGCTCCATCGAAACAACTAAAAAGACAGCGTGCCCCTGAATCCGACGAAGACGAAGAAGAACGAAAAAAGGCCAAGGAAATGGAAGCCATAGAAAGGGCTAACGAATTAAGTAGGTCAATCAATGCACTGACCGAACACATGAAAGAAATGAAGAAGGAAATGAGAGCCAGAGAAGAAAAACTTCTTACTCAATTAAATGAGTTAAGAAGAGAAAACCAAGAAAAAGATCGGGAAGTCAAAAGACTAACCGATAAGATCCTAGAGTTAATGGATGCATTAACTCAGCAAAGAAATGAGACAAAACTCCAAAGAGAGAACGCAGATATCATCCAGGAACCACCACCACCAAAAGAAAAAACCGTCAAGTCGAATTCGAAGAAAAAATCGAATTCTAAAAAAGCAACAAACAAAGAAGTCATACCCATCATACCTAGTGATGACGGTATGGAAATTGAAGCAGAAGAAGACTGGCACACCATCGGCATCGAATGGAAAACCGTCGAGAAAAAACACAAACAAAGCGCAGCGGAGAAGTAAACTCAGCTTATCCAAAAGCGTAAAGAAGAAGAGATGGACAAGACCATCAAAGCAAGGCAAGAGAAGAGACAAGCTCTTGAAAACAAAAAAGTTTCAACAACAAAGGAGTCGCAACCTCCTACAAAAAAAGTTGACACAAAGAAAAAGTAGGCGCAAACTCCTAATAAAAAAGTTGACGACAAGGAGTCACAAACTTCTAACAAAAAAGTTGCAGATGAAGCGACCCCCGAGATCACTCCTGAAGTAGCAGTCTCTAGCAGCCTAAACCACCGGCGATAATTTTAAAAACTGTCAACGAGCACCAGAAGATACTGCAGCAAGCTGCAGCCATGAAAATAATCTCGGCAAATAAATTTGCCAGATCAGGAAGATCTATTGTTATACAAACAAAGACCAGAGAGGACTACCTAAAACTGGTAAGACTCCTAGAAACATACAGCCCAGCTGTAGACTTTATCGCGTATCCTATCGATACCGATAAAATGAAGCGAGTGATAATAAGAGGATTATCGGCAAAAACCGAGACCAACCTTATACTTAATGAAATTATAAGCAAATGAGTAGAGGCTACTAAGGTCATAAACATGATCTCTAAAAAGCCAGACAAGAAACCCCTCCCAATGTTTTTGGTTACAATCAAAGCAGAAGAGGACGCAAAAATAAAAAACATTTCTGACCTATGTTACATGAGGATCAGCATAGAGGACGAAATGAAGACAAGACATGAAACAATACAATGTTTCAATTGTCAAGGTTTCTACCACAGCTCAAAATCCTGCCACTGTGGGTCGAAATGCGTGAAGTGCGGAGAAAATCACCTTAGTAGCGAATGCGAAAAGGACAGGGAAACGGACCCAAAATGCGCTAACTGTAAACAAGCGCATACAGCGAACTATCGCGGATGCCCAAGAGCTCCCAAGAAGAAAGCCGCCCCACAACAACAAAGGGCAAGGCCCATTAACACCAGCAACACCAATAAAGGTGTTAGCTACGCTCTGGCTACTAAACAGCCTGAAAGCGTGACAACAGAAAAAACAGCCACAAACGAAGCAGCAGAACTAATCGCCAAATTCAACGCTGATCTAAATGCCAAAATGGCACATGTCTCCAACATGTTAGATCAAATGCAACAGGTAATGACAGCCATAGGAAACATAGGTCAGAAATGTTAGTATACCAAACGGAAGATCTTCGCATTGGGTCATGGAACTCCGGCGGATTATCTAAAAAAATCAACCTTCTGGATGAAATGATAAATAGATTAGAGCTCAATATCGTAGCCCTACAAGAAACCAAATTAGTGGAAAGGAAGAAAACAAAATTTCCCGGCTACGATATCTACAGGACGGATCACAGAGCGCTATCAGGTGGAACAGCCATACTTGTGAAAAAAGAAATCGAACATGAACACATCCCAACACCAGATGGACTGATCACAATGGAAGCCACACTCATAAGACTAAAAGCCAACAACGACTTACTAAAAATAGTGTCTGCATATGTCAGACCTAACGAACCGATCCTAGATGAAGATTTGAGCCTAATATTAAACTCAGAAGAGCCAACCATAATAATAGGAGACCTTAATGCGAGATCTCCCAATTGGCACGACAGGACGACCAACAGCAACGGACGACGACTATGCAGCCATCTCGAAAACATACCAAATACGTACGTGATCGGACCAACAGAGCCGACATGTTTTCACGGACAACTTCCTACTTACCTAGACATTGCAATCCTACACAACGTGGGTCAACAATACGAGATACACTCTCTAAACGAAGGCGATTCGACACACAACTTAATCGTCCTGACCCTGGGCGCAATAGAAACAAACTATTTGCAGCCCCACAACAGAAAAAAGACAAGTTGGCCAAACTACAAAAGAATCGTGAGCGAAAACATCGGTAATATCCCCACAATCAACAACATAACAGAACTAGAGGACAGCGTAATAAAACTAGAAGAAACAATTATCAACGCTATCGATGCCAGCTCCAAAACCGAAACTATAACTAGACAAAAAGGAAGATTAGGGGCATAAGTATAGAACTTAAAAACTTAATCAAACAGAAAAATCGGAAAAGAAGAAGAGCCTACCGCACTAGAACGGTAGAAGACAAACGGATTGCAAATGAGCTAGATAGGGAATTGAAAAAACAACTTCAAAATCATCGAAATGAAAGCTGGGACTCCTATATCGAAGAGTTAAATCCAAACAAATCTGCGTTCTGGAAACTATCAAAAATCCTACGAAAGGACAAAAAACCCATACCCCCTCTACACGAAGTAAACGGGATTGTCCACACAGAAATCGAGAAAGCAGAAGTCCTAAAAGACGAAATAGAAAGGGCGTGTAGAAACAACGAACACCCCAACGAAGATATAGACTTCGAAGAAGAGGTAGAGAGGACAGCAAGAAGACTAAAAGGGACAAAAGGCAGAATAGGGATACTTCATACATCTCCCGAAGAAATAAAAGAACTCATAAAGCAGACCAACGCCAAAAAAGCCCCTGGTCCAGACAACATCACAAACAGGGCGCTGAAAAACCTACCTACAAAAGCTATTGTTTATATTACCAACATCATAAACAATATGCTGAAACTAAGATATTTTCCAGACAGATGGAAGGAAGCTCACATAATCATGATTGCTAAGCCAGGGAAAAATGGCACATTTCCTCAAAATTACAGACCAATCAGCTTACTATCATCAATAAGCAAGATTGCGGAAAGAGTAATTCTAAAAAGACTGAACGAAGAGTCTCAAGCATTACACACCATTCCAGAAGCTCAATTCGGTTTCAGAAGTGAACATTCCTGTGAATTACAGGTATTAAGACTCACAGAATTCATAACCAAAGGTTTTAACGAAAAGGCATACACAGCAACCGCATTTCTGGACGTCAGTAAAGCATTTGACAGAGCCTGGCACAAGGGACTCATTTATAAAATGAATTCATTGGGGTACACCGAAGCGATGACATGTCTCCTTGCGTCATACCTTGCTAACAGAAGGTTCCGGATTCGAATAGGGGCAACCCTGTCTGAAGTCGGAGCCCTGGAACCGGGTGTGCCTCAGGGCGCCGTGCTGTCGCCATACCTGTATACCATCTATACGGCCGACACGCCAACAGAACCTGGATCTCTGTTGAGTCTTTACGCAGACGACACAGCAATAGCGGTCAGCTGGAGAAACCCGGATCATGCAGCTAATCACCTGCAAAGAGCACTAAATAGATTCCAACGATGGTGCATAGAATGGAAAATAGCCTTAAACCCAGACAAAACCCAGGCTGTAATGTTTAGTCATAGAAGAAGTGTACCAAACCGTAAAATCACGATAGACAACACCCCAGTAGAATGGAGTAACCAGGCAGGATGCCTAGGAGTGTTACTTGACAAAAAGCTAACATTCACAGAACATGTCAACCAACAGGTATACAAAGCCAAAGCGCTGAAAAGTCAGCTCTCAACGCTCATAGGCAGAAGAAGCAAACTAAGATTTAAAACCAAAATCAGGGTTGCAAACAGCATCATCATGCCAGTCTTAACGTACGCCTCATTAGCATGGGGACACACCTGCAAGTCAAACAGAATGAAGATTCAGAGATCTCAAAATCAAATCATACGAGACGCCTTAAAAATACCAAATACGTACCACTAAGGTACGTATTCAGAGACTCAGGACAAACCAGGATCCTACGGACACTAGACGAAAGAGCATATGATATATTCAATGGACTAACAAACCACCCTAGTAGAATGCTAAGAGAGCTGACGAACTACAACGAAAACATCAGGACGGTACACAGAAGACCAAAGCAGCAAATAGCAAGATATAGGGAGATCCCAAACGAATAACAAAGGATGTAATGGTGCATAGTCGTCAAAACCTCAAGATGAAGAAAGATAGAACACCGACCAAAAAAACTCTGGCGAGAGGGTACGCTTTTTCTTTTAGGTTTTAGGTTTTTAGGTTTTTTAGGTAGATATAAGCACAATATACACCGGGTGAGTGAGAGCAGTATACACTTGGGAATGCTCACCCCACCACACGCACACAAATAAGATTAAGGAAAAAAAAGGAAAGAATTGTTGCCCAGGCATATTATAGTTCCGAAGCTCCAAGGAAGTCCACAAAAAACAAAAAAAAATAACAACAAAAAAACTAAAAAACAAAAAAAAAAACAAAAAACGGTCTCTATCTAAATCACTTTGGATTCATCCAATTTTTTAAATCTTTTTCACTGTACATTTTTGTAACTTCAATTTCAACAAAGACCAAATATGGAGGGCCCATCAGGCTCTATATACACCGTTTCAACGGACTAGGCCCCTGAACAGTGTAGTTAAGCCGACTCTGTACGCGGCATCTACGCGCCGACTCGTGGCAAAGTGTCATGTCAACGCAGAGAGACAGAATCAAGATGGCGAACAAGAACTGACAGATTTTACGTTTTTTAGTTTTTACATATAAGTTTTAAGTTGTAATATGTATTTTTAAAATAATAAAAACCAAATATACAGTCCACTTAAGTCGTACGGATTTATCATACCCAACTACGGCTATCCACACAAAACATGGTCCTTCGAGCCGGATTAAATGGATTTGACACACAATTGGCGCCATTTTCCGGAAAAAACACATTGTAGAAGTTATAAAGGAAATATATTATCACACATTGGGAATCGAAGGAAGTCGATATTCACACATACACAATTATAGAAGTAAAAGCAAAATTCATGATTTAGGGCAAAGGTAACCAGAAACCAACATACATACATAAAAACACCACGTGAGTACACAGTATCCTTTTTAAACAAATCATATCCATACCTATTATTAAAACAAATTTACATGATCAGTCTGTGTCAGTTTCTTGTTCCTTTATTATTAAGTTATTAAAACATCTCTGGGTCATATACTACTTGTGATAGATAGTATAAAAAGGTAATAAATTCAATAACAACCATGGCAGAACTCACAAATTTAAAAAAAAAGAGGAGCACAATTAAAGCTCAAATGACACGATTTCAAACATTTTTAAATAATTATTCAGATGCTAGTGCATCACAGCTACCAAGTAGAATTGAAAAATGTAGAGAGTGGTGGAGAGATTTTGATATTGTACAAGAAAACATTGAAAAATTTGCATCTGGTGAGGGCATTGATATTGACTCAGATTTTGATTCACAGGTAAATGAAAGATTAGATTTTCAGGATTTATATTTTGAATTAATTGGCATAGCAGAAGGGTTTTTGAATAAAACTGACTCTGTTTCAAACCAATCAGATACACAATCTGATACAATGAAAGCCTCATCAAAAAATGTAAAACTACCTCCTTTAGAGGTACCAACATTTAACGGTTCATTTCATAGTTGGTTAGAGTTTAGGGATGGGTTTACAAGTTTAATAATCAATAATTCAGAATTAACTGATGTAGACAAACTACACTATTTAAAAAAATCATTAGTTGATAGGGCAGTTGGGGCATTGGATGAGTTACTAACTACAAACACAAATTTTCATTTTGCATGGCATTTATTAGGTGAAACATATGAACGCAAAAAGTTAATAGCACGCAGTCACATTGATAAGTTAAATGAATATCCACATATAAATAATGAAACCTCATTCGAATTAAAAAAATTCTCTACTTCAATTAAAAAAGACTTAAAGGCATTAAAGACATTGGGTTATTCAGTAGAACAATGGGATGTTATTTTAATTTGTATATTAGAAAAAAAATTGGATAAAAACACAAAAAGGGAATGGCAAAAAATAGGGCCACTTAATGAGTTTCTGACAATCACAGATTTTTTATCATTCTTAGATCAAAAAATACACAGTTTAGAAAACTCAGAAGATGATAAAGATAAACCCAAGTCATCCTCTGAGACAAAACGTAAGTATGAAAAAGTTCCTTTTTCAAAAACATTTTTAGCATCACACAAACAGTGTCATCTTTGTGGACAGTCACATTATCTTTATGGGTGCAAATCATTTCACAAATTATCTATCTCATTAAGACGAGCGGAAGTTGACAAAGTCAAGGGTTGTTGGAATTGTTTACGGGAAGGTCATACAGCTCAAAATTGTACAATGCGGGGTTGCAAAATTTGTGGTAGGTAACATAGTACACTTCTACATTTAGATTCACATTCATCAGGGTACAATGAACACAACTGGGAACTAAATACACAAGGCAAAGATAGAATACATCCACAGGGTCAACATTCATCACATTCATCATGGCACAATGAACACAATTGGGAACGAAATACACAAGGTAAAGATAGAACACATCCACATGGTCAAAATTCAGTTCAACTTCAAGGTTCACAACCACTAATACCATGGACACCTAATCAAACTCAGGGTATACATTCACAGGGACAATTTACACATTCTCGAATACTAGAGCCAAATAAGCAAGGGCAAGTTACACATATTCAGGCACATGAGGTACACTTACAGGGACAAAACACAAATTTTAAGGGGCAACATGATTTAGGTGATGGGGTACCTCACTCAGTGTATTTGGGACAGGTTAAGACTAAGGACTATAGCACTATAGAAGATAGGGTACAAGTTAGCAAATGCAATCATACCAATTTAATTCATACAAAATCAGAGATTCTGCTTTCAACAGCATTAGTTTATATGCAAGACAATCTTGGAAACTTTCATGAATGCAGAGCCTTATTAGATTGTGGGTCTCAATCAAACTTTATTTGCAAATCATTGTTAGAAAAACTCAACATCCCAACGGAAAAGGTAGACATTCCAGTAGCAGGTATCAATCAAGGCATTACAAAAATTACTCGGGCCATGAAAGGTATAATACAATCTAAAACATGTAGTTATAAAGTAAGTGCATTTATGTTAGTTATAGATAAGATATCTGACAATTTACCAGCTTTTAATCTTAACTTAGAAATGATTGACATACCAAAAAACATTATGTTAGCTGATAGCTCTTTTGGAGTTTCAAAACCTGTTGAATTATTGTTGGGTTCATCTATATTTTGGCAATTACTATGTGTAGGACAAATAAGACTGGGAAAAGACAAACCTATACTTCAGAAAACCAAATTGGGATGGGTGGTATCAGGGCCTGTGAGAACAATTGACAAAGGGGTACATTTTTCGGGTATGGTTTCATGTGACTTTTCTGCACTCAGCTTGAATGAACAGATGGAACAATTTTGGAAAATTGAAGAATTGGATATACATAAAAAATCCTTATCAGTAGAGGATAAATATTGCCAGGAACTGTTCAACTCAACCACAACTAAGGATTTACATGGACGTTATATAGTACAATTACCACTTAGAGAAGATATTACAAAACTGGGGGATTCTTACAGCACAGCAATGAAGAGATTTCAAAACTTGGAGAAGAAACTGAGCAACAATTTGAGTTTGCGAGAGCAGTATCACAAATTCATGGAAGAATATTTGGCATTAGGACACATGACAAAAATAGATGACTGGGAGCTACAGATACAAGGAGATATACCAAAATATTATATACCACATCATGGGATACTAAAGACATCATCTACTACTACCAAGCTTAGGGTAGTCTTCGATGGGTCTGCTAAAACAGACAATAATTTGTCATTGAATGATGTATTAATGGTGGGACCAAGGCTTCAGGAAGATTTATTACACATCTTGCTACGGTTTAGAAAACATAAAGTTGTCATTGCTTCTGATATTGAAAAGATGTATCGGCAAGTTCTTATTTCTTCAAAACAAAGGAATTTACAAAGAATTTTTTGGAGATTTTCATCGGACCAACCTATAAGCACATACAAATTAAACACAATAACTTATGGTTTAGCACCATCAGCCTTTCTCGCAATAAGATGTATACAACAAGCAGCATATGAACATATGTCAAATTTACAAGAAGCTTGTCAAACTATTTTGAGGGATTTTTATGCAGATGATCTATTATCAGGAGGGGACACAATTGAAGAGGTTAGGAAGTTAAAACAGGACATCAGTTTCATTTTGAGCTCAGCAGGATTTTAGCTCAGAAAATGGGTCTCAAATAAACCAGAAGTATTTGAAGGGGATTTACAAAATAATCAACAAGTTGAGCATTATTTGTCTGAAGACATCACTAGTAAAACTTTGGGGTTGTACTGGAATACTCAATTGGACATCTTGCAGTACAATATTAATTTTAATATACAATCTCAGACAACCAAAAGGTCAGTATTATCAATGATTTCTCAAATATTTGACCCTCTGGGTCTTGTGGGACCAGTCATAATCACGGCTAAGGTAATTATGCAATCATTATGGAAGCTCAAATTGGATTGGAATGAGTCATTACCTCAGGATCTTCACACCGCTTGGAACAAATTTAAGGAAACAATTTCAGATTTACACCAAACACAAATTCCAAGACACGTGTTATGCTTACAACCAAAGAACATTGAACTTCACTGCTTCAGTGATGCATCGGAAATTGCATATGGGGTAGCAATTTATGTACGGTTAATAAGTCATGATGGGTTATATCATGTGCATCTACTATGTGCTAAATCAAGAGTAGCTCCGTTAAAGACAATCTCATTACCAAGGTTAGAGTTATGTGGGGCGTTACTCAGCGCAAAACTTGCCAGGGAAGTTATACATACAATGGACATAAGATTTAATAAAGTGCATTTTTGGACAGATTCGACAATTACATTACATTGGATAAAGGGCGAGGCTTCAAAATGGAAAACATTTGTGTCACATCGGGTTTCGGAGATTCAAAATTTGACTAAAACATATGAGTGGCATCACATCCACTCCAAAGAAAATCCAGCGGACATCATATCCAGGGGGATGGAACCAAAATTACTTAAAGATTCTTCACTTTGGTGGAATGGTCCAAAATGGCTAATGGAAGATAAGGAGAAATGGCCTTATTTTAATATAAATGACTTAAGTACTTTGGAAGTGCCAGATAAAAGGCCAGTTAAATTTTTATTAATTGTTACAACATTGCATACAATTTGGGATAGATTTTCAAGTCTTAACAAGTTACAAAAAACCACAGCTTATATTCTGCGATTTATAAACAATTGTAGATTGCCAATAGGTGAACGTAAATGGGGTATACTTACTGTTGATGAAAGGGAGGGCGCACTAAGAATTCTAATCAAAATGGCTCAATTGGAAACATTTGGTTCAGACATTTTGTCAATAAAAAGATTGGGCTCACTATGTAAGACAAGCAGTCTCATCTCATTAAACCCTTTTTTAGATTCAGAAGGTATTTTAAGAGTTGGTGGACGTTTACAAAATTCAGATTTACCATTTTCACAAAAACATCCAATTATCTTACCAAAAAATCATGTGCTCACACGACTTATCGTTACTTCATATAATCTTAAACATTTACATATGGGACAACAAACTTTATTATCTATTTTACGGCTAAAATTTTGGATTCTTTCAGGGCGTAATACAATCAGACATATTCTGCACAAGTGCATAACATGTTTTAGGGCAAGGCCAGTTACGATAAATAATCTAATGGGTCAATTACCTAGATCACGAGTAGTAGCATCCAGACCTTTCCTTAATTGCGGTATTGATTATGGTGGTCCCTTTCAGTTAAAAACAAGCAACCTAAGAAACTGTAAAATTGTTAAGAGTTACATTTGTATATTCACTTGCTTTACTACTAGGGCAACTCATATTGAATTGGTTTATGAGTTAACTACAGAGTCATTCTTAAACTGTTTCAAACGTTTTGTTGCTAGAAGGGGTCTCTGTCAAAACTTGTACTCTGATAATGCTACAAATTTTGTGGGGGCAAACAATCATTTGAAGGAACTGTACTCATTTATAAGTGATACAAATATCAAGTCAAAGTTTCTCCAGCATTTTGCTGATCACCAAATCAATTGGAAATTCATACCTCCCCACTCTCCTCATTTTGGCGGGGTATGGGAGTCAACTATTAAGTCTGTAAAATATCATTTAAAAAGGGTATTGGGGGAAAACAAATACACATATGATGAGATGTATACTCTCCTGACACAGGTTGAATCATGTTTAAACTCACGACCTCTCTTACCATTATCCAATGATCTACTTGACCTTGGTGTACTCACGCCAGGACATTTTTTAATTGGAGATTCCTTAATGGCTGTACCACAAGAGGATCTCACAGATGTCCATACAAACAAACTCAAGCGATATCATCATCTTACGCAAGTTATTCAACATTTTTGGGCTAGATGGTCGCGAGAATATTTGTCATCTCTTCAGCAACATACAAAATGGAAAGCAGCAAGTCCTAATATCCAAAGGGGCTCGATGGTTATTCTCAAAGATGACAAACTTCCTCCAATGAAATGGGAACTAGGAAGAGTAGTCGATGTGTATACGGGCAGCGATGGGATAGTGCGCGTTGTGTGTGTTCGTACTGCTCACGGTACATTCAAAAGAGCATGCGCGAAACTATGTGTTTTACCGATTAGTGACAATTAGCTCGCCCGGTTATATAGTTGTTGACTATTTCGGTCTGTTGAAAGGCATGTGTTACTTCAGCCTTTCAAGGGGGGCGGCATGAACAGTGTAGTTAAGCCGACTCTGTACGCGGCATCTACGCGCCGACTCGTGGCAAGGTGTCATGTCAACGCAGAGAGACAGAATCAAGATGGCGAACAAGAACTGACAGATTTTACGTTTTTTAGTTTTTACATATAAGTTTTAAGTTGTAATATGTATTTTTAAAATAATAAAAACCAAATATACAGTCCACTTAAGTCGTACGGATTTATCTTACCCAACTACGGCTATCCACACAAAACAGCCCCTAAGGCAGATCAGATGAACCGAGCAGATCCGAGCACTGAGGTCTTGTGCGGCATACAAGGGCTCAGTGGCCGGACCCTACTCGGATGCTCGGCCGGCGAGGAGAACAAAATTTATTTTGCCAAATCGGCGGCCGAGTGACCGAGCACACACTCTTTTCCGAACATAGAGTCGTCAGCCAAGGCTGGGGGCTCTATGGTCGGAACACACGCTTTTTTCTTTTGTTTTAGGGACTCAAGTCCCGAAGTCATGATAGAGTAACTTCAATAGAGTCAGTAATGTAAATAGGGAGAAAAGCCTAGATGTGGCTACCCCTACAGTTAGGTGGCATAACCACAGTCATTAAAAACAGAGGGTGTTCCATTAGCCAGGACACCTTAAGTAACTTTCATTCACTCAGATCATAAGCCTCCTCACTAAGTCACACGATGAGGAGGGGTGGAGGAAAAACCTGGGGGTCAGATAGGTACCACTTCGACTAGCGAAGTGTGACCGGTTTGATCTTCGGACATGTGGATCCCATTCTTAGATTGGTATACACATGTTCCTAGGGGCAGGGTTGATCACTGCGTGTGTGTGTGTGTGTAATCGGTTTACAGAATTATTCTTGACGATTTTATTAGCAGTTTGACTTTGAATTTCAATATCTTAAACTTTACTTTTAAGAGGCTGTGTATTTTCTTTTATCGCCTTATCACATTCTTTATTCCAAATTAGAACTGGGATATAATTTTTGATTATATTTGCCTCACCAATATCTAGTCAAAGTTCTGGACTGATTAAAGTCCAGATTTAAATTATGAGATCTTAATGGAGTCCCCTAAGAAAACCGAAGACTTGATTGGGGATAACAGAAAGTAATATATTTAAGAATATTCTCCCAACACAATATTAAATTTGGTTGTCGAATCGGCATCTATGAACTTTTGTTGTAATTTTTGGTACAAATGTGCTATTTTATGATTTTTGTTGAATAGTGATGACTGGTGATTGTAAATATATATATATATATATATATATATATATATATATATATATATATATATATATATATATATATATATATATATATAAATTAAGTTAGGTCAGTAAATTAAATAAAAAATTTTTACAAAAATATTTTTATTAAGGTAGAAAAAAGTGTATAAATAAATTTATAT